>NC_062522.1:20940766-21250766 GCF_022655615.1 Tachysurus fulvidraco
TGTACAGGAAGGAGGGCAACTATCCCCAAAGACTAGAAATTAAACCATGGAAGGCATACAGAGACATGCGGGACGAAGCTTACGGACTTCTTATCTTGTAAATATTTGCAGCATCCGATTTCTTTTTTTCTTCAGATGATAATAATGAATGGAAATTAAAAATTGATTTATTTGTTGTTGTTTTTTTTTATTCATGTCTGCTTCTATTTGCAGAGAAGGAAAAGACTGGCAGAGAGTGAGAAGCACATTTCAGCAGAAATTTATGAAACCAACCGAAGTTGTGAAACTCGATGGGAAAATTAATGAGGTTGGTGTGTGTTATGCAAAAAAAATAAAAAAATAAAAAAATCGTGCTCCATAGTTTCCATGTCACTTTTCGTCAACGATTCACACAGTTTTCTTTCTTTGAAGGTTTTAGCTGATTTCCTTAATAGGATTGGAGAGGTTCGTGTGAACGGGGAGATAAACGACTTATATTTTGAACTGAATAAATGGTCATTTGAAAGTAAGTTAATATTTTATATTTATATTTATATTTATTACATGCTTTCTCTGAATGTCTTTACAGCTCATCCAATGCATTTTTTGTTTATTTTATTAATAATGCGTTATTAACATATACATAACATATTAAGCTTTTCTCTGTTACAGCTATTTGTTATGTGCTCTATGACAAACGATTTGGGATTTTGCAAGAAAACGCCAATGAGGAGGCAACTGACTTTATCACAGCGATAAAAACGGTATGCCGGTTATCTCTTTAACACAATGTAGTTTATCTGTACATTTCAGCAACTCAAACACTAGGATAACCTTTTCTCAGCCTCTGTTTGTCCTATGTGTAATTTGCCAGTGCTTTACTCAGTTCATCGAGGTTACGTTACAGAACTGGATGTTACATCACATTTTGTGTTTATGAGTCCTGTAGCATGAGTCACACAGAATCCATTGGCGATCAGCTTCTCTGTTTGTAACACATACTGATGTCTAAGTTATAGTTTTTTCACCAGATCAATACACAGAAGTCATAATATCCAAATACTTAATCTATACCAGAAATCCTCTCATTCCGTTTTTATCTATATCGTTTTCACTTGCAAATATTGAAACTGTGCCATCTTTTCTGACTGACAGATGATGAACATGTTTGGCAAGATGATGGTGACTCCAGTAAGTCTCCACAAGAGTCTGAATACAAAGACATGGCAAGACCACACAGCTGCGTGGGACTGTATTTTTAATACAGGTACAATGAGTCTTTGATACAGAACATTTCCTGCCGGGTGATGAAATATAAACTTGTTGATCCTGCCTCCCTTTTTTAGTGACTACTGTTGACCAATGTTTACACATTGTTCTAGTTTCAGAGCTTGTGAGTAGGAGGGGACAGAGTGAGTTGTAGTAAACTGCATGACCTAAGTGCAGTGGGAAGGCAGCCAAATATTTGTAGTAGAGGGAACAGGGAGGCACGCCAGGGAGAGGGTGGAGACATAAAGCTGTATACTCGTAATACTGCTGCTGGGCTGATTTTCATTTAACAAACTACAAACTAAGAACAGTATTAAATTGTGCAAGGTCGAACAGGGCACATGAAATGTTTGACTTTTTTTCCCAGCCAAAATCTACATTGACAAGAAGTTGAAGAGACACTCAAGTGGAGAAACTGATGGCTTTCTCAGTGATATCTATCAAAACTGTCCCCTCACCAAGAAGGAGATGTATGCAGCTATAACTGAGCTCCAAATTGGGGGTGTTGAGACAGTGAGTATAAAAGATTAAAAAAAAAAAAGGAAACATGATAAGACCTTAGAATTTTATAGTTCTCTCTAAAACTTTGTTTACTTTACGGTAATGCCATTAAAAAATTTAATTTTTAAGTTAAATAAACTTAAACCAATACTGTTATGTATAATTTTTCTTACTAATATTTTGAAGCTTTAAATAACATTATAATTTGCCAAATAATCAGTCTCATAATCCTAAAATCTTGATAAATGTTCTTGCTTTTAAGCATGTTTTGAAGACGCTTTTAACATGCAATCCAATAAATGTACATGATTTAAGCAGTTTAAGCAATTTGTTGCAGAAATGACAAAATCCTCTGTTCCCTATGCAGACTGCCAACAGTGCATTGTGGGCTATTTTCAACCTCTCACGGACCCCTCATGCTCAGGACAAGCTGTTAAAGGAGATCAGAGAAGTGGTGCCTCCTGGACAGGATCCATGCGCTGAGCATATCAAGAGCATGCCATATCTCAAGGCATGTCTGAAGGAGTCCATGAGGTAGGACATGATCTTCATCACTCTCATCAGCATGAGAAAACACTTAATATATATATATATATATATATATATATATATATATATATATATATACATATATATATATATATAAATATATAGATTTATACACACACACACACACACACACACACACACACACACACACACACACACACACAGCAAGATGGTATGGTTTATCTGAACTGGTCCACAAAATTATAATCGGTGTTGAATGTATTTAGTTTGAAAAATAAATATTGAATATTTCGAAATAAAAATAATTCTACCCTTTATGCATGGCTGACTGCACTACTGTTTCACTAAAACATTACACTAGTTTATTTTATTGTCTACACTGCTAAAGTCAAAAGATGGGAAAAAATGTTTTGTTCTCAGATTTGGTCCTGAGGCTTTTTACTGGTAAAAACTAATCACACTAACATAATTCTTTGACAGTCAAGTCATGAGACAGAAGAAATGTTCTTAAACATTAAGCAAGGATAATACTTCCACATGGTTCTAGGAATGTTGATGGTGTTTTGTGGGATTATCATAGCATGGATTATATCCAGTTATGCATACCATTCCATAATGTGGCTCATACATGTCAGCTTATGTCACATTTTCTTTCTTTCTTTCTTTTTATGTAAACAGACTTTCACCCTCCATCCCCTTTACAAGCCGAACTTTGGACAGAGACACTGTGCTTGGGGACTACAGTTTGCCTAAAGGGGTAAGAGCCTTACTGCTAACATTATTTCTGCATTGCCACCTACAGACTGATTTACATCATTACAAATACCTTTAATTGAACTTTCTTAAGCCTTAAAGTTGTGTTCATGTTATTTTAATTATATAATTAATGTTTTTTATAATATATAATTAAAAATATAACCTATTATTTAGATCAAAGCCTTTGGGAAGTTTGTCAAATTAAAGATTTTGTTCAATTGCAGACAGTTTTGATGATTAACACTCAGGCACTGGGATCTAATGAGGAGTACTTTGACAATGGGAAACAGTACATTCCAGAACGCTGGCTGGAGAACAAAACCTCTATCAACCCTTTTGCCCATGTACCTTTTGGCATCGGCAAAAGGATGTGCATTGGCCGGCGCCTAGCTGAGCTACAGATACAACTTGCTTTGTGCTGGGTAAGATCACACTGTTGATTTGACCAGACTAAATAGCAAATCAAATTTTATTGTCCTAAAATTCTCTGTGCTTCCCCCTCCCACAGTTAGTTCGTGATTATAAGATTGTAGCAACAGATTATGAGCCAGTGGAAGCCATACATACTGGAACACTTGTGCCCAATCGAGAACTTCCTGTGGCTTTCATCCGGCGATAAGGTAAGCAAAAGACTATACAAAAATGCACATTTATTCACACTAATAGTGAAATGTGAAATTAAGTAAAATTCCTCATAACATTATCATTATACATGTTTTATTTCTTTTTGCAGATAGCGTCAAGATCACGTGAAAACAGAAAACTCCAGAGCCTTTGGGTCAGAAGTATTCAGAAGGCTTGATTTTGCTGCTACTCCGCTGCTAAACATCAGAATGTATTGTACTGATTAGTTAAGATATACCTCATATAATTAATCTTTATCTTATAGATAGTCAAAAAATGTAACAAATGAACATACAGTATATTCCATGTGACATTGTACTTTAGATTAATCACTACCTATCAGTTTAGATGACCAAACTGATATCAATTTCATAATGCTGGTGTCATTCTAGCTATAAAAGAATTCTTTTGTAACTTGACATTTAAAATACCATATTTTCTGTACACCAAAATTCTTCAATGTACTATAGCCTTACTAAGTGTAAAACTGTGTAAACTTTGTTAAAGTTGCAGCATCTGCAAATAGTGGTTTTATATATGCTGATGATAAAATGAAGTATATTTCGAAGCTAATAATATTTATACAAAACTATTACAATGTTAGCAATATATATATATTTTTAAATGTATCTGTAACATCTTTGGGAAATAAATAAATTATAAATATATACAAAAATGATGTTTTGAGTGGTGTGAATACATAATTCACTTCAAATACACAATTACTTATGGACATTCAATGTTACAGTACAACTCAAGAGTAAAGTAGAGCACAGCAAGAAACACTCAACAATCCTCCCTCCAGCCTCCAATCGTACGATTACTCTACTATTACGTTACTCATTACTTATCATTACTTATTCGGCAAGAACAGAAGTTGATATAGTAATGTAGTTTTTGAATAGAAATTGAGGAACTGCATATGTTAGACTTTGAGGCTAGTCTTAGGGCAGTGTGTCCTTACATAACAGACTATAACTCCGACAGGAAAAAAAAGAGTCATCAACAGTATGTTGTTTTGGCATCTGCAAATGTACATGATCACATTGAGTTTATCCACTAAAGCAAGACTGAGTCTTAATCCAATGTCTTCGGGAAGTAGTATTATTGTAGGTATCCATTTGGGTCCATCCCAAATAATAAAGTAATGAAGATGGTTCATATGTGCAGAAGCTCCAAGCAATAAAACATAAGGGTTAATCAGTGATTCCTGAGCATTAGCCTTGGCTTTGTGACTATGACACTGACACATCAATCGGTTTCTCTGTTACTGGGTTCTAATGCCAGTGTTGGGAACTCACTGTCTTTGTGTAAGGCACCCAGAAAGTACTCTATAGAGCAGAGGTGTCAAACTCTGGCCCAATTATTAATTATATTTGGCCCGCGAAATCATATCAAATGTGCATTACAGCAGGCTAGCCGCATGCTCCGCTAATACTACAAATCCCAGAATGCCTTGCCACTGTATTGACGCGTACTGTAGTCACGAACAGCTAGCGCCCCTCGTTCTCTGTTGACAGTCGTTAACAACCTGTTTGTCTTGTGTGCTAACGGAGCTAACGTGTCTGTAACGAAAGTATATAACATAAGAAGACATTATGAAACGAAACATTATGAGAAGTATAAGGACCTGGACGTAAAGCAGAAGCTCCAGAAGGGAGAGTTTATCAAAAAGTGTATGGTCAAAGTTTGCGAAATGAACACCACTGAGGCCATCCTTAAAAATATTCTTGTTTGCCGTAACCCGACCGACCTTGTCAATTTAGGACCGACTCAATTTAAGTCCGACCGACTTGCCGGTTGTAAATTTGCGTTAAGACCGACCTTTTTTTTACTCTTCAAACAACTAATACAAAAGCAATAAAATAATATTAACGGGTTCGAGCACCATAATACATCTAAAAATGCATTAAAGCAGCTCGACACCGCTTTAACTTGGCACGAAGTTCTGGAAAAACTGTCCAGCATCAAAAAGAGGTTTGCAATGATGCGCCCGAAGGCACGGGTTGAAGACCCAGTCAGTGACGTCACGATACGCTAATCTGTTTAAAGTCATACCTACGTAATCACCATCACCAAAATTTTACTTTTTTTTTTTTTACAGTGAAACTTAAAAAAAAAAATAGACCCACCTACCAACCCTTTTATTTTTTCTTACTGTTACTGCATACCGAAATATTTTTAAGGATGGCCTTATGTGTCTTTTATTTCAAATTTAATTTCTTATGTGTTTGTAATATCAAGCTCTGGTTGTTCCAAATCCTGTGTTTAAGCAAAACTAAAGTTTGTTTCCATATGAAAAAGGTTGAACATTACATATGAGTTGCAGTTCATTTTTCAATAAATATTCAGTTTGGCCCGTGACTTTATCTCAGTTTTATATTTTGGCCCACTGTGAATTTGAGTTTGACACCCCTGCTATAGAGTGTAGTCTTTAACGTCTTTCACTCAAGGTTGGCTATAACAAAATATCCTGGCAACATTTATCATTTCTTTCTGTTGGAGGATTTCAGACATATTCTATAAGATATATTCAGATATATTCCATTTCTGTCTTTTAACAACATACAATTGTAGGTGAAAAAGGAAACAAAAAAGTAAGAAACATGCACCAAGAATACTGAAGAAAAACAGATGGAACACTAACACTGTAACACTGGTGACTTGTCTGCAACACTTACAAGTCATCAAGACCATTTGTTAATTAGACCTTTCCATTTTTGTATACAGTATTTTCACATTCCATACTCCTCACAAACTACAAAAAGACAGCACTTGAAAAAAATGAGTCCATGGCCCAGGAAGAAGCTGATCTTCAGGACCCTGGATAGCAGCTGCCCCAGCTCCAGCACTGCTAATGTGGACAGAGAATTGTACATGAATAAAGTCTAAAACAGCAAGTCTTGAACAGCAGGTTATAATGAGATATAGCTACAATTGATCAGGAGTGAATAGAGTCAGCAAAGGAGTTAAAGTTAGAGACATTCTTACTTCCAAAAAATATTGAATCTGGTCCTGTTTCATGGCATGCTATCACAAACCAGATGTTTTAAGCTTTTGGCTGTAAAAATTGTCAATGTACTCCATCCTTCCGGTCAGAAAATAATGCCACAGAATACTCAGAAAAGCAGGAGCAGTAGAAAATGGAATTGACAAAAAAAGTGTTGTCCCTGAAAAAAATAAAAATAAACAATTGCTTTGAATTCCCATGAGACACATGCTTACTTTTACAAAAAGGAAAACTTTTTATGCTGTTGGCAACCTAGCTTTCTTTATCCAAATAAGTCAACCTGGAATGTAAAATTGTATAGTAAAGTGAAGAGACCCCTCCATTTGTGTGACTGTAAAATTGCTAGGGTTTTTCATCCCTGGGGTTATCTGGTTCCCTTGCGTTTGAAACTGGCCCCTCTGAAAAACCAAATAAACTCTGAGAAACTGGTCAAATCTCTGGCCAATTAATTTTGATTGACAAGGACATGGAGCAAGCCAGCAACACCAAAGGTGCATACATCAATTTCAACCAACTGTTCCACGATCAAACATTTTGTCATAAAACAGCTAGATTTATTTTATTTATTTGGATAAAAGGTAATTGCCTTTTTTATCCAGGCCTAAATAAACTCAGGTCAGGGTGCACAGGATTTCAGCTTTTATTAAAGGCCAAGGGGATTTGCAGAGTGCTAATGCTAATCCTTTTTCAAGGTCTCAGTGGTAAGAGGAAGAGTCACATATTCACCTCCTTCTAGACACTGTTCTGGACACTGAGCAGTGCTAGCAACAGCAAGTGGAGACAGACTTTGCCATATCAGGTGCTATGGATTTGGAAAGATCCTCTCTGAAGATAGCTGAAGGCACATGGCTAAATGCAGTCACAATGTCTCATCTCTGTCACATTCTGTTCTTTAATGCAGAGGGTATATGTTTTTACAACTGGTAAACTGAAAATAGAATAGATTATGTAATGACAATTTGTTTTTATCTCCTAAAAAGAAAAATAAGAGTTTATACATTGTTTGAAAACTTTTTATCCATAATTTGGTTTCAGGTAGGTATTGCTATTAAATTAGATAAATTACTACTAAAAATGTATATTTGCTTGATTGTATTTGTAACAATCATCAAGAGTAACAGAACAGAGAACATACGCTAATTCATTCATTGGGAAAATTATTATGTTCCTCAATAAATAAACACCAGAACATACAAATATACGCTATTTACATCTAAAAACATTAGAGTTCAAGGACAATGTATGTGTTCTGTGTGTGTGTGTGTGTGTGTGTGTGTGTGTGTGTGTGTGTGTGTGTGTGTGTGTGTGTGTGTGTGTGCGCGCGCACGCATGTCCAAATATGTGCTTTTCTTGCTTATGGGAGTAGGGAGGGCTATCAGCTGATACTGCACAGACTCAGATTCAGTGTCATCATGTTCTGGAATTTCACAATGTTTGAACATGTTGTTTTGACAGAAAAATACACAAAAACATTGCCAATGATATAACACCTGCTACTGTAACTTTGGCCCTGGTTTCTCAACATCTCTTTGCTCTGGACACACATGAGTGTCATTCACCTTGGAGATGTGTGTATTCTAAGTCAAAACAATCTGCACTGAGTCAACAGCAGTGCCCAATAAAATGGAAGACAAATTAATGGCACTTATTATATATCAGAATAATAGTAATAGTGTAATTTGATTCTGCCTCAATTTAAACCAAGCAAAATCTGTCTATTTAATATCTAAAATGATTTTTAGATTAATTTCTTTTTCATTATTCTCATTTCAGTTCTTGCATTAATTTTTTAACAAATTCATCTTATATACTTTATAAATCCTAATATTAGGAGTAATTCAAGTAATGCTTTAAATTATGTTGTTTTTAATTAACATGCACTGTGATCACTAAGCACTAATAGTAATAGTAATAGCTCTATTACACATTTAAACAAAAACTTATAAATAACAATTTGCAGGATTTTTACTAAGACTTATGACATGTAGTTCAAAAAGGCAAAGGTTTGTGATGAGTCAATGTTTATGTATTGTATAACTTCCTCTCTGCTTGCAGGGAATAATCTCTAAGAGGCTATCTAATGTTCTCTATGCATTATCCTAATCAGACAGCCCAAAGATCTAGGAGCAATTAATATGGATGTTCATGATGGAACTCCAGAATTGGAATGGTCTAGGATGCCTTCAGATATTTCAGACACAGAAAGCTGCACTTGACCATAAGCTTCCAGATACAGCTTCCATACAACATATACTGGTCGACCAACCAGCGATGACCTGCAAAGCAACGGTGGTGGATGTGAATAAGATAATCATTTTCCAGTTTGACACACAGATGATTGCCTAGGAGCTTTTTCAAGGAGGTGACAACCAACATGCATCACATGTTCAGGAGTGCAAATGATTTTGTGGATGAATAAATGGTTAAGGAACATGGATTTTGAAGAAGAAGACTTGGTTATCAGTCACGTGATCTTACATGACAGAGCAAACCACTATCTGAGGTAGTGTAGTTGCAATGTAGAACCATTAAGTGATGAAGCAGTGAATCTGTAGGATTGCATGACCTCTGCTGGCAGGAAGAAGGAATGTTTTATCCTGTCTAGACCGATTATAATCATAAATAGTATATAATCTTTATCATCTAATATACTTCAATGATAGTTCAAATTGGGGGGTTTTAATTTTAAAAATAGTAAAGATAATAGAAACTGTGCAATGTTTAAATACCTGTATAAAGTGTACATTTAGAGACCTGGTTTAACTTGATAGAACATAATCAATCAATTTCTTTATTTTAGTTAATCCTGTTAGAATATTTCGCAGGCTTCACATAGCAGAAAAAGCATAGGGGCAGTGGTGGTGAATCGTGTAGTCAGAAACTCTCCACAAACCATGCATAGATAATTCTAACAAAATTCATGATGTACATAATTTACACAAGCTTAATAGTAAACAATTAAATATATCCTTAAAAACAGTGTAGGATGTACTGTATCTGTCAGATACTGGGCCAATGTGCATGCAGAGTAGGAGCAGGCTTTCTGATTAAAGTATAACTAAACCCAGCTCAGCAATTACAGAGATTAAAACTCAGTGGTACAACGGGTTATAAGGGCAGTTCTAGAGATTTATTGGTGTATCAAGGACCAGCTGAAGAAATATATGTGCCATTTTCTTATACAAATAAACAACCAACAACTGCATTAGAAAGAAATAATTATCCAAACATTAGTCAACACAATTCTCACATACAAAGCAATAATCAGTGCAATATCCAGTTACATGAAACCACTGCAATACATCACTTTAAGCCGATTTTGTAAATAAAATGATGGTGTAAATAAAACAATATCTTTTTTTTTTTTAACCCATTTGTCTTCTGCAAAGTGGAACTTTTTTACTTGGCTGTTTTTGTGTTTTTTTCTATCCCACCCATGAGACTCACAGTGACTCAGACAAAAACACAGGCTCTTTATTGACAGGAAAATGTTGCTGCACGGTAAAGGAAGATTTACAATAATTTTGTCTTTCATTTGATTTGTACAAGAAAACTGAACTTTTTGCTTTCAGGTTGTTTTGAACTAGAAACTAAAACATAAAAACTTTAATCATTGATCCTACATAATCTTTGTTATTGAACAGCATTGTGCTTTGCTCAGGCAGGAATTTTTTTTTTTATTTTTTTATTTTCTTTATATATATATATATATATATATATATATATATATATATATATATATATATATATATATATATATATATATATATATATAGAGAGAGAGAGAGAGAGAGAGAGAGAGAGAGAGAGAGTATTAGAGTCAAAGACTTAGCTTTGAATACAGGAGTTATCAAATAGTTTGATAACACAAATCCTCACTGGTTATATCTGAGAATAAATATGATGAAAGTAGTGATTCTTGTAAAAATGATTATAAAATAAATATTAAAATATAAAATATAGTATATATAAAACATGCCCTTCTTTTTTATTCAATATTTATTAAGTCAAGTTTATATATATATTTGATAACTCCTGTATTCAAAGCTACGTCATTGACTCTAATCCTCAACACAGGTTCCCTCCAGTGACGTGTTCAGAGTGCCTTTCTTCTCATGTATGACAGCGCTTGTGATCACTAACGCGCTAATGATTGTGCTTGTGATCACTAACAGCAACCTCAACATCAACTAGTGAACATTAACCTCAACAAAAAGGACGTAGAGAAATATGTCTTTAGTTTGTCTTTAGCGTTTGTGAAGGAGGTATGACACAAGATCCAACATTCTGGGAAGATTTTAGAGGACTTTATCTTTCTGACATGCTGGTGCAGAGCACACTTCAGTGCCTTTACTACCTGTTCGATAAGTTCTTCAAGTACATCACTTACCTGGGGAAGAGATGGCACCAGGATGCAATACAGGAAGTAGCAGAAGCTCAGTTTGATGCTCTGGGCAATGTTCTGCTGGACAACCCTGGTTACTTTGATAAGTACCGCCTACCAAACCATTGCTTCAGATACAGTACACTCTTAACAGTATTCCTTAATGTCAGAGGTCTCTTCTCAGGAGGATAATGCAACTTCCACACCGCAAAAAAATGGTTAAGGAATGGTTTGAGGAACAAAGAGTTCAAGCTGTTACGTTAATTCCCCAGATCTTAATCCGCACGAGAAACTGTGGGATGTGCTGAACAAGTCTAATCTACGGAGGCCCCACTTTACAACTTACAGGATGATGTCATGCTCCTTCTGAGTACTGTATTATGAACACCAGACACTTTATTAGAAAAATAATACTAATACCAGGTAGGGTTTCCCTTTACTCTCAGAATAAAATTAAATCTTCATGGCATAGGTTCTATAACATGTTGGATACATTCCTTTAAGATTTAAATCCTATCTGATTCAGATATGCTGAACTCATTGTCCTCTTAATGAAAGCAGTTTGAAATGACTTTTGCTTTGTTACATGCTGCATTTTCATAGTGAAAGTAGCCACGAAGGGATGCAAATGGTTAGCAACAATGCTCAAATAGGTAACTATGTTCAAAGAATGATTAAGTGTTCCAAAACATCATACCCCACAGCAATAAACCATCTTCACCAGCCTGGACTGTTGACACAAGATAGACTGGGTCTATGGAGTCATGCTTTTGACTCAAAATTCTGACCTTACCTTACATTTATTGATATTCACTGATATGTCCTTCAATACTTTTTAAAACATGTCAAAATTCAAAACTATCTAAACTAAATCTCTAGAATTAAATTGCATTTGTATATAGATTACATTTGCATATCATATTTTCCCAGGGCCTGAGGTTATTTAATCTCAATATACTTATGATCATCTCAAAAAATGATAGATGTAGTAGGTTAAAGGAGTAATACAATTCATTTGCAAACGCCATGTTACTTAATTGAAATGATCAATCAATATCAAATAAAATCTCTACTTTACAATTTATATCAGATTTCTGCTGATTCACAAGTGACGTGAGAACTATGAGACAGTATACAGTGCTTTCCTAAGATAATATTTAATCTCTTTTTGGTAGACATCCAAAATGTAACTACATCCTATAGTGACTACAGCATATAAAGCTTCCATAACATTTCCAAAACTTTTTTTTACTACATGGAACCAGACATTTATTTATTACCATGTACTAAAAGTAAAAAATATTTGCAATTTTATTTAATTAGTAAAAACAACTGACTGAAAATATTTGCCCTTTGCTTTGACACACCTAATTTATTTCTTAAGTATAGAGCATTGATGTCCTGTAATTCTGTCAGTATTGAGGTTTTCCAGCACAGAGGAGGTCCACTGTCCAAAAAACCTTTGGCCATATAGTGTATGTGAATGGATGAATGGATTAAAGTTTAAAGAACTTTCTCCATTTCCAGAATCTTAACTCTGATCAGCCTGATGATCCACCAAGCAGATTCACTCTGTGTGTGGGTTTGCACAAGTTTGAAGCCCATCTTCAAGTAAAGGGAGATAGCAGCTTTCTGAGTAGAGCTTGTATGAAGCGTAACCTTTGAGAACCCTCGTTCTTTACAAAAGTCCACAACAACTTTCCCCAGACGTGACCCGACACCACTGTGACGAATCTTAGATGACACATTCATCCGGAAAAGTTCTCCATACTTTTTCCCATTACTATTTGGAAGCTTTTTTCCCTCTACCGCCACCATACCCACCACCAGGGGTCGTCCGTTCACCTCAGCTTCTGCAACCCAGAAGCAGTTGTCTGGGTTTCTAATGTAATAGCCTGTAATGTCCTGCATGTCTGTGCTCAGCTTCAGTTGTACATACCCAGTATAGAACTCGTAGCAGCAGTACAACAATAGGCCAATCCAGGATGCCCCAGCCAGCAGTGCCAGACCGACCGATTCTCCACCCAGTATATAGCCCACAATACAGAAGCACAGAGTCAGAGTAATGTGGAATGGCTGGGAAATGGCAAAGATAAATGAAGGAATAATGTGCTCCTGGATTCCATCTTGAAATATTGTTTTGATTGCTTCAAAGTCTGACGGCTGGAATTTCCTTATCACGATATGCACTGCGAAAGAAAAAACACACAATTATTTCAAAAAATGAGTTTAGATGTATTTGTTTATTAAAGGAAAAATGCACCTAAAGCAGTATTCATAATATCATGTGTCTTAAAATTGAAAGTGAATGTAATTTTCAGTGTTTTCTTTACAATGATATATATATTTATAATAATTTGTAATAATGGAATTATCTTTATCTAGACTACCACCTGCTCAAACCTAGTGGTTAAGATGTTGGGCTACCAATCAGAAGGTTGTGAGTTCAATCCCAGGTCCACTAAGCTGCCACTGTTGGGCCCCTGAGCAAAGCCCTTAAAGCTCAGTTGTATAAAAATAATAGTTATAAATCGCAGTTAGTCACTGAGGCTTTACTTTTCTCATAAAAGTTCAGATTCCTTTCTGCATTAAAGCCAGAGTGACATTGACATATCTCTCTTCTGATCTTTACACTTTGGACCTCTGTAAATTGTCATTAACTCGAGTTTATAGCCACAGCATTTTCTCATGAGGTCCTGAGCTGCTTCAGAGTCTTTTATTTTTATACAACTGCACAATTGAGAGTTAAGGGCCTTTCTCAGGGGCCCAACAGTGGCAGTTTAGTGGACCTGGGATTGAACTCACAACCTTCTGTAAGTTGCTCTGGATATACTGTAAGGGCGACTGCTAAATGCCAGAAATGTAAATGTACCTGAAGATGGTGCTGCAGTAAGCGCTTTAGCTCTTCATTCTGTCCAGTTCTCTCACTTTCTCATCTCATCATACTCTTCTCAAAACGTTTAGGACTGAAAGTCTCAATTTTCAAGCTTCAATTTTTATCCTAATGCTACAATCAACACCATTACAGCCTTCATCTCATAGCTCACTAACTACCCAAGCAGAGGCTCTGCTACAAATCAGTGCAACAGTACATTTCTGATTAAAATTACTTTATGCATCACTGAAGATGGCGAGTATTCTACTAAAACAGTAAAAGCTTCTTTGCAAAAAAAAACAAAAACAAACAAACAAAAAAAAAAACACATTTTGGGTGTCAGTAAAACATATAATGTGCATCAGGGTTGACTTTTCATGGCAGTACAGAAGGGAATCGTAGCACAAATGAGGTGATTTATTTCATAAAACTGATGTATTAGAGATTTAAGGAAGTAAAAAAAAAAAACTTCCAAACAATTACATCTATTACAAATAAACATACAGTAAGACAATATTAGTAATACGTAACACAAACATGCCACTTTATCTAGACAGAGTTCTACATGTACAGTGTAAATCAAATCCTCACCTACAAATAAAAACAACACCAAACAACTGTAGATTTATTTGTCACTGTGATGCTACTATGAAGGATTTCCCCATTCATCATTCCATCATTTGTAACTTTAGAGTGAATGTATCTTTAAAACCAAACTTACTTTTGAACTTTTCCTTGTTATCACTGTTTGTTGTTCTGGTGAATTTTCTTCTTCCTCGTTACAAGCCTGAAGCAGCTCAGGACCTCATGAGAAAAGTCAATGCTGTGGCTATAAACTCGAGTTAATGACAATTTACAGAGGTCCAAAGTGTAAAGATCAGAAGAGAGATATATCAATGTCACTCTGGCTTTAATGTACAACGGAATCTGAACTTTCATGAGAAAAGTAAAGCCTCAGTGACTAACTGGGATTTACACCAGCAGGGTTTGGAGCAGTAAACAGGATCCAGGATTATGTGCATCTGAACATACAAACTTTTAAATGCAGGATAGAAGTCATATAGCTCACTGATTTGTGCTCCTAAAACTGTTTTTTTATACAAAGTATAACGGCAAAATGTCTTTCTTCTTCACTCCACTTGTAATGTAATCATTTCCCCTTACTGCCATCTAGTGGAGACGTTTCTTATGTACTATATTAGAGGGGGGGGATGTGGTAGCTCAGTGGTTAAGGTGTTGGGCTACTGATCAGAAGGTCACGGGTTCGAACCTCAGGTCCACCAAGCTGCCACTGCTGGGCCCCTGAGGAAGGCCCTTAACCCTCAGTTGCTCAGTTGTAAGTCACTCTGGATAAGGGTGTCTGCTAAATGCCGTAAATGTAATGTACTATACTATTCTATACTATACTCTATTATACTGAACTATACTATACTACATTGTACTATACAATACTATACTAAAAATTGTATACTATACAATACTATACTAAAAATACTATACTGTACTATTGTCATGACACTGTGTTTGTATTTATCTCCAATAAGCAAGCCTGAGGTGACTGAGGTGACTAAGTTATTGTTTACTGATGCATGTTCTAGAGTCCTAAAAATTAACTTTGAGTTAGCCTGCACTTGACAAGAATGGCTTGGAGGGTTAGAAAGACAACATATTGCTTAAAATACATTAGAAATGTATTATTATTATTATTATTATTATTATTATTATTATTATTATTATTATTATTATTATTATTATTTTGTAAATCATTCCTCAGATTATTCTGCCACAAGCTCTCATATTATCACTGACGAGTCATTGTGTACTAATACTTGATAAATAATCTTTGTGTAAGCCTGCACTTATACGCACAAAGAATGCCTTGAAGAGAAAGAAAGACGATGAAATGCTTAAAATACATTAGAAATTTAAAATACTATACTATACTATACTGTACTATATTATACTGTTGTGTATCTGCCCATTATGTAGTTTTGCGTGTCTTGTGTGTACTGTTTTGTATTATATGTGAAAATTACTGACTACAGAGTTGTGTGTGATGTGCTTGCCATAATTTCTGTCAAAGTTTATCGCAATTTTGCAGCAGCTTCCCAATCCACACATGAGAATGATTTACAGTACACACTTATACAAGCTCATAACACATATCCTTGCTGCTACAACATAAAGTTGTATATTTACAGACTGTATCTCATCATCTTTACATCATACCAAACACAAATTTGTGTTAATTATCTTCCAGGCCTGTTGGCCAGTTGGCTGGATATATCTGGTTGGCGGCTATTCTTAACTTAGCAGGAACAAACAGTGCATAGCAACAGACAGACTACAGTAATTGTACCTGTTAAAATTGTCAGTGAGTGTAGGTGTAGAAAATAAACTGGCAACACATGTTAAATGCAAGTGCACACACACACACACACACACACACACACACACACACACACACACACACACACACACACACACACACACACACACACACACAGTGTTGTTATTGGTGTTAGTACTGTAAGGAATGGATTATAGATTGTTATTTCGTTCATCATTTAAAAAGAATTTGAAATTTCATGTTCTTTTATTGACATTTTATTTATTGATGCTGCAAATAAGTATGATACAAATTAACACTCTTCCTAGACATAAAGCACCAAAACAATCAAAACATCTTTTCAGTTGTTTTCACAGGTTTTGTCAAGCCATGATACTTTAGAATTTGATAAAAAACATTTTCCTTAGTCAACACGGATAATCATAAAAGTGTATCATGTGTTGTTTTGTTTTAGTTTTATTAGTCCTTATGCAGCTCTATCTTACTTCCATTTGGAGTCTTCACCTGTTCAAATTGACAGGAGATATAACTGCATGTTTAACGCCTACATGATTCCAGTGTAACTATGGTCTCCAGCTCCCTTACAAACAATACTGATGACAAATCTGTTTAATATTTAAAATTGACCTCTATTTTTTTTTGTGTGCTATAAATAATGAGTCAGCACACTTAACACATTTGTAGCATAAGTCATGTTTGTCTGGAAAGACTTAAGTGAAACTAAATTTTCAAGACTATCGAGTTTAACTCTCATTCACTTTATATTATAAAAAGCAGTATTGATTATGACAAAACAAATGGCAGCTATAAAATACATCAAATTTCCATTGCATTTTTATTATTTCATTTAAACCTAAACAAAATAGATATTTTTTTCTGTAATAGTGTTGTATATAACAGAACACATGCATATGCATTCACATGTACAGTATCTGGCAGCATTTGAACAAGCATGTCTGTCTATCTAACACATGATGAGCACAATCTTACAGTGTGTGCATTACAAATGTACTCGCTGCACTTGGAACATGTAGGAGGTGTTTCAGTGTCCTTTATTGGTACACACTCCTGGCAATGCTTCCTCTTTTGCCACCAGCTACAACATGCAATGGTGAAAGTCTGTGTGTTAGACACTTGATACCTCTAAAATGTTTACACACACATACTACTCATACTGATAACAAACTCATTCATGGTTACTGTAGTCTGATAGTGATGGTTGTTTGGGATGTGTAGTTTGGGGTTGCAGGTGCATCCTTTTAAATTCTTCTCACCATGATGCAGACATTCAGGATCATAGGACTTGATCTCTGTAAAAGTGCGAGCATGTGAAACGTGTCATTTGTGCATTTCTGCATTTGATACAGAACTCTTAGTGTGCAATTGTAATTATTGACTTGTGTTTGTGATTGAAAATATCCAAGAAAAAAATATTCTACAGGTGTATAGATGTGTAAATTCACAACTTTAATAAAGGTGTGAGGATGTTTTTTGCACCTTATTCTCTGAAGCAACAGTAGCAAAAAATGGAGAGCATCAATCCATCCATTTTCTTTATTCTACACAGGGCCACAGGAAGCTTGGAGACTTGGGGCATAAAGCAAGTTATAGCTTAGCCAGTTGCCAACCAATTGGCGGACATAATCGCACACACATACCCGTTCACACACTATGGACAATTCAAAGATGCCAGTCATTCTATGTCTTTGGACTGGGGAAGAAAACTGGAGTACCTGCAGAAAACCACCAAAGCACTGGGAGAGCAGACAGATAAGTTGCTAACCACTAAACCACCATTCACCAGGAAAATATACCTGTATTTTTTTGTACGAGAGGAAACGAATCTCCAGGTTTGAAACTCCTAAACATTTTTTCTCTGTAACTTCTCTTCGAGTGTCCTAATACATACTTGTAACCCTTTTCCACAAATTACTCCAAATTCCACTGTCACAGGTGCTCTTATTATCCCCAATGATACCTTCATGCTCTGACAAGTTCCAGTATATCTGAATTGAGTCTGGGCTGATGATGCACTTGTCAGTATAGTTACTCGTGTCTGTGTTGCACATCTCCAACCGGCGCTAGGACCGTGATACGCAGGCGGTCCAAGACACCGGTTGATGAGCAGCTTGCAACTCATTCAAGATCTCATATAACGAGCAATACCAAGTCTGAGAGACGTAGACGGGGGGGAAAAGAATCGATTCGTTTAGCCCAGAGATTAATCATCTCCCTTTGCATATATAGTAAGTTAGGGGTTTAGGCTGTCGGCCCGCCTCTGTAGGTGGCCGATCGCTCACATCTGCATCCGCGCCGAATTCCAGCACCGAGCATCGTCTCAGCACCATGAGCCAGAGGTTCACAGTGAGCGCTTCATCCAGGAGTGACGGCGAGCTGGGAGAAATCAACCAGCTGTTCGAAGGGGATGAGCCCAATCCGAGCTCCTCGGACAAAGAAGGCGCCTCGGATCTCGTAGAAGACCCTGTAAAAGGTAGGATTGTGGAGTGTTATAACACACCTGTGAGCGCGCACAGCACAGCCGCCTTCATGCACTGTCCGGTTATTAGTGCGTGTGGTACGTGTGCAGAATTTCAAGTGGATGCGAATCCTTGTGATTTGCACATCTACAGGTTGTCCCTTATTAATATCCTTATATGATCATACTGTAAAAGCACCAAACTGAAATAAACGCGTTAGACTTATGCCCCTATTCAATTATGTATATTATTAATAATATTCAAATGTCTGTGAACCCTGATTATTAATACACACATCAAATCTCATTATGAGTACAGTGCATGTATACATGCACACACCTAAGTCTTGATTATCACCTTTGGATACATGATTTCCTAAAATACTCCAATGTGCCAGTAAAAAAATAAAAATAAATAAATAAATAAATAAATAAATAAATAAATATTATTCTAAGTATAATCTAGTTTTACGTAAAGTACTTAAAGCATTGATGGATCATGACCATGTTAAAATAAGCTGACAGTGATAAAGGTTTCAAACCTATTTATGAAGATGTGATACTGTATTTCTGACAGCCTAAGTGACCTTGCCTGGCAGATCTCTGTTTTAAAGTATAACCTGTCATGTCCAGGCAAGTGGAAGGGGATTTTTTTAAATTATTTTGCCATTTATATAGATTGATATCTTATTAGACGGGACTTTCTTCGGTTCCTAACAATTTCACCTGAGGCAGACCGAGCCACAGGAGGTTGTGCAGAAGCTACATTTAAAAGTGAAATGCACAAAAACTGGCATTTTATTGTAGCAAAGGTTTGTCTTCTTGTGGTGCTTTTCAGTGAAGAAAACTGATCAATGATTTCTGTGACAAGAGCCCCCTGAAAAGTGTTACATTTGTAAATGACATTTCACAGGACATCAATTTTATTGACTGGACTTGCAGATGGTGACAGTTTCCTGCTAGAATGTCAGACATTTCTGCATTTTTCACAGAGCTTTATATAGTTTCATTCTGTTCTATAACATCAGCATGCCAGAAGCCTCCTCAGCACATGTGTTAAAAGTACAGCAGGTCTGTATCTCTATAAATGAGGAAGACTTTTTTTTTCTTTACAAGGTGTGCACGTGTAGTCACCTACTATAGATACTGAGTAGCCTTGGTGAAGCACTTGTCTCCAGTTCAATCTCTGACAACGTTTCCATGGCAACAGTTGCCATTTGTTCTGTGTTTGGTGGCATGCTAGGTCTGGTGTAAGGGGATGTTGATAATGAAGCAAAAATGGCTTTGCTCAGAATGATAATCTTCATCAAATAAGTTAAGGATGATTATTATCCAAACATTTATTGTAAAATAAATGGTCACAGTCAACACCCCATTTTCATTCTTTTAGAGGTTCATCATTAAATGCCTGCAATTCTGTGTTTAAGTGTGTGGAAAAGCAAGAGCCGACAGCATGTGTATTTACAGCCTGACTGTCCTATACATAGAGAAGGAGATCTTTTGCAGAAAAGCTCTGATGTGCCTGAGGCAACAGTGCTATTTTTTTTTTACACTACTGCTGATCATGTTTATATCGAGCACAGGAAGTGAGATCACTGTCTGCTCTTTGAAGCCTCACATATAGAGGGAGCTAATGCTGCTTTTTTCACTTTGCTGTATGGCTACATATATGTAATTCAATCTTGGCCTATGTTGGATGGACAGAGTATATAGAAAGTTTTTTCTGATTATTTTGATCAGAATGAGGAAAAAGTGTAATTTCTGTGTCTTTAACTGTGGCTTGAATGTTGGTACCAAATGGGCTGGTTTGAGAATTTCAGAACCTTCCGATCACCATTTTGCCCAAAGTCTTTGACGTACACAGAGAATGGAGCAAAGAACAACAACAACAAAAAAAAAAAACAATGAATGAGTGAAAACGGCCAGGTTGTTTTGAGCTACCAGGAAGGATATAGTAACTCATATCATCACTCTTTACAACTGTGGTGAGCAGAAATGCATCTCAACATAAATATCATATGACATAAAAAAAATATCATACCTTCAGGTGAAGAATCAGTCAAGAGCAAAAATCCGAGGGTGTCATGGGCACAGACTCACCCAAACTAGACAGTTAAGGATTAGAAACAAAACCATCTTTTTCATTTTTTATTTTTATTTTTTTTGTGTCCAGTTTGTGCTGATGATAGCCTCAGAATCTCATCCTTGACTGGACCCTTTTATAATTCACTGGTTATAAAATCAGCACCCTTTCAGTCCATATTTGATGAGTCCAATTAATCTCTTCCTACAATGTCTAACATAATAAGAGACCAAAAGGATTTCTGCACAGTTCCTGAGATGGTCAGTCATTTGCAAAATATTGATCCTGTTGTCTCTATTGATTTGGATGTACATACCAATCAGATTTTGTGCCACTTGCTCAACATATGATTGCTGATGGCTTATTGTTTTTAATAAATATGGTCATCCTTAGAAATCCAATTACAGATTAACACACAGATGGGCAATACAAAAATTTAGCTCAATCTGACCTCCAGTTCCTAGGAAACTTATAACAGCCTTATAGATGTCCTTGACCCACTCTTTTCAGATTTCCCCAGAACTCTGTCCTATATATGCCAATTTTAGTGCAAATTTATGCAGCCAGTCATGACTTACAGTTGTTTGAGTAAACCATAAGTTCCTGTTTGAATTGATTGACACATTGGCAAATGTTGTACTAAAAAAATACTATGACTAACAAAAAAGGATCACTTTGAAAACATAGGTTTAGCATATTTTGCAAATTAGAAACATTTTAATAATGTTTGAATAGAAAGTGGCAATTTAGCAGAGGTTAAAGAATAAGCACTAAGAAAAATTTGTATTTTGATTGGAATACTGGGCTCAACAGATTTATGCTCGTACAATTTAATTTCACAGATTTTTCTGATAGCAGTTGAGTTATTTAGTACAAACATTCATCACCCATCAACACACATCTTAGGCTTTCTTAGAGTCTTAGAGTTTAAGCAAATTTGCACAATAGGTATAGAATTCTTTTATAAACTAGTTAACCAATCATGTATTATACCAAACTCTAAGTGGAACTAAGCCACAGAACCAATTTTATTCCTGGTGCGTCTTGACATATGGGTGTTTAAACCAGGCTCATGTAATCTCCCGCTGTAAGACCTATGCTGTTATCCACCCAATGAGGAAAAAAATACTGCACAAAACTAACAAAAGCAAAAGGATTCCAAATCCTACCAATTACATATAGGGTTTTGAAGCACCTCTTGCTTGGACCCCTAATTGTGTGTGTTATTTTTAGATGCATAATGTGCTGATAATTTGGTTATTGATGCATGGTCACTGTCTGTTCACTCTGGTTAATAATATGAGTGGGCATGCTGGCATAGAGCATTGTTGAGCTTAATGGCAGGCAACAGAAAAATGCAGAAAATATCTAGCATTATTAAGAACAGTGTGGCAGAAGGAGCCAGCAGCAAAAAAAAAGGAAAGAAGAAAAATAAAGAAAAAATTATAAAATATATATAAAGAAGATATACTAAAATGTTTAAAGTATATCATATCAAAAAGAACTGTGCACATTTCTGCAAGGTGTTTCTTTATAAATGTTCTCAGTTTCTGGAGCCCAGAACATAGGCCTGAATTAACCAGGTGAATTTCATAGCTAAGAGAAAGAAACTGTTAAATATATCACCGTATACTGTTCAGTATATCATTAAAGTTGACAAAGAGTATACTGCATATTAGAAATGCATTGCATGTGCATTAGAAGTATATACGTTGGATTTTTGTTAATGTACTAAGAGGTGCTCATGGAGGTTAGGAAAGATTGTTATTAAAAGCTGTGGGGCATAAAGACCTATAATGAAAAAGGCTTAAACAAAAACTGAAGTTGTTTGAGTCGAAATAAGGTAGTCCTATAAAGACACTGTCCCGTCTTGTTTGTTCGTTTTGTGTTTCTGTGTTTACTTTGTATACAAGCTGACCTAAATTTGTTATGTGTAATATAGATAATTTGCACATAGGCTATTAGAAATATATTCAAGGCTATTAGATAGAACGGTAGCACATGCATATGTCTTACGTCTCAGGCTCTTGTGTTATACAAGGCTGTTCTCCAGACACTGACTTAGTCTATGTCTGGCAAACCAACCCTGAGGGGCTGCAGTTTAGTAAGAGTGATTTGTTTCAGGCAAGTGCGCAGCCATTACTTTACTTTCACATGCATAGTAAGGTGTATTTTGTCATTTTTAACTTATGTATTAACAATGAGGTAAGCCAGTTATATTTAAGAAGATCTACTGTTTCATTTAAATAAGATTTGGCTCTATTACATGCAATTATTTGGCTCTATTACATTCAGTGTGTGTGTGTGTGTGTGTGTGTGTGTGTGTGTGTGTGTGTGTGTGTGTGTGTGTGTGTGTGTGTGTGTGTGTGTGTGTGTGTGTGTGTGTGTGTGTGTTTCATGCAAGACCAAAAAGGAAATTGAAAGGAATGGAAAAAATACAGAACGTTATTGAAAGGAATATAAATGAACAGAAACCAGGATGTCTGCACTTGTGCTGCACCCATGTAAAGTCTGCTATGTAGTTTTTAATAAAGCTTGTTGTTACAGAGCAGACCAGATTACATTAAAGTAGATTTTCTGAACATAGATGTCTAAATTCCACCTTTTTCCAATATCCTTCTTGAAAATTCTGCTTAAATTCATCTTTGAAAATGTCTTAGTGATCATCCATTTTTTATAACTGGTTCTAACTAGTTATAAGTTGATATAAATAATTGAAATGCTCTTTGGAGCAGTGTTGTGTAACATAGTGGCTGTTACTGACATTCTCTTATAACCAGGTCATTTTTTGTATGAGCTTCTTTTAGGTGTGGTTCTATGACTGAGTGGAAGATCACCAGGTCAATTTAGTATGAAACTTATCGAGTTTTCCTATTTGTCCATTTCACTAGTGAGTACTAATACCAATGTCATTAACTTGTAAGCAAATCCTTACAACCATCTCGGTCATACAACCACCCATACATACGCAACCATTACATTTACAGCTTTTGGCACATGCCCTTATCCAGAGCAATGTACAAAAGTGATTTGAAGTGTCTAATAATGAATACATTAACACTGGCTCACTAGGTTATGGACTTAGGATACCATCGACCTAAAACACTGTTTGGGTTTTTTTTTTAATATACACATAAAACAAACAGGGAAAATAAGTGCTAATATAAGTGTTTCAGGAGGAGGCAGGTCTTCACCCGTTATTTGAAGACGACAGTGACTCAGCTGTTCAGACATCTATGGGAAGGAGTCTTGCTGTATACCTACCTCTTGCCCTGACAGATGGTGGGACCCGTCGAGCAGTGCTGGTGGATTGGAGGGACCACCAGGGCAGTGTCCTTCAGAAATTGTGGAGCCTGTGCTTTAAATCTTCAGAAGGGTTTGTCACAAGTTCCTCTGGTGTTGTCAGCCAATCACAAACAGCAGTCATTATTGGGGAAGATTATCTCACTCAAAGTGTTAATACTGCTTCTGTTTGATGAGGAGAATCACATAGGGGTTAATACCTAAGGATATTGAGGATAAGAATCACTCAGTCTTACTATTAATTTCTATTAAGGATCACTCAAACTTATCATAATTATTTCCCCAGCAAGCCATCTGTTGCTACAGCGCCCCTCTATGCATGGAGAACAACTTAGGACACACCTTGAAACAGAATACTGTTCCAGTGCCTCAAAGTGAATACGCATAAAATCGTCACCAATGATGTTTTTTGATATTGTTTTGGATCATTCAGCATGTAGATAGTGATATCAGAAAGGCCTGACGACTAGTTTAAATCTAATTTCAGACTCACAACCTGTGCACCCTTTGGAGGTTTCAAATCCTCCTCCTCCTCCAGCTGCTCCCTGTTCGCGGTTAGTGCCCTGCCAGGGAATCGAACCTGGGCCACGGCAATGAGAAGGATCCTGCCGTTCAGGTGTCAAATAGATCTCATTATTTACAGATTTTGAGATTCCACATGTAAGACCAGGAGAGCAATACCTCATCCAACTGCTGCCATAACTGCTGCCATAACATAAGTATATATATATACATAAGTATACATATAACAATCTTTTTTGCACAATGTTTTCTGTAATACTGTATATGTAATATACAGTATGCAGACTAGTTGGTGCTATTTTGTGTATTTTGTCCTGTAGTATTTTGTGTTGTCTATTTACAGGGCTTTTCCAGTCCAGTTAATATTTTTAGTAGATGCTTTCCATTCAAGTGAATATTTAAAGTAGATTTGTTTTCAAGTATCTGGCAGACTCTAAAACTGTAAATCATAGCCTGTTGACAGTGAACTGCACTCAGTGGTATGTTGTAATCAAGTGCTAATCATAGCACTAACCAAGGTAAAGGGGAGAACCATTACAATGTCTGCCATGTGATTCCAGCACCGACAGCATTGTCTCCCATCAGTTGCAGTAAATCATGTCAGTCACCTGTTACAGTGTTTACAACTCCACTTTGCTGGAATACTCTGCCAATATCTGCAAATCTGTTGTCTCATCGTTTTGCTCTTTCAGACATAAGGAGGTGATCATTTAATACTTTCTGGGCTCTAAAAACTGGAATGGCGGACTGAACTCAAATTCTGCTGAGGCAGCTTTTACGTCAGCCTCTAGGACGTTCGTGTTAGTGCTCCATCTCCAATATCGGGGTACTTGTGCTCTCTGTTACTTATAATCACATCAGTGTCTGTTTCTTCATGCAAGGCATCTGTTCTTGGCTCGCTCTTGCTCTCTACCTCAATACACATTTGGATTTAAGTAAATAGCCCTGTTCCCACTGGCACAGCTCTTCTAATCTGTGCACCAATGCAGTTTTATTTGTGACTTACCAGTGTGAAGGAGCTCTGCAACTGTATCTGCTGTTTGCTTCACTCTGTAACCTCAGCGACTCACCTAATTTAGTCTCACTTGTAAGTTGCTTTAGATAAATGCATCAGCCAAATCAAATTAAATGAAAGTGCAAAATATTGTAAATGTACAGTAATAGTTTACATGTCCTGTTTGGAAAAAAGTCAATTCTTTATTGGCCAAAGCAGTCAGATGTAAGAAGATACTACCACATGAGCTCTCTCTCTCTATAAGCCTATAGATTTCAATAAGAAGAATAACATGTCCAAAGCATTAGAGCGCTATAGTCAGCATCTTCCTCACATCCTCAGCAAGACAAAAAGAGGAAAGAAGATTATAGTATTCAGTAAGAAAACAAGAAAATGGGAAAAACTCCACTAGCTCCAGAAGAAACCATCCTGCTAGTCTGGAACAATAGGAGGTAAAAAACAAAATGTTCCAGTACAATCCTCAAACTTCAGATTCTAATGATAGTTTGTTTCAAAATGGTATTTTAATCAAATTACCTATCTAAAACATACTTGAATCTGATGTGTAATGTTTATTGGTATCATCTGCTGATGCGTTTTTTTTTCTTTGGGTTGTAGCAGTTCGTTCCTACCAGCACTACGCTTGGTGTTTTCACCTCATTTTCTCAATCAACCACAACACCACCTTACATTTTCCAAAAATGGCTGCGAGGTCAGCATGCGCTGCCAGAACTACACTGTTGTTATAGTTAATGTTTTGTGTTTTGTGAAAGCTGCATTATTATTATCATTGGCTGCTCTGCCTGCACTCTGTTCCAGGTCAATTGTTGCCTGAATACAACTGAATCTATTACTCTATTGGACATGCTAATTATTTGTCACACACAATGAATTGTTGACTAGCCATTGCTTTCGCACAATGGCTGTACACAGGCTGTTTTCTGGCTGTGGTGTGGGTTTAATAGCATGTTTAGAATTAACATGCTGGTGGAGCTGGATTATGGCATACGGGTTGGCAGGTAATTGAGATGTGAGGCTGACAAGCAATTGGTACTTCATAGGCCCATTTGAGATGAGTGATAATGTGTTAAAAGCATTGCTGTATTGGATTGAGGAAGAGAATAATCTTTCTTTGTCTAAACCTCTTTATCTTGCTCTTTATCTGACAGTTTCTTTTAATTACTAAGAGGCAGTAATTGGAATTTTTTAACAGCAGATTTTCAAGCCACACAATGGCTGTTGATTTCATTTCATATGTAAATTATCATCTGTTGAGATAAACATGAATCTGTGGTTCTGATTTGCTGTTTTATTGATAATTATGTATTGCAGTTCGGTTTAAAACCTTAAGGCATAAAAATATAGTACTTCAGTACTAATTAATACACATCCATGTATCAATGTGAAAACTTCACCTGGTTTATTAATCCAACATATTTAATAGTTGAAGTCATTTCTTTTTGTTTTAAAAAGGATAAAAAAAAATATTTGACAGGTGATCAGAAAGGATTTTTAACTGCTGTCTTTGCATCATTACATGCAAATAGCTTGTAATTACTATTTTCTTGCTTCTTCTAATTGCAAGTAAGCATATACTGTTTGTATGAACTTTGCCCTGGGACATTAAAAGCATACACTAATTACATTTCTATGAAAGGTATGACATTTAATACCCGCTGTTGTGTAAATATAAATTACAGGGCTGGCATCTTGATTCATTTGTCAATTCTGATTGATTTAAGAATCAATCCCAAAGAATGACTTGTTCCTTCGCAATTCCCAATCATTTACTGCGTGCAATAGCCCAAACATCATACCACAATAATACTCTTCTAATACTACTCTAATAATCATACTCTTCTCTCATTTAACCATCTCTTCTTTTGAATTCCATGCCATTTCAGTTACCTCTCCTATCAACCTTGTTATCATTGTTGTCTACCGCCCTCCTGGTACCCTAGGAGACTTCCTGGAAGAAATGGACTCACTGCTTAGTGCTTTCCCTTCCGATAGCTCCCCCCTGACAGTGCTTGGTGACTTCAACCTCCCCTCTGACAAGCTACATTCTTCTTCCCTCCTGTCTCTTCTCGACTCTTTCTCCCTCACACTAAACAGCTACATCCCCACACACAAAGGAGGCAATGTCATGGACCTGCTTTTCACCCGTCCTTCTCCAGCTACAGACGTGACTGCTACCCCACTACACATCTCTGATCATCACCTGGTATCCTTCATCATCACTCTACCTATCCTACCTAAAACTACCTCTCACCCCCTCGCTCTTACTCGCCACAACCTTCACTCTGTCTCCCCTTCATCTGTAGCTTCTGGCACTCTTTCTTCCCTTCCTGATACTGAATCTTTTTCCTCACTACCCTTGGACTCAGCCACAGATACTTTCCTCTCATATCTTTCCTCAACTATGGAATTCCTCTGCCCTATGTTCACTAAACCCAAGAAAACTTCTTGTTCTGCTCCTTGGCTTTCAGATGTGCTGCACAACAATCGAAGAGAGCTAAGATCATCAGAGAAAAGTGGAAGAAATCACAACTTGATGCAGATCTTGATTTTTACAGAACACTTCTTGTCAAGTTCTCCTCAGATGTGACTTCTGCCAAGACTTCCTTCTACAAGGAAAAGCTTGAAGCTTCCTCACATGACCCTCGGAAATTCCACAACATCATCTCTTCTCTGCTCAACCCCGGCTCCACCTTCTTCATCCTCCCTGACTGCAGAAAACTTTGCTTCTTTCTACCAGGAGAAGATTGAGGAAATCTGCCGGACCTTCACTTCAGCCCCGACTGCACTTACATCTCAGAGTATGCATTCCCCTACACCTTCGTGGTCACATTTCTCAACTGTGGCAGCAGAAGAGATTTTACAACTCATCCAGTCCTGCAATCCTACCACCTGCCCATTGGATCCACTCCCTACCACTATGCTCCAGACCATCTCAAAAGAGATGCCCTTCATTTCCACTATCGTCAATAGATCCATAGCATCTGGTCAGGTACCAACTACTTTCAAGAAAGCAAGGGTTATTCCCATCCTAAAGAAACCTGCTCTGGATCCATCAGACATCAGTAACTACAGACCGGTATCACTTCTCTCATTTCTTTCAAAAATTCTTGAACGCATTGTCTATAATCAACTGTCTGTCTATCTCTCACAGAACAACCTCCAAGATCCCAACCAGTCTGGCTTTAAAGCAGCTCACTCTACAGAGACAGCCCTTTTGGATGTCTCTGAGAAGCTACATATTGCTAGATCAGCCAAACTGTCATCTGTCCTTATCCTCCTTGACCTTTCAGCAGCGTTTGATACGGTCAACCACAAGACTCTCTTATCCACCCTCAAGAGTCTTGGGATTTGTGGATCAGCTTGGGAATGGTTTG
Source organism: Tachysurus fulvidraco (assembly GCF_022655615.1). Classification (NCBI taxonomy): domain Eukaryota; kingdom Metazoa; phylum Chordata; class Actinopteri; order Siluriformes; family Bagridae; genus Tachysurus; species Tachysurus fulvidraco. Next base: position 20,969,798 of record NC_062522.1, read on the forward strand.
CCTCCTACCTGGAAGGACGCTCATATCAGGTAACATGGAGGGGAGTGACATCTGCTCCACGCAGACTCTCCACTGGCATCCCACAGGGCTCAGTAATTGGTCCTCTTCTTTTATCCCTGTATACTCACTCTCTTGGGGAAGTTATTTCATCACATGGGTTCTCTTACCACTGCTATGCTGATGATACACAACTTATCTTCTCTTTCCCACCCTCAGATGACACAGCTTCTGACCGGATCTCAGCATGTCTGGCAGAAATTTCATCATGGATGACTGCTCATCAGTTAAAGCTCAATCCTAGCAAAACTGAACTGCTGTTCATGCCAGGTGATTCATCCCCAGGTCATGATCTTGCTATATCCTTGCACAACGATCTGATCTCCCCTTCAGCCACAGCTCGCAACCTTGGGGTAACCATGGACAATCAACTGTCCTTTTCCTCTCATGTTGCTAATGTGACTCGCTCATGTCGGTTTCTTCTCTACAACATTAGAAGGATGCTGCTCAGGTACTTGTTCGGTCTCTTGTCATTTCTAGACTGGATTACTGCAATGCACTGCTGGCAGGTCTACCTATGAACGCAATCCGTCCTCTGCAAATGATCCAAAATGCAGCTGACCGGCTTGTTTTCAACCTGCCAAAGTTCTCGCATACCACCCCCCTGCTGCGATCCCTCCACTGGCTTCCGGTAGCTGCACGCATCAGATTCAAAACACTGATGCTGGCCTACAAAGCCAAAAATGGACCAGCTCCCTCTTACCTCAAAGCCCTCATCATTCCTCGCACTGCACCCCGCAACCTCCGATCTACCAGCACTGCTCGACTGGTTCCACCATCTCTCAGGGTAAGAGGCAAGTATACTACAAGACTCTTCTCTGTTCTGGCACCAAGGTGGTGGAATGAATTTCCCCTAGAGGTCTGGACAGCTGAGTCACTGGCTATTTTCAAGCGGCCGTTGAAGACCCACTTATTCAGGAAACATTTCAACTAGCACTTCTTTCCTTATCCTTTGCATTAAAAAAAAAACACCTTTGACACTTTTTCATTGTAACTTTGAACAAATGTTTTAAACTCATGGTATCTTAAGTATGTAACCTAGTGAACCAGCATTAATGTATTCAATGTTAGAGATTTAAGCACTTATGTACGTCGCTCTGGATAAGGGCGTCTGCCAAATACTGTAAATGTAAATGTTAATGTGCCTGCAGCCTGATTAAATAGTGTTCTCCAGCTGCTACAAAGCCTTGTACCATGTATATTTGCATATGCCACAATATTTTGATTGTGCTGTGATCTTATTGCTGTATGGCAGAAAACTTGTGTATGGCATGTATTAGATAATTATAGTAGCTGCCTGTATATGTGAGCTATGGATTATCAGTGACACCCTCACTATGAATGGATGTGAACCTATGTAAACGTAAATGACTGAAAATGTGATTACCACTGTCTGTTATGTTATCGGAAATTTTTGAACATAAGGAATAAAACACTATGGTGTGCTTTTATTGGAAAGAAATAAACAACAGTGCAGTGATGCAGTGCAAGAGGAAGTTTTAATGTGCCGAAGCTGATTATTTTTTCATTTATAATTGCAGGGTGTTTTATTTCTCCTTTTGCCACAGCAATTTGCCATTGATTTTTAAAGCCATTATAGAATGTAGAGCTTATACTTTATTTATTTTCCATTCATATTTCATTAAAAAAATTAAGACCGTCCACAAAACTGCCTAGTTCCTGTTACTGTTTTCATTATAGCATCGTCAAACCTGTAATTTTCATTTCCTTTTCAAGTTCACAGATTTGGTTCTTATTTACTCACCTTTACTCACTGTTTTTAGCTGAACAGTGCAGTTTGTTATGTCATAATATCTTAGATATTTCTTTACACAATTATAGCTTCCCTCTGAATCCCTTCTGGTCAGTGATAAACAAAATTCATGTTATTCCATTAATGAATAATCATTTTATTTATTTAACTTCAGAAATAAGTATTTATAAAATGGAAAAAGTGCTGTATAATGTAGTGCTAACAGCATTCATTTTGAATATTCAATAACCTATTATTACTTATTGTTTATTACTTTATGATTCAATTCAATTCAATTCAAGTTTATTTGTATAGTGCTTTTTACAATAGACATTGTCTCAAAGCAGCTTTACAGAACATAAACATAGAGCAGAAGGTAAACATAATTAATGATAAAGGAAATAACGAATAATAAAAGTAAAAGAATTGACAGAATAAAAAATTCTAGATTATTAGATTAGATATAAATAATTTATAAAGAATTTATTTGTTGTTTGTTTGTTTAACCAGCTATAACTAGCCAAGGTATTGTTTTGCTAGGGAGACTCACAGTGCTACACATGATATTGGAATTAAAGTGAATATGTTGGTATTATAACAGTAAGATATTTCATGATGGTTAACCTTAGAAATGTGAGTAAACACAACCTGAAGAGCTCACAAGTAATCAAGCCAACTGATTCAAGTTAAGATTAGATTTAAGTTTTCTTTTTTGAAAATATATAAACTTGTCATGACAAATGGAGTTAAAGAGAAGTAACAAGATCACATAATAGGGCTATCAATTGTTTTCCATTTTATCAGATCCACTGGTGAACTGATCCATTCCCATGGATTATTAGGGATATATTAAATGGAATTTTAGAGATGGATCACATTGTATAAGTTTGACCTTGACATTTTCTCACATTTGCTTTGCAATAATTTCATTAAACAAATACATCTGCAGTGAAAATTAAGTAATGAATGTAATCAGTGTGCTAGATCATGTTTGTAACTGTCACAATTAGAAAGTGAAGGGGGATGCAAGGGCAGACAATTTTATCAGTATATAAGTTAAAAATAATATATAACGTGCAACATAAACACAAACAACCAAAACTGAAAAAAACAAAAAACAAAAATCAAACTATTAATACAGGGATTAAATGGCTATAGGCAAGGCTGTACACACAACACACACACACACACACACACACACACACACACACACACACACACACACACACACACACACACACACACACACACACAAAACACACAGCAATGACAAACACAGGACTTTCTTTAGGAGTTATTCAGTTATACATGCGTTACAGGTACAGGTGTTATACAGGCATTATACAGGAGTTAGTGGTTAGTGAACATTAGGGACATTTGACATGCTGGGGCTGATGGGGTAATGTAGTTCAGGATCTGTTCTGGCATAATTATGACAGTACTGTGCTGAGAGCTGAAGCATAATGAAGCAGATTCTTTGCTTAATTAGAAAATTACCAACCCAGAAGAACAGAATTCTTTTCCACAGAAACCTTTGCTCGCCTCTCTAAAAGCTCCTTGCACCACTTCCTGTTTTCATACATTACAGACAGAGGCAGAATATAAACAGATATTTTTTTTCCAGTATATGTTTCTCCCATTTATTTGCTGCTGTTGCCAGTCCTGGTTCGTGTAAAACCATCATTCAGCAGCAGGGTGACTGCCTCAGGCTATAAATGATATACTGTTCTGCATTCATTTACTGTATTTTATAAATGAGGAAGCTAAGCTAAATGTAAAAGCAATACGCTATACGCAGTGATGTTAATGTACCACCTGGGAGCACACCAACAATTAAAATGTCAGAATGGCACTTTAACAATGCATTGCAAGAAAACCTCCTTGTCACTTATACTGCTCTGTTTTCACTAGACTATAAATCTTAACTCAAAGCCAGACACGTCAATGTTATGTCAGCAATCAATTCAATTAGATTCATGCCATTCATTTCAAGTCCCATAAAATGATCTATATAAGGTTTTAAAATTCAACATTAAAAAAGAGCATCTCAGTTTTGTCTTATACATCTATATTAGATGTCTTTCAATATACAAAAGATACTATAATTGGCTTCAAGGTTAGGTGAGTTTTGAACTGCAGCTTGATCACTGTTTAAAGCACAATTTTATCTTTTTTTTAAACAGCAGGGGGCAGTTGTGTTCTGCTGAACTAATCAGTGTGTCAGTAGGGGAAAAAACACTAAAGAACATCTCTTGTCTTTCTTTCTCTGCATCTATGCATGATAGCAGGGGTTTGGTAAAGTGAGGAGGAAGGAATACCATCAGCATCAAGTATAAAGCCTTCACAAGTACCTGTTACGCAATGCAGTGTCTTTATAAAAAAGAAAAAAAAGAAGAAAGAGGTGAGGAAAAGCACTATCATACAAATCAAGGAGAGAATTTCCACATTTCTGACAAATGTATTTCAATTCAATTCAGTTCAAATTTATTTGTATAGCGCTTTTCACAACTGACATCGTCTCAAAGCAGCTTTACAGAACATAACCATAGAACAAAAGGTTAATATAAAGAATAATATAAAGATTAATAGAATACAAAATTCAAGATTATTATTAGATATATTTAGTTCACAATGTGTATGTATTTATCCCCAATGTTCAAGTCTGAGGTGACTCAGGCAGCAGAGGCAAGGAAAAACTCCCTTTGATGGTAAAGGAAGAAACCTTCAGAGGAACCAAACTCAATAGGGAACCCATCCTCATTTGGGTGACACTGGAGGGTGTGATTATAAATATACAGTCAAACAAAGGTTGTATTGATGCAAGAGATCACATGGAGTTCACATCTCTGCTTTAGTATCGCAGTCTAACTGGAGTTGGTAGATCTCTAGATGCCTCAGGATTCTCAGAGTCGGCCTCATCTCAGTGGAAGTCCAAAATCTTCATCGCACAGAAGATGATCAGACGATCTGAGTTGGTACAATTTCTGGATGCCTCGGGATGGGTAGAAAGAGAGAAGCAGTGGAGAGGGATCAACATATCTGCTAACAAGTCTGATGTAATAGTGCACAACATTATGGGATGTATTATGTGTATGCCTGACTAAAGAGATTTTTTAATCTACATTTAAACTGGAAACGTGTGTTTGAGCCCCGAACACTATCAGGAAGACTATGCTCTACCACCTTTATTATTTCACATGCTGTAATAGCCACACTGAACACAACACTCCAAATAATCCACTGGACATTACTCTAATTTTTTCTACTTAATTATAAAGAATCTAGACCAGCTTTTCCTCCAGCTGTATTAAACCCCAGTCTAACTGTTATACCAAAAAATTCAAAGTTTAGCTTTGTGCTGTCTTTAAGAATTCTGCACTTCGTCCTCTATCAGTAGGTGCTTATGAGTATAGATGTTGCTTTTGGTTTCATCATCATTTTCAAGCCATTTCATCTTTACGGAGATCCCAAGTGTATTACATTACGTTCTTCTGAATAGAATCTGCTTTATTGAAAAACTGAACTCAGATAATGCTTCTGTTAGTCTGGCAATTTTAAGTGTACATTAAATTGGTTTTCGTTCTAAAACATATATTTTTCGTGATTGTTGCATTACTCTTTCACTCTATTGCGCTTCTTCATCAGATCGCTGTCTGCTCTTCCGTTCCACAGTGAAATGCAGCTGGATCCAGATGGTGTTGTGTAATCTACAGCAGGTGGATCAGAGCAAGAAAAACTGCTCTGGGGTCAGATTTAATAATTGGATAACGCAGGTCACAGTGTCAGTGTATGGTGGAAACAATGACTTTCAGATATGGCAGTGCTTTTAATCTCCTAGTCCGGCACAGATAAGCGTTCACCTCTGGATTATAGCTTGCTAGGTTTAAAGATGTAGAAAATCTTGTCCATGCATTTATTACATTCTGTCTTGGCTATTGAAATGCCCTTTTCATTAGTTTACCATTTAAAGACCATATGCAGATTATTACACATTCAAAACTCACATTACACCTTACATTACATCTTGTCAGCATTTAAGATCTAACTCTAACAGCTGAAATTCCTTTATCAGTCCTCATTTGTTTGTCTTGTTCTCATCTCTGGTTTTCGGTTTTGTCCTTGTCTGCCTTTATTGATCTTTTTTTGTTTCTGTTCAGCGCCTATGTTGCTTGTATACTGTAGGTTATTAGTCTTCTTCCCTATCTCTATTTTTTATTTTTTTTTTTAATGTAATAATGTCCTTGAGCTATAAAATGTCACTAAATAAATAACATGCATTATTATTATTATTATTATTATTATTATTATTATTATTATTAATGCTTAGATAAAATGAGGGTTGGAGAAGAGATACATTTTCACTCATCAAATAAATCATAAAAATAAACTAAATTCCAGCGGCTTAACATTGCAGACTTTACGATTAAACGATGATGTCGAGGAGACCTGGAAGTGGAATACTGCTGATTGCTTTTTTGTAACTCAAGCCTTTCAAGCACATGCATTAAAAATGACCACAATACCAGCATCAAACATGACCCTGTTATGTCAGTGTGCTGCTGGTTCAGATAGATCTTTTTTTTTTTTTTTTACTATTACTCACTCACCTTCTTGACCTTTCTCTTTTTCCCCCATTCACTGTCTATCCTTGCCTCATTGCTTGTATCCTCAGGCTTTTAGTGAAAATGGAAAAGTGCTGAAGCGAATGTAAGGGTAAAGTAAGCAGTGAGTATGGAAAGAAAAAGTTCTCTGCTGGATGCATGAAATAATCCAAGGTCCATTCTATAATAAAATATAACAATATGGAGTATCTGAATACAGTGAATGGATCTGTATACAGAGCGATGATGTGGTATGTGGTGAATGCAATGAATATGAATCTAAAGTTGTGTTAATTAATAAAAACATTTCCCCACATCATTACACCAACAGCAGCACAATAACATCTGTGTGTCACAGCAAGAATGGAGTTTCATCAGACTTTTTTTTTTAATCTCAACCTACACCCTTTTTTTGAGTTGCTGTAACTTAATTGTAATAATAAAAGGATGAAAATTTCAAGCTGCTGGGAAGGATATAGTAACTCATATAATAACTCTTTACATCTGTGGTGAGCAGAAAAGAATCTCAGCATGCACAAAACATTGAACCTTGAGGTGAAGGTGCTACAGCAGCAGAAGACAAGACTCTGAGGCTATCATGGGCACAGATTCTCTTCTGTGTGTAAACTCTTGAGACCGTTGTATGTAAAAATCCCTGGAGATCAGCCTCTGAAATACTGCTTCTGAAAAAAACATCAGGCAAGAACAACCAGGCCACAAAGAGATTCTTCATTCTGGTGCTTGTTGTAAACATTCACAACTGAAGCTCTTGACCTGTATCTGCATGATTTAAAGCACTGTGTTGCTGCCACATGATTAGCTGATTGCTAACTGCAAAAATAAACAGGTGATCAGGTTTTTTTCTATTAAAGCGGTATGTATCTATCATTATCTCTATATCTAGATACATTGCCTTGGCCCAAAGCACATTTTTTATATTTTGTCATTACCATCAATGGAGGTGATGAATTCATCTCCAGCAGTCCAGAAGCTGAACTGTGTCAAACAGGTGACTGCAGGTCTTAGTGCCTACATGACCAACTGTCAGATTGCACACAAAATGGAAGTAATTAGAGACTCTGATCTTATCAGTCATGACAATGTGGCAGATTAAATCCTCTGGAGCGTCGTTAATTATCACTTTGTTATGGTCTGGCATTTTAGTCGTACAAATTAAAGCTTGGAAGAAGAGGTAGTAAGAAAGTGATGACGGAGACACATGGGCTTGAGTGTAAGGATTAGCATGCAAGACGTGAAAAATTTGCACATAGAAAAGTCTAGGAGGAAAAAAAGCAAAAAATATACTGTAATCTTTCTTATACTGTTTCTTACAAGCTTCTGCACAAATGCTTGACTTCCCAGGGTCGATATAAGTCATAATTACGGCTTCGAGCACAACAAAAGATGACTTACTATGACAAAGTGGTGCAGTTACTCCATCAGCACTAAAACATTTTTTGCCCTTCTCTTTTTTTCACTTTTAACTGTTTTTGGCTGAACAACACATTACCCTACCCCCTGGAGATGTGTTCCTCTGTGTGTGTGGAGTGCATTAATCCATCTGAACAGGTTAGCTGTGAGCTCCCACTACTGTCTTTTCTTATCTATCATATACCCGGCTTAAAGGTCACATCTGTCAGCTCAAGGTCTCTTTTATCCACATTTAATGCACACAGAGAACAGTACAATCCCTCCCTTGTTCCCATTTAAAATTACAAATTACCATTTCATTGGAGTTTCCTTAAGAACAAATTTAGCAAATGCACTGTTTATTTAGGCTCTGTTCTTAAGAGTGTAGCTATCAACTACTGCAATCAAGAGCACTTGTGCTGTGCTGGGTTTTCAGTACGCGTGCCTTGTCTCAGAGACAAGCTGACACAGTTGGCTTTCAGCTCGGTTACAGAAGGCTGCTGTCTTTGATGGATCTTTCTTGCATGTTCCGCTTCCAGTAGATCCATAACTAAAGTGTCAAAGCCACATTCACACATATGGACGAAAGTCTGCACAGCAGATGAACCCAATGCATCGTCAGCCAGAGGAAGTTCCTTTCTCTAATATGATAATATGGTGTTGGCGCCGTGATATGATAATTTTGCGTTGCGTAGTTCTATTGTCTCTTGCCTCTATTTAAGGAGTCACATGGTAAATGTTAGGACTGCTTATAGTTAATTACATTTAGGAATAATAGAGATTGTCCAGTGTGTTTGTAATGTAAATCCAATGCATCCTTGTAATTTATTGGTACTTTTTTGCATTGTAGTAATAATAGTAAGTAGATGGTTTACTCCTGTAATGGAGGGAACTGAAATATGTGTTTGCTTGAAATCCAAAAAGAAAGCAAAATAGCATGCTGTTTACTTGGTTGTTTTGCGGAGGAAATGATCGTCTCTTAACTGAAAGACTACGAGCGTGAAATGTGCAAATGTAAATGATTGGGACATGATTGTTTTGGGGCTTAAGCCCTCCCACACCTGTCAGCCCACAGATGGAGTAGAGATAGATTGTATCCCCTGCTCTTCCTCATGGTGCAGACTTAATTTCATTGTTAGTCTCTCTCTCTCTCTCTCTCTCTCTCTCTCTCTCTCTCTCTCTCTCTCTCTCTCTCTCTCTCTCTCTCATGGATTTGTTCCTTCATAATATTGCAGACACAATGGCTTTGGTATGGCATATCTCTCTGCTTCTCTTCCACTGATTCTCTGCCTCTGCGCAGGTTAACTGTGGAGCTATGAGAATGAACCTGCATCACCATTGAATTTACATAACAAAAAGCATTCACATAGTCCTGAAGGTGGAAAAAAGGGAAAGACTCTGATATTTTCATTCTGATCCTTATTTGCATACGAGCCACATCAATATCAAGAAGAACAGATTTTGTTCTGCAACTGACATGTCTGCCTTCTCTTCATAATCAAATCTGTCACAGACTCATAAGAAACTTTAAAGATCTCACATTATGTATTTTTAGCAGGTGGCATGATGAAACATTGGGTAGATTTGGCGTCTCACAGATCCACCGACCACAGTTAGATCCTGAGCTCAGGTTAAGGTCTGTCTCGATTTATGAATCTATGTGCTTGGTGTATTACATACTAGTACCACATTCAGGATGTATTCTTTCCTCACACTCAGTGTCCCAGATGGTTTGTTTAGTCTGAAATGTAACACAGATCACACCAAAAATTGGTAATGTAAAAGCTGGTAAAGTGATTCCTGTTAATGTAAACACAACTCATAGTTTTGTACAGGAAATAACCGGTGCATGTATTTTTAGCCAAAAATGATATAATTACTTTGTACAACACACATGTACACAGTAGAAGTGAGTTGCCTTGCTGTGCATGATGCCCCCAAAATAATAATAATAATATTAATTATATATATATATATATATATATATATATATATATATATATGGCCCAAATCTGACTGTGACTGTTCCTGGCTGGTTACTTGATCAATCACAGTCAGATTTGGGCCACAGCAAACATGTTCAGTATGAAAAGCTCCTATTTCCGGTTTTGCGGATGTGTTAGATACAAATGGACCTTGTTCCTGTTTCATTATTTTGAAAAATGTCATTATTTGTCATATAATATGTTCTTAATACAGGGAAGCACTCTAAGTGCAACACTAATCTGTCTGTCAAGGAATAAAATGATCCTAGTGTGTAATTTATTGTGACTTTGTTAGGACTCAGCCCGGACTTTGGCCATGTGCGTTATGTTTATGTTCCTCGTCAGGTGTCTGCCCCACCTTTGTCCGCTCTTCTCGTCTCCACACACCTGTTTCCCATTGTGATTACCTTGTCTCTTTAACTGTGTCGTGTTGCTTTGTGCAGCAAAGGATTTTGTCCTGTCTCTAGTCTGTTGAATTTTTCACGTGTGTTTTTTATTCACCGCATGGAGAACAGAAAGTAACCAGGAAGTAACATAACAGCAGCGTTACACTAAATGGCATAGTAGAACAGTGACACCTATTGGTAAATTACTATATTACAACACTCCCACTTAATTTACAATAGAATTGTCATGTTATAGTAAAGAACATATTACCTTTGACAAAAGCAAAACAAAGGAAAATATTTAATATCTTTTTCTTTGTCCCTTTATTGTCATGTTAACACTAAACATAGTCTAGCCTCTTTATAGTTAGACTAAATAGAATTAAATGAAACAAAGTTCAATCTCAATTCTAAGATACTCAAACCTCTGTTTTACCAATGGCTTGGTCAAGATGTCTGCCTTCATGTTACGTGTAGGACAGTATTGCACTTGTATTTGTCCATTCTGCACACACTCACGATTGTAATGATAGCGAATGTCTATGTGCTTAGTTCTTGAATGATCAACTGGATTCTTTGCAATCGCAATGGCTCCTTGGTTATCCTCCAGGATCACCACTGGCGTAGCATCCATTCCAAGATCACTCAGTAGTCGTCTAAGCCAGACACATTCTTGAGATGCTTGGCTAAGTGCAACATACTCAGCTTCCGCTGTCGAAAGAGCAACTGTTGATTGTTTCTTGCTGAGCCAGCTCACGGGCCCTCCACACAGGAGAAACACATTACCAGTTGTTGATCGACGATCGGCCTGATCTACAGCCCAATCAGCATCTGAGAATCCGATCAAAGTTCCAGATTCTGACTGCTCATACTTGAGAGCGAGTTCTGTTGTACCCTTCAAGTGCCCTAGTATCTGCTTCACAGCTGTTAGATGTGCAGTACTTGGATTTGCATTGAACTTTGATACAACACTCACTGCTTGTGCTATGTCAGGATGTGTTGCCATAGCACCATCAGTAAGCTACCTACCATAGACTGGTAGTTACTTGAGTTCACAGGCTTACGGACATTGTCGGTTTTTTTAACTTCTGATTTACATCAGCTGGGGTTGCAACGGGGTTAGCATCATTCATGCCATACTTTCGAAGCTTTGATTCAACGTAATGCTTATGATGAAGAAACATACATTTCTTCTCCTTGTCTTGGATGACAGAGATACCCAAGATATAGGAAAGTTCTCCCATGTCCTTCATCTTGTAGCACTTCTTAAGAGCAAGTTTCAGCTCTTCCATACTTTCCATCGACTCTGTGATTAGTATCAGATCATCAACATACACAGCTAATATCTCCAGCTCCTGTCGAGAACTTACAAACACACATGGGTCGGATGTACTCTGATTGAAGCCAATGTTCTTCATAAACTCTGTAAAGGTTTTGCTCCAGCAGCGAGAAGATTGCTTCAGCCCGTATATTGACTTCTTCAGTTTGCATACCAAACTTTCCTCTCCTGATTTGATGTATCCCTCTTGTTGTTCCATGTAAATTTCCTCATCCAGATGTCCATTCAGGAATGCAGTTACTACATCCATCTGATGTACATGTAGATTATTCTGAACAGCGAAAGATAGTAATGTACGAATTGAGTTATATCTTACCACGGGTGAAAAAGTCTCATCATAGTCAACGCCATACTTCTGTGAGTATCCTTTAGCAACGAGTCTGCACTTATATCTTTCTACTCGTCCATCACTTGATCCTATAGCCTTCCGATCCTTTGGTAGCTCAACTAAATCCCATGTCTCATTTTCCAACAACGATTCATATTCCAAATCAGCCGCATCCTGCCATTCTTTTGCGTTAGGACTCATCATTGCTTCTTTCATTGTACTTGGTTCTTCAACAAAACAAACACCAGCATAATGATCAATTGTCACCAGATCAGCAAACTCATCATATCCAAATCTCTTGGGTGGTTTTCTGATTCTGCCGCCTTCTTTAGTAGTCTTATCGACAGTAACATAGACTGATGTTTTCTCGTCAGTTTTCACTTTAACTTCATTCTCAGATGAAAAAATGTCTACTTCTTGTTTCCAGTCAAAGTCTGACTCGTTGAAGATCACATCCCGACGAATTAGAATCCTTCTTTTTTCTTCATGGAACATTCGGTAGCCTTTCGCATTGTTGGCATATCGCATGAAACATAGCTTCAATGCTTTCTTGTCCAGTTTTCTTCTTTCTGCATCTGGGACATGTGCATAAGCTACTGTACACAACCAAACACTTTCATGTGACTTACATTTGGCTGTTTATTATACCATCTCTGGTATGGTGTCTCTTGCTTCAGAACAGATGTGGGCAGCCTGTTCTGTATGTAAGCTGCAGTCGCTACTGCCTCTGCCCAATACGTCTTGGGTAATTTAGCATGAGAGAGCATGGTTCTTGCTGCTTCAACTAAAGTGCGATTTTTTCTTTCTGCCACACATTTTGTTGAGGTATGTGAGGCACAGTTGTTTCATGATGAATACCTTGAGTCTTCAAGTATTCTTGAAATTCTTTAGATGTGTATTCTCCACCATTGTCCATTCTTAGTCTTGTCACTTTTCCCCACACTCATTAGAGAATGTTTTCTCAAATTCCTTGAATTTGTTAAGCACTTCACACTTCTGCCTCATAAAGTATACTTTGCAACATCTAGAATAGTCATCGATAAAAGTCACAAAATACTTTGACCCACCAATAGACTCAGTCTGCATGGGAAAACACACGTCACTATGAACCAACTGCAATTTGCGTTTGGAACGGATTTCTCACTCTGGCTTGTGAGGCTTTCTAGACAGCTTGCCTTCAATGCAGGCGTCACAGAACAGAACTTTTTCTGCAGAAAAGTCCATTCCATTCACCAGATTTTTAAGTTCCTTCAATTTGGTGGTGTGACCCAGTCGCTGGTGCCACACGCTGGCTGTTACTAATGCACTTGACGCACAATGACAGTCAGGCGAATTTCCCTCGACATCCAGCTGAAACATCCCAACAGATCTTTGTGTTCCCATTCCTCGGAGATCTCCATTTTTATAACGGATGTAACAGTGAGATTTTTTGAACTGCACCGTATTTCCTCTTCTAACAGCAGCTCCCACTGAGAAAAGATTCCCGGATAGCTTTGGAACATACAGCACATCAAACATTGTGACATTTTTGACATCTTCGACTTTGAATGTCATTCTCAGCTTAACATTACCAAGTCCTAGGGCATCAACCACGCTGCCGTCACTGAGTTTCACTGACTGTGGTTTTGGAAATTGCTGATAGTTTTGGGGAATTTCTTCATGACACGTCATATGCTTTGTTCTTCATTTATTAATACTTGCTGAACAAACTGTAGCGTTAAATTGTCCAACTTGGTTTCCAGAGCAGTGACAATTGTAGCATAGCTTGATGGCAAACTACCCAGCAGCGTTACAATCTGATCCTCCTCTTCAATCACAACACCTATCGCTCCTAGTTGGTCAGTTAATTCTTTCATTCGTTTCAAATGTTCCGTTATGCTTTCTCCTTCCTTCATTTCACATCTGAAGTACTTTTTCTTTAGAAACAACTTATTTGCAAGAGTGCCTCTCTCAAAATGTCCTTTTAACGTATCCCACGCTTCATTAGGTGTTTTGCAGCTCGTTATCAGATATAACTGGGGTGTACTCACATTTAGCACCAACACAGAAAACACCTTTTCTTTTCGTTTTTCGAATTCTGCTCTTGTCTGTGCATTTGCTCCCTCTGACACGTTGTCCGTCTCCGTCACCATGCCCCATAGTCCTTTTGCTTTCATCAAATGTTCCATTTGAAATTTCCAAGTTGCCCAGTTCTCTGGCCCACTCAGCTTTTCAATAAACAGTCTATCCTCCATTGTGAATTCCACAACACTGTTTATATCACACAAAATCCTGTGTAAAAGCAACCTTTTTTAGCCAGAAAATAGGCCCATAACCTGTTGAATTTTTCACGTGTGTTTTTTATTCACCGCATGGAGAACAGGAAGTAACCAGGAAGTAACATAACAGCAGCGATACACTAAATGGCATAGTAGAACATATATATATATATATATATATATATATATATATATATATATATATATATATATATATATATATATATATATATATACAGTACAGACCAAAAGTTTGGACACACCTTTTCAACAGGACAATGACCCCAAACACACCTCCAGGCTGGCTGTGTAAGAGCTAGGGCTATTTGACCATGAAGGAGAGTGATGGGGTGCTGCACCAGATAACCCGGCCTCCACAGTCCCCGGACCTGAACCCATTCGAGATGGTTTGGGGTGAGCTGGACCACAGAGTGAAAGCAAAAGGACCAATAAGTGCTAAGCATCTCTGGGAACTCCTTCAAGACTGTTGGAAGACCATTTCAGGTGACTACCTCTTGAAGCTCATCAAGAGAATGCCAAGAGTGTGCAAAGCAGTAATCAAAGCAAAAGGTGGCTACTTTGAAGAACCTAGAATATGACATATTTTCAGTTGTTTCACACTTTTTTGTTATGTACGTATATAATTCCCCATGTGTTAATTCATAGTTTTGATGCCTTCAGTGTGAATCTACAATTTTCATAGTCATGAAAATAAAGAAAACTCTTTGAATGAGAAGGTGTGTCCAAACTTTTGGTCTGTACTATACATATATATATGTTTGATTTTTTTTTAATAAATAAACAAAACAGTAAAGAAAGTTTTGCTCCTTTATACTTTTATATATACGTTTAACTGCTGCTTTAAAAAGGAAATTGCATCAGATCACAGTTACTTCTGGGTGAGCTCTGCTTCTTAGGTTTTATTGTCTCACTCTCTCAGTTCTCTAAAGGCTCATCAAATGCAATTCCCTTAAGCTGATAAAGTAGTGGAATGACCCTTAGGATGGTGGTGAGGATTTCCCAAAGGAGACATACTGAATACAACATTTACTTGACTGAATTACTTTTTTACTTTGTTTTATTTATTTATTTATTTATTTATTTATTTATTTTTGCTGTTAGATTTACTCTCTGTCTTGTAAAGAGTGAGAAAGCGCTTAGGAAAATAAAAGAGGTAAAGACCTACATTTTTTATTTTCTTCATTTTTTTCTCCACAGGCAGCCTTAATTTACAATTAACCACTAAATTACAAAATAATCTTCTCTCCCAATCAAGTGACCGTTTAAATGCTGATTTTTTTCCCCAAAGTCCACAGTAACCAGTTCATGTTTTGTATAGTATAATGGCACAAACAAAGGATTTTTAGCTATTATAGATTTTCAGGCACAGACCAGGAAGTGAAGCGGCGGTCGATGCATCACTACAGGGGGTCAAATAGAGTTTTAAGCATTGAGAAATTCTCTTCATTTGTAGGTGGAGAGCAAATGCTGCTTCAAATCCAGCACCATCGGCGCATAATCCGAGCTATTTTAGAGCCATAATCTCACACATGAATGTCCACGGAATCCACTCAGATTAGGTATTCTGACCTTGTCTTATATAATTCTGTCTCTGTTTCATGTCTCATCTCTTTCTGTGCTTATGAAAAAGTGGTCTGTAGCATGAATGGAATGTGCTATTGGTGTTTTGTTGTAGAGGTTAGTATTGGAGGCATAAAATGCTCTGAAATATGCAAAAATAAATAAATAAACAAAAATCCACTAACGTGTGGTTTTTTTTTTTTTTTTTTTTTTTTTGCTGTATTAACTGTACTAAAACAGAAGGCCTCAGGTATCAAGATGGGTATGAGCAGATTTATTCCTACACTGTTCCAGTTAGTATTTGCACCAAAGAAATTTGGTATTGTTGGGTAAAAAAGCCCAAACACTCATATCCAACATACATCTATATTGCTCGTACAAATAATTATATTTTTGTTTGATGTCTTGATCCATTTTCTTTTTTATTTCTGTTGATATTCTACTCATTTACATTAAAACATTTGGCAGACACCTTTATCCAGAGCGACTTACATATTATCCCATTTTATACAACTGAGCAATAGAGGTTAAGGGTTTTGCTCAGAGGCTCAGCAGTGGCAGCTTGGTAGACCTGGGACTCAAACTCACAACCTTCCAATCAGTCCAACACCTTAAACAGTGAACTACCACCTCCTTGTATTATTTATATAACATTTAATAAGAATAAAAATTTTTAATTTGAATCTGAAGACAAACTTCTGATCCTGACTACAGCCCCACACACACACTGTGTGTTATATGTGTTGTAAGTATGTTTACAGTCTAAGTGATCAAGTGTTCACACTCTGGAAATAATGGTAATGCCAAAGTTAGAGCATTTTATATCATTTCCACTGAGCTCAGCTTTAATGAGTTTGAAGTTTCTTCTCTCTGGGCTTTCAAATTTACATCAGATATCATTAGTCTGGATTATGGTGTTTAATGGTGTAGGCAGTAAGAATTCACCCCTTTAGCAAATGTGCCTTGTATCTATCATAATTTGCTATCTGCTTTCTAAACTTTGTTACTTCTTTCCACCATCACACATATTTCCCTCCTTTTGCAGGATAAATATTGAACATGACTGCTACCCTTTCCTCAGATATTGTGGTACTGGGAAATTAAGCATTCTGTATATCTACAGTAGCAATTTTTTTTTTTGCCAAATTCACAGCAAATTCCTCCTTCACAAAAAAAAAAATTTCACTGAAGGGGAAAGGATGTGAGATGTATAAGATGTGAAAGAGGAATATCGAATTAGCTTCTAGTTCACATTTTACTTTTTTAGCTAGCAGTATGTCCACCTCCCCAACACTGCTAAACTTTATATATAGTAGTAACTTTTTATAGAAACTTTGTTTAGTGTTTATTCGTTGCCATGCGATGGGTTATAAATGCCACTAAAGCTGACTTTTGCTGCTTTCTAATATCCTGATTTCCCTACTAATATTACCGAGAGTAAAAACAGCAGTCTGTTCACTTTCTATTCACTGTATTATTGCTTGTGGCAAAGCAGCATGTTAAAAGCAGATGTTGTGTTTAACCTGTTCAACCCTAGGCCTATTTTTGAGCCTCTTGCTCAATTTTAAATGAGTATATCTCAAAAACTACAAGGTGTATTTGAATAATTCTGGTATTTGGAATAAGTATATGTTACCAGGTCAGAGTAAGAGAAGATGGAACACAGCAAAATGGTGTGTTCTTTTGGTGAAATTGTGCTCATTCATATACTGTTGGAATCTGCAGAATCTAGTCGTGTTTGTATCGTGTAGTGGCCGATTGCTTGTGTCAGTTTTGTTGCGTGCGCAATGTTTACACATTTTTCCTGCCTGTTCATTTTGCCGCTTGGTGTTTATTTTAGGTGGAAAGTTGTAGTCTTATAGCTGAGCTTCTTCACCTGCTTCTGTTACGCTGCATGTGTAGATACATTTAGGCATTGTACAGTATGCTTAGGATTTATAATTTCTGTCCTGGCTGGTTAAATATCTCTAACTCTCACTATACATTAATCAGTAAGCGAGAAATACCCATGATGCTTCTTCCGAGATTCTGCAGAATGGAAACAATGGACACTGAGCATTCCCATAATGCATCGGTAATTGCAAGGAGCTGAGTGTAAGTTTTCTAGGTATTAATCACTGTACCATGTGGTTAAACCGTACTAGTTTAACAACACATAAGGCGATTTTTAAAGAAAGATTTAAATAAGGTTTTGTGGATACATTTGTGATGATAGATGTAGTATATACAGTACTGTCTGTATAAACTGCCATGCTGTAGCTACTGAATCTCATGGACTAGACACAGTTAGAGTATACAATTTCGAATGCAGTCTTTGACTTTGAACTGTATGTAGGTTAACTTTGACCTGTAAGTTTACAAGCTTTGTTCTTGTTCGCCAGTAGAGAAAAAATTCATGTGATGTTGTTACTGGGGAAAAAATAGAGGAGCTATTTAAAATTAAGTAACTGTCTCAAAGGACTTGCTTTAGTTGCCTGTTTTCTTCCTGGTATACTTCTGGAAAGAAACTACACTAGGTTTTTGTGGTAGCATTCCATTTTTAGCAGTGCTGGCATCAGTACACCGGGAATATATCCATAACCTAATATAAAAGAATCCGTCCTACTACAATCCGTTTATTGTTAAACTGTACAAAAGTATTTTTCCTCCCCTTTTTATTAAGCATTATTTATGTTGTTCCCCATCCATGATATAAATCAAAAGCTAAGATTCCATAAATCCAGAAAAATAAAAACATAAATAATGGATTAAGAGAGCTGAATATCTTTGCCTATTTAAAACTATTCTCCTTTTCTATTTCCAGCTCTCTCACTCTCCCAGGGACAGAGTGAAAGATGTGCTGATTGGCTTCAAAGCAGCACTTGTCCAGTGTGGGGAGCATTTGGATTTTAATTGAAATTGATTCGCTATGTGACAAAGAGAAGCAGATATAATAGATAGACAAGCAGCCGGATGAGTTTCTCACAGCTTTCAGATTTTTGTAATAGTGCCTAGTGGCTAGAGTCAAATTGATATATGTGATATCCTACAGGAATAGGATTGCAGTTTGGGCTTTTTACCTAGTCAGTGGCAAAACACACACCCCTACGCATGCACAAACCACATATCTCCAAACTGGCTTCTTCTCAACAAGTCATGGCAGATCAGATTATGTATATACTTTCTGTCTCTCTTGTTCTGTATCTCATATCTTACCTCTATTTCCTATTTTTTGTTCTCTCTCTCTCTCTCTCTCTCTCTCTCTCTCTCTCTCTCTCTCTCTCTCTCTCTCTCTCTCTCTCTTAGTTGGTCACCTCTCTGTTTATCAGCTAAGTGTAGCCATGCAACGCTCATTGCCTTCACCGATGAGGAGGTGCACTAAAAATCGTTTAGTTCTCTGTTCTTCCTTGTTGTGAAATAAGCAGTAAGAATATAGAGGCAGAGGATGTGTGTCCTGGGGTATCATTCTGAATCAAATGGCCCACAATTGACAAACCTTTTAGCACTCATCTGTAATTGAATTGAGCCAGACCAATTGAAGTAATAGTTACGTTTATTGAGTTGTGTGTAGGTGAATGTGTTTAGCTCAAGTCCACATTCTCATTCTCTCTCTCTCTCTCTCTCTCTCTCTCTCTCTCTCTCTCTCTCTCTCTCTCTCTCTCTCTCTCTCTCTCTGTGTGTGTGTGTGTGTGTGTGTGTGCACTCCCTCAGGCCAACAGGTTGCTAATATCAATAAGGTTGTCTGTATGGAGGGAATCCAGAGGTGTGATAGGACAATGTCTGAGCTGCATTCCCACACACTGTCAGTCATGCCCACGCTCACATTTAGGAGCAGTCAGGAAATAAGGGGTGCAAGAAGTAATCCATTTCCCTACAGTCTTTGGCTGACTAATGTAGACACGACGGTTTCAGATTTTTTGCTTTGTATTTGTTGTCAAAAAAGCATAGTTCGGATTTAGAAACCAGAATATTTGTCACTTTTGCTAAAAATAGGGGGAAAAAGTACTTGTGGTTAATCTCACATTGAAAGTTGATTGACCCTGTGATTTATATTAACTACAAGTTACTTATATTATATTATAGTAATTTATATATAATAAGTTATTCTTTTTTTGTAAAACCATACATTATTAGAGGACGAAACCGTAGAACCCTAAGAAAACCCCCAAAGCACATGGAGATCATGTGAACTCAACACACAGGAGGCAGGAATCTAACCACCAGCACTGGAGGTTAGAGACTAACATGCGATCCACCAAGCCATCCTACCCTTACCCCAGCTAAATAACAAGTTCTTTCATACCTTAGTAGACCAAGCATGCCAATAATTATGGAACTGAGTGTAAATCCTAATAACTCAATTTGTGGAACAAATTTTTGTCAGACAATTTTTATGTTTGCTCTGCTGTTTAACATGTACTGATGGTCACATACACCAAACAAGCAATGCTAATCAGTCTCAGTGGTGGACACAGAGGTTTGGGGAGTATCAATTATGTCTTGCAACCTGGATTGGTTTCATAACATTTTGAATTATTTTACTTCTTTTTACCAATAAATCTGGAGCTGGTAGAAGCTCACATGCACAGCGTTTGCTATCCTCTGTAGGCTACAGATTGTTTTTGTTAAAAACGAATTAAATAAAGAGAATTGTCCTTTGTACACCGTTTTTACAACCCTAGCTTTTAAGAATTACTACCTAAGTTTTTTCTCAACCTTGGTTTTGTGTCATTTATATTGTTTGGTCTCTATTTGCCTGAACCTCAGAGTTTGGCCTTTTCCATTATCACTCTGAGTGTGACTGGGATGAGTGAGGGGAAAGTAAATAAAAGGGAAAGTTCTGCTTGTTTTATACAGTGCAGGATAGCACATCTAATCCAATAAGACATTTTATTATGATATATTGGAGCAGAAGCTATGACTAGAATATTACCCATAAACCTATGTTTTTACAATTCCAGCTTACTCATTTGGCATGTCCTATTCTTTGTCTATTCATTGTTATTCTATCGCGGGAATGCTGGGAATACATCCCAAATAGAACAGCAGTCAATTGCGCCATGCACACACATTCACATTCACACATCTGCTTAAAAAGCCTTGAACAAAACTGGAAACACACGACAAGAACATGCAAATTTAACACAGCAAGTAACAAAGGATTGAACCATGGCACTGTGAGAATCATACATACAATCTGAGATCCATACAAAATCTAAAACCTTTCTATCCCCAGGCATTCCCTTGTGCTGGCGGAATGAACACGACTTTTTTAATCAGTATAAACAGTTAAGTTATTTTATCACCACATGTCTGATATAAAATTAGTCAGGACACTGTTGGCTTTCAGTGTGAGATTTTTTTAATATAGTTGTAGGTATGTAGTTATTATATATATATTCAAGGGCTTGGGGATCTCAGATGGGTTTGATGATGCCAATGGCATTAGGATATAAACATTCATGTAAAAAAATTAACCTTTTTTTTTTTCAAATGTTAATTATAAGTTGACATACATTGTGTAAGAATATTTTATTTTCTAGACATAACACTGTATGTCCAAATATCCCCAAATAATAATACTGAAAATATATATGTACCGCACATGCATAGACATTTGTAACTTGTTCATCGCTCACAAATTCTCTCCCTATACCAGAGATATATCACTCTATATATTGGTGCACCAGCATTACTGAGATAAATTCTACAGTATATAGGACTGAAAAAGATATTTGAATCTATTTTTGTGAGAGGACAAATAGAGGTACAGATAGATAGAGATTAGGCCTGCAGGGAAAATGTGCAGATGGTGTTAAGGGATAATAAAAATGGTCAGGGATGAGGACAGAATTATATTTCCCCACAGGTTTCCCCTCATTTTCAATTTCACAAAAAGCAAACATCTGGTAGATTGTGCTAGCTATACTGCAAGGTTCCTATTAACCTGGATGATTTCTATGGCATGATAAGCATTTTAGAATTTGCTTAATATACTTTGCAGTATTTCGTTTACATATTACTCAGCATCTGGCAGATGCTCTTATCCAGACTGACTGGGACCGGAGATCATTTATTTTAATGAGACCTGCTGATATGAGTGACAGTAACCGTTGGCGACTAGATATGGGTATGTCCTGTGACTTGACAAACTTTATGCAAATATGGAGCAACTCGGTGCAACCACTAGCCATGGAAGTGAAGACAGTAGAGCTCACGTGATCTGTGACAAAGAGCACAGACTGCTTCTCCTTCATTTCATATGATATGATATGAATTTGATAAACAAACTGCAAATATACTTTCAGAATGTTTCATTTCACCAGCAAGAAAACTGCTAGTTGAATGCTAGTTGCACCACCCACCGATAAACGTTATTACCATGGTGATTACCTACTATCAAGCTACTGTAAAACTCTAGTATTTAGTACTAGAGCAATTGTATTATGCTATGAGCAAGTACAACAGTGGGAATTTATCCATTCTCTGATGTTTCGGGCTAATACATGAATATGTTTATTGTCACTGGTTAGGTTACAGTGCCTTGATTGTACTTTTTGGTAGGAGTATAGTAGACAACAGAGGGCACTGCAGACAAATCCAGCTCTCCTGTATGGGCCAGGCAGGACATGTGTTTGTATCTGAACATGGCAGGGTTCTGTTCCAGCATTCTCATGTTGTGTTAGTGGTTTACCTGATACATAATATATGTATATTGTATGTAATACATGTCAATCTAGTCAGCAAACTGAATATTTAATTTCAGATTGTGTTGTTGTTGTTGTTGTTGTTGTTGTGTGTGTGTGTGTGTGTGTGTGTGTGTGTGTGTGTGTGTGTGTGTGTGTGTGTGTGTGTGTGTGTGTGTGTGTGTGTGTGTGTGTGTGTGTGTGTGTGTGTGTGTGTGTGTACAGATAAGAACAAGCGTCACTGGACTGGAAAAGGCCAGTCTGGCAGTGCTGAACCCAACAGTGTGTAAAAAGACAGCATGCTGTTTCTCAGAATGGACAGGGAGACAGAGAGAACTGAACAAGGCAGAAAGTAGAAGGGAATGAATCAGAATTGATAAGGATACTTAAATGCAACACTTGTAATTTATAGAGTTATAGATCAACCAATAAACTAAGTCAGTTTGAAAGGTGGTATTAACCATCTTCTAGCTTTTCTAAATACTCACTGACCTCTGTTTACAATAAGTTAAAAACTAGTCCACAATAACAGCTGACAGAGATGTGATTAAAAGTTCAGGTATAGAGAACATGCAGTGGACATACAACTGGCTGTTGTTGCAGACCTGAATCATCCGGTGGGAGTCACTGAGTTGATTCACCTTCACTGCTGTCAGCTTTCATTCAGTCTCTGTGTGTGTGTTTGTGTGTGTGTGTGTGTGTGTGTGTGTGTGTGTGTGTGTGTGTGTGTGTGTGTGTGTGTGTGTGTGTGTGTGTGTGTGTGTGTGTGTGTGTTTGTGAGTGTGTATGTGTGAGGTCCATAGAGATGAGTGAAGGATCAAAAATTGGGGGAAAAAATAAATGCATGTGAGACAAGTTGCAGATGCAGAGAGATGGAGGAACGGTAAAAGGATGGAAGGGAGATGATAAAAGATAGGAGTGAACAGGAGAGACAGTGACCCAGAGAGACTGAAGAGGAGGGAGGGGAGGAAAAGAGAGAAAAACGAACCTTCTCTCTGCTTGCCTGCTGCTCACTATATTGGAGAGGAGTGCTGTTGCCAGGGCAACCAGTGGGACCCAGGATTGGTATTTGGAGCAGCGCTCTGGTGGAATAGCTGCGGAGGATTTGATGTTCTGCACTCATCTGGGGTCGACTAATACTTCATGCGTATCACCGCTATCCTTCTCTCAATGGTACTGCCTGCCCCTTTTGTACAATCTACAAAAGCCCCAGGGAGCTCATCCAATCTTCTTTTATCACTGTGTGCTTGTTCTTTTCGAGCACCATCGAATGACACGTATACAGTCGTCTACATATAATGTCCTTATTTAATCCAGCCATTATTGTCTCCTTTATTCTGTTCATAGTGATGAGATATATCCGGATGTCAGCGCGACTACTATAATAAGATATGAAAGGAAAGTCCTGGTACTGTTTTACTGTTTACGGTCTATTACTGCTTTGTGTGGAAACTAGACACAAATCAAGCTAAACACTCACAACCCCTGAGGCGGTGTGACACAGATAAATAAAAGAATATTTGAAGATGCTCCATCGGGATCGATTGCACCACCAGGACTAGAAAGGATAGAGTGAAAGGGACTGAGATGTTGTTGATACACTGTAGAATGCTAATAATGGCACGCTGTGTTTGTATTGGAGATGGGAATCAGACTGGAGATGGTTCAGTGTTCAGAAACAATGAGTATATACACGGGTGTGTGTGTGTGTGTGTGTGTGTGTGTGTGTGTGTGTGTGTGTGTGTGTGTGTGTGTGTGTGTGTGTGTGTATAGACACAGAGAGAGAGAGAGAGAGAGAGAGAGAGAGAGAGAGAGAGAGAAAGAGAGAGAAAGAGAGAGAAAGAGAGAGAGAGAGATGGAGTCTTGATTTATTGTGATTGTAGAGATGTGCATGTACTTGTGTATATATTCATGTGTTTTTATGCAGGATGTGATGCATTGATGCACAGGAAGTGCTATAAAACACTTTTTTTAATGCTTAGCTGTACATGGCACTGCTATTTCTTGTTTCTAGTAACGTAAGTTATAACCCGATCATGTTGTAAAGGGAATCAGTGACACTCCTCGCGTGGGAGGAAAAGGGAATCAGTGACACTGATATCATGCACTTACTGACATTTTCTTTATTCACTGTGAACTTTAATGTATGTTTATTCAAGATTCAAGAGTTTATTGTCATATGCACAACAAACTGTGTGTTACAGTGTTACACCATACAATAAAAATTCTTACTCTGTGAAGCCTTCAGCAGCCTGTAAATTACAAATGTAATAATTTAGTATATGAGTAATTTTATCATGTGTTTTATGTTTATACAATGGATTTTACTAAAAATCCAATTGATATTTCTTTCAATCCCTTATAAAGTTGATGCTAGCTCTGTTTTATTTATTTAATTAATTTTTCCCTCAAGTGTGTGATGTGTGAGGAATGAGCTCTCAAGCAGGTGGTCTCATAGCTTAGATTCATTCAAGGAAACTCCAAAAACGAGTGGTTGATTGCAACCCTAATAGCTGCACCAGGGAAAATCATACATGTGATTACTAAAGAAATACTTCAGCCATAATTTAAGGTCAGTGGGTGATTTTATTTTTTATTTTTTCATCAAAATTTGAAGGACCACTTGGTAATGTTTCTTTTCAGCTTTTTACACTGTGCTTGACTGCTAGTTATTGCTGTGCTAAACCCCATTTTAACCCCAGAAAGATTATTGTTTCACACTTAGAAGTGCTTTTTACCCCAGGGTTATGAAACACTGCTCCAAACCAAGACTAGCACTGCTTTTGCAGCATAACCCCTGCACTGTAAATTTGCCAAATGTGTACGACAAGCCGTTATTTAAACTGGTTGTTTTAAACTGCTGTATATATCCAATCATTGCGGCTGTCACTGCAGAACAGTAAATCAGGCTTTAACCCACGATTAACCCAAGGTAAAATATGAGGGGTGTGTGTTGTGAAACAAGATACCCCAGGATTCTTTTTTACCCAGGTTAAGAATAACCCAGAAAAAACTATTGGCATGTTCCCTGGTGGTCTCAATGCTGTTGCCCAGGTTCGATTCCCAGTACCAATTCAAAGCCTAGGTAAAAAGGGATCAGAAAAAGACATCAGGAAGGGCATCTGGTCTAAAACCTGTGCCAAATCAAATATGTGAACCAGGTGATCCATTGTGGTGGCCCCCGATAGGAGCAGTCAAAAAAAGAAAGTATAACAACATCAATAGTATATTGGCAAATTACCCTACTCTAATTGCTATTGTTTTAGGTTTTATAGCATATAGCAGTTATTGGGTATGGGATCAGGAGTATAGGTGCATAAATGCACCAGTGATTCAATTCAAAATCATACAAAAAAATGTTTTTCAAGCATTCATGACCCAGTAGTAAATTTCAGCTGGTCTGCTATGGTAATGCAGGGGATGCACAGTATAGAAACGAATCGACTAAGTCTTCACAATGTTCTTTGGTGTGTTGAGTCATTGTGAGCTATGTGATAATCTGTGGCCTGTTGAAATGAATCAGCTGTTTGCAATTCCCAATAATTCTGCTGGAAACTGTAAAGCATATATAATAAGCTGATATAAGAGTGAATTTGCAGTCGAATTCTCCAGCATTTCTGAATTGATTGTTATAATAAAGACCAACCAATGGTAATGAGAAGTGATGAACATTTCTTATTGGCACATGAATGTTTGCCTGAAAAATCCACTTTTTTTCCAGTGGATGCTCCTATGCTAACTTTTCCTCTAATTACCAGCAGGACCTTGTTGTTTCTTATGAAACCATCGCACCGAACTAGAACGACTTGAGTCCAGCTGTGTCAAGCATGAATGCATCACTTTCCACTGCTCCAGCTCGAACTGTTTAAAGTCAGTGTAACCAACAAGCCTGAAAAGCCAGCAAATGATTTTAAGCTGAAACAGCGGAGATGTTAACGTTAAAATTAAATGTGACTCTGGAAACATTACTGCTCCTGCAGCTGGAGTCTAATGTTGCTTAGTGATAAATGAGTTCATAGCAAATTGCTTTTAATTAGCATTCATGACGCCTATGTTTATCCTTTACCTGCTCAGCATCCTGGCACATGCAGATGCTTAAAGACATACTGTATGTTAAAATTGACCCTTATTTTTTTCTTTATGCATGCATTTGGCTTGCGTTAAATACATGCATACTGTGTGAGACACTGACATTTATACTCTTTGACTGTTGCATTATAGTTAGACATTTATGAAACATGCAGAAACATGATATGATATATGATAATCAGAATGATAATATTGTCTTAAGCCAAATCTAGAAAATTCCCTAAGCATAGATGCAGTTTGGGGGTTTGTGAGGAGATGGGGGCTTGGTGGCTTGGTGGTTAGCACATCTATCTGCCTCACACCCCACCGGGTTTGGGGAATTGATCCTGACTATGCTGTGTGTGTGGCGATTACATGCTGTTCCTGTGCCTTGGGGGCCTCCTCCAGTCACCCCAGCTTTCTATGCCAGTCCAAAGATATGCATTGTAGGCTGTTTGGCATTTCTAAATTGTCCATAGTGTGTGAATGGGTGTGTACATGTGCTCTGAGATAGACTGGCATCCTGTCTAGAGTCTATCCTGCTTTGTGCCCAGAGTCTCCTGGGATAGGCTTCAGGTTCCCCAGGACCCAGTAGGATAAATAGTGTAGACACTGGATGGATGAATGAATGGATGGATAAATGCAGGTGCAGGGAAAGATATTTGAACAAATAAATATGATAGACAATCTAAAAATAGATGATCAGCAAACATCACACTGTGCTGTGACCAGAACGTGATCAAAATCCAGAACATCAAACACTCATAATAAGGCTTAGTAAGTCAGGTAAGGGTACACTGACTTTTACTTCACAATTGACTTAGTAGCCAGGGTCTTTATTTATAGTGTCGTGTGTGTGTGATGGGAATCAGGAAAGTGTAATTAGAAGTCAGCTGAGCAGAAATGTGATCGTGATCGTGTTGTCTGGGGTTGTGTCCGAATCAGCTACCTAGGTTTTAAATCACTTCATGGTGTTCAAGTAAGCTCTCTGTCTCTTTCCACACTGGTACATGGAAGACTTAATTTCCTGTGACATTCTGTTTTTCTTATCAGTCACGTTGAACCCCAAGCTAAAATTTAAGTTTTCTATGTATTTCAATTTGTTAGCTTAATCACACGTGCTTTAGTGCACAGGAACGTAGGCCAATTAATACATTTTTTTAACAGTTGAAAGTCATTAGTTATATTGAATGTCAAGCAAAGTTAAAATTATTTAACATAAGTAAGAATTTGACAGCTACGTGACAGCAACAACCCTGGGGTTTTTTTTTTTTGTGCATTGTGGTACTTTTTAGGGAGCCAAAGATGGTCTATGGTCAAAGATGATTAACCTGGCCAACTCATTAGCCAGATCATTGCTTTGACTATTAACGTACTAAAAAGTTTCTGACTGAGACACAACCTGGATGTTGTAGACCAGAGCATCCATGTTTGTAGGGTACAATGTATTCTGAGGATTTTGAACTTCTGTTAAATAATAACCTGTCTAAAAATTTCAGACTGTGGAATCATTTTAGATTGCATCAATATTAATGATCAGGCTCTAAATCCCTACTTAAAAATTAACATGTATGTACACTTTATAAGCTATTCATACCCTTTATCTACACTCACTGGTCATTTTATTTATTAGGAATACCTGTTACATTAATGGTCTCTGGTGGGCGGGGGAACAACCCAGGAAATGAGGGGTTAACTCACAGTGTCCGTCCCAAGCCCAGATGAACAGGTAGCAGCCAAAGGTCAACAACATCATCCACAACAGTTATATCATTTGGCTGATGCCCTATTCCAGAGCAACTTTTTTTTACCATATATAGTATTTTATTTAATATTTATTATAGATGTGGCTTGTAGGTGTGTAATTAATGAATGTGTTGCTATGCTTAGCATCTCTGAACCTCAAAAATCAGTGAAATAAAATCACCATATAACCATAGCTTATTAGTTATTATTTGGCTGACAGACTATTTCTCTGCGATGAGTGTTTCCTCATACTGTCATGACTCAGCCCGGACTTTGGCCACGTGCATCTGTTCACCTTCTTCATCACGTGTCTGCCCTGCCTTCGTCTGCTCCTCCCTGTCTATACACCTGTTTCCTATTGTGATCACGTGTCTATTTAACTGTGCCGCGTTGTCTTGTGCAGCGCGGAATCTACTGTTGTCTTTGTCCTGTCTCTAGTCTGTGTGTTGTTTCATGTCCTTTTCTTATTAAACCCTGTTGATTTGGCTATCCTGCGTTTGGGTCCGCTTCCTTACCCCGCGTCATGACAGATACATTTACCACTCTATCATACATACTACCATATGACCACCATGTTAGTGTCACATTGATGGAAAAGGTTGGATTACAGATCAGTTACAGGATTACAGGTTGGATAAAGCAGGAGGTGGACTGCAGTCTGGTGTCCAATGTGTCTATGTCCAGCTCACTGACTTTATTTTTTTCCTCTCTGGCATTTCCCTCTGTAGTTTTAGAGGCGAAGGAAAGGAAGGGAAAAGACTTTTTTGTAGCATTTCCAATGGAAATCATCAAAGAGGCATCTTGGCATTTCAGTTTTGCTCAGAAGTACATGTTCTAATACATAATCCTTGTGTACTCCAGTGTAGAGTGCTTATTTGGTTAGACTCAGACACTATCTAAATGTCAGATCTTCCCTTAAAGTTATTTAGAACTAGAGTTTTAAGACTGGATCATGATGACACCAGTGTATTAGGGACAAACATGAAAGTTTTATCCAGAGAGAGAGAGAGAGAGAGAGAGAGAGAGAGAGAGTGAGAGAGAAAGAGAGAGAGACAGAGAGAGGAAATAGAGAGCAGTAGCTAAATAAATAATAATAATAATAATAATAATAATAATAATAATAATAATAATAATAATAATAATAATAATAATAATAAATGACACAGAATATATATATATTAATAAATAAAGGTCATTACAAATGCCAGAAGCATAAAATCAGAGATTATTTATTCATTCATTCATTCATTTTCTACCGCTTATCTGAACTTCTCGGGTCACGGGCATCAAGGCAGGATACACCCTAGGCAGGATGGAGTGCCAACCCATCGCAGGGCACACACACACGCAATGACACACTAAAGACAATTTTCCAGAGATGCCAATCAACCTACCATGCATGTCTTTGGACTTTGGACCGGGGGAGGAAACCGGAGTACCCGGAGGAAACCCCCGAGGCATGGGGAGAACATGAAAACTCCACACACACGAGGCGGAGGCGGAGGCGGAAATCGAACCCCCAACCCTGGAAACGTGCTAACCACTAAGCCACCGTGCCCCCAGAGATTATTTTTTATTTGTTTGTTTGTTTGTTTGTTTATGCATTTTATTGCTGAAACTCCAGTAAGTCATTACATGCCCTACCAATGACCCACTTTTATTCAGTAAAAGTGTACAATTATATGATCTCTTTTACATATTTTTATTATGATTTTTTTTATTTATAACTTGAAAAGAAGGTATATGTACATAGTAGCAGGTTGCTGGATAAGTGCCATAATTTATAGAAATGAATACATTTGAAAAAAGATAAAAACAATTCAATTAAAAAAACATCTGTATAACTACATTTTTTGAAAGTAATATTACATTTAAATTAATTAAACAGTCATCGAAATATAATATTATGAAACAATATTTAACATTAGAACAAGATGTTTGTATAACATTTATTTCCAAGATATTTCCATTTGCAAGGATGTTTTTATTGCGAAGAATTGACATACTGTACATATTACTATTGTATTTTATTAAGAATTATATATTATTATTTATTGTGTGTGTGTGTGTGTGTGTGTGTGTGTGTGTGTGTGTGTGTGTGTGTGTGTGTGTGTGTGTGTGTGTGTGTGTGTGTGTGTGTGTGTTTAGTGCATACTTCAGCCACATCTAATCCTTTATGTGACAATTGTGGACACATAAAGTATTGTAAGGTTTATATTTCTAACTAGCAAGTAAAAGTCTGTCTAAGCATGCTTTATTTCTTTAGCATTTAGCTTTGATTATTATTTGCTCAAAAGAGTTTACATGCCAAGCATTCCATCACAAAATGCTTCCTCCTTGGCAATTTTAATTAAAGGAAAATCACTCAAGAACCTCACTTTGTATATAGTAGACCCGGTAGACTCCAGTATCTCTGGGATACTAATTTACGATTATACGATTTGGGACGCATTAATTCTAATCTCAGATCATCAGATAATCTCGTGGTTGTAGGCCACTAGTTGTTCTAGGGACTGGATTGGATCTTGTCGATTATTGATTCCAGCAATGATGTAAAACTTGTAATAGCTAATTATTTTTGCCTGGTTTGTTATTTCTGTTTCATTTAGCTACCAATATTAGCAATCAAGATGACTATAGTGTTGTTTTAATTTGTTGTTAAAAAAATATTCAATCACTTTCCTACCCGTGCTGCTCCTGTTTTGACCCTCAACAAAACACCTTTTCGGGTTCTCGTGCATGGATTTTTCCTCGTATTATTTGTGCAGACGTATTTTCACATGAAAGCCTAAGGAATGTGTGTGAAACTCGAAGGAATTCTGCTGCATGAAACTACTGTGTTGTTGATTTTTGGCAGTCAGTACAGACCACATGTTAGAAGAACCTTGCAGTTTGATGGAGCACTTCCGTTTATTTCCTGGCAATTCATTTGCTATTCAGGAGTTATAATTGTCGCAGGAGCACTCCAGTGAGCCATATTAGATTAATGGCCACATTTGCTTCATGACTCGAGTCTGACAAATATCTGTAATTGCAACGCTGCCTGCCTAGATGTTCAGTGAAATATAATCTACCTGAAGTGCTGTTCTGCTCAAAGCTTGATGCAGCTGCAGCCAGAGGTTATTCGTGTCATTTATGCCAAAGTTTTATGGGAATTTTAAGATGTAAATGACTTGTGTCACAGCCTGTATTCAGCCCTAAATCTAACTAGAGCTAATATGCATTTCTTATAATATAAGTATAATTAGTGTCGATCTTGAAGAAGGTTCTGTTAGCCATTTACAATCAGCTCCATCAGTCTCTTAGGAATCGGCTTTGTACATAATGCAAAGGTGAAAAAAACACTAGCAGTTATAGAGACATGAAATACTGCCCTCATTAAACACTGCTTGGGGATTAGTGACTGCATTTGTGTGCTTTGTTGTGAGTTAAAATCATCACAAGGCTTGAAGCTTGAAACTCTTTCTTTCATCTGATTATAGTCATATTACTACAACCGACGTCTGCTTAGCTTTCATTTTCAGATTAAAACAAAGTTTGACAAAAACAAATTTTTAGGTTTGAGGAGAAAAAAAATCTCATAGTCACATTACATCTACAGACTTTTTGCAGTAGGACACAGCTTTGCTAAACTGCTATGGTGAATATTTGTGTGTTATCAAATATTTCATGTTGAAATTCATTGAAGTAAAACGCATCAAGTTAAAAGATCTTTACAGTGTATTCACACTCATCTAACTGCTTTATCCAGATCAGGGTTGTAGTGATTGAGAAGATTCCAGGAAAATATTCCAGGAAATCTCGCCATAAAGTTTGAATTCATGCTACACTAAAGAGGTTCTGTGTAGAACCCTGGTGTTTCATACATGGTAAATAAAAGCTTTTCCCAAAAAAACAGTACATTGTAGAATGTTTGTGGAACATTTGTGAAACATATTACATATCTGGATGTTTTCTTTTTTTTAGGTATGAGTTATTGAATGTTTATAATGAACATCCATTATAAACATTCAATAACTCATACCTAAAAAATACACAAAGTGAAGAAGAGGAAGAGGTAGAAGAGGAGAGTTTAATAGCACACTCTGTGTCATCAAGACGCTTATCAAGTGAATCTCAAATTGATAAATGAATTGTTTGAAATTGCTAAAACACAATTGTTAGCAGAAGTTACACCATATGATGTACAGAGCCATCAGCAAAACTCATCACTATGTGAACACAAGCTTATCTGGTGCCTTTTCTACATCAAAATCATTTAATAGAGCAATTTGCAAGGCTTTAATCTCATTATCTGGAGCCCAAAAGCGAGATTGAAGAAGGTCCGTGCTGCTCAGATATCTCAAAATTATCCACTGAGTGGACCGTTATCGCTGATGACCGGCTCAGGTGCCAATCGATCGTCTCTATGTGATGTGGGTGATTTTTAGCTGCTCACAGATAACAGATGGCTGGCAGGAGTTATTTAGTGTTTCGAGTCAATTGATTGAGGGGAATGAGATTCCCAGAGTTCAGCTGTGAACATTATTCATGTGGTTTTGAGTTATTATGGGGTAAAACTGGGGTCCAGGTTGTTTCTACTTAATCTAAATTGTGATTTTTTTTCTTTTACCATTGTTTTGATTTAGAAGAGATAATATGGGATACATGTTGTCAATAAAATTCTTCCCACAAATCCAGCTTGGATAGTCTTGGGTCTTTAAAGATTAGGAAGAACTCAACTATAATCAGGGATATTACATCACAGAAATTGTATTAAATATTTTATTATAAATTATAAAGGTTATGTTATATCAGATATTAATTTTGATAATTCATAGCTGTGGCATTAACTTGTTGCTTTTCATAAATAGACAGATATAAGAATGAGATTTAACTGAGCAGAGTTAACACAAAATAAAATACACAAAGTGCAAATAAAATATTTTTATTTTTATTTTATTTAATACTAAGACTCTGTTTTTTTTTCTTTTTTTCCTAACACACAGGATTGGTTAGACACAATAGCTTGTCTGTCCTGTTGCTCTTTGACCTCATTCTCTATATTTAAATTAGTGTCTTTTCCACTTTGTTCTGGTTGTCCATCGTGTCTGTCATGGCCTGGTGTGACCTTTTTGTGTACATGTTTCCTTGCTGTTTTTGATATGATTACTTTGGAAATTTCTAGTCTGTTAGTCATCTTTTCATTGGTTATTACTCTCTTTCTCAAAAAAAAAAGGGGGGGAAGCATTTTTTTAGGTAATTTCAATCCCTGATGTGTTTTTACAGATGACAACAAGAACAATACAGCTCTTCAATTCCTACACTAGCACACTGAAATGCCATAGTCAAATTCCCCAGATTCGTTTCATTGAGGGACACATTGTAAATTTGACTATTTTGCGGTTCAATCGGTAGTATGTTTTATATCCTGACCTGTAGACTAGTAGTGAATGTTAGAGTAAAAAAAATAATTGCAGCTGAAGGATTTTGTGTCTAGTTCTTATATGCATAATCAACACCTGACATTGTTACAGTATGTAATCCACCCACGTGTAATTAACATATAACTGTAACCGGGTGAACCAAATGGCTGATTACATTGTGCCTGTGCCCCACCCGTAGTTAACATAATGGCCTGTCTGTAAAGCAATCAACTGGATCAATACACAGGATGGCCCTTCTGTCCTGTCCATTGTAAGTTCTCCAGTAGGAGGTCTTAACTGTATCTGTCTATTGTTTGAAGGCCATTTGTTACCAGGTATAATGTTTGGTCACAGAGACAATACATTTGGGTTAAGTGCCAGAAGACAGCTATGTGATGCTACAGAAGCATCTTCAATAAACACTTTTCTTTTGAACAAAACATTACATTACATACAGTGAGCCAGGCCTCATATCAGTCCATGTTCATATTCAACTGTTGTGTTGTTCTGATTCATTTGTCTTACTTCTTTTCTATTCTATTAAAAGTTTTGACTTTTGCCCTAAACACCCTGCACTGGCATCCAATACGTGGAGTGTATTTAAAGACAAAATGGAGACTCTCTGCTTATTATTGTATCATTTACTCCACAGTTTTTTTTACTCCTATTTTTTTTTAACTACAAAATATTACCCTTCTTCTCCTCCGACATGCCCTAGGTTTTTGTGGTAAAATTCTTTCTAAACATTTTCTCTCTCCCTGTTTGGATTTTCTTGTTAGCAATATTGGCACTTCTGCTAATATTAACTTTCATCGCCTACACTTGATAACGTTGAAAAAAACAGGGTCTGTAAGTTAATCATATATTTGCACACAGGCAACTTGCACTGTGGATATTTACCTTCATTTCTCAGATGCTGGGATAAGAATTCCAAAATGACTGGTTCTACACCAATTCTGTACCATACAAACGCATTATGACCTGGTGTTGTGTCCTGGAAGGAGGCATTACAGATTTTGGTGCGCATTAGTAAATAATGCATGGTGACAAGAAAGAATGAAAATGTAATGCAACTTTAATATGAGGAGGAACAGTGTGCAAATGCTTTGTGTTTAGTTATATTATTAATACAGGTACACATAGGAAGCACACTTATTTGTTTTGCTCCAAAAGCCTAAAATTCTGGCCTAAAATTAAGGTGAAAATATGCTTAAATTTATTGAGCCTCCACTGCATGTAGCCCACACAGACCAATCACTGTGTACAGGGCAGCATCTCTGCAGTGGTCTGCAAAAATAATCATCCCAAGGTCAGCTTACTTTGATTTGATTTTTGCAAGTTCACCCTATGTTTGTGTGGGTTTACTACAGAAGTTTTCTCCTACTGTCCAGGCTCTGTAAATGGATTTCTTTAATTTGATCCTAGATGTGCATGATATTCTCTTCTCTGAAGCTCTGCCCAGGGAAAAAACTCCTACCTTGTGCTCGGTGTTTCTCAAATTGGCTCTGGATTCATTTCAACCCAGTCCAACATAAAGCACTTACTGCAAATGACTGAATAAATGAAATATGTTAATTGTGTTGTTTTGTTGTTTTTAGATGAGCATTCTATGTACTGTAGCTTTTATAGAAAACCTCCACAGGAAATCAATAGCAGCGCTGCGTCCCAGCGTCATAGTTAATTTCGAACATTTCTGATCTTTCTGGAATTCAACAAATGCATGAACTAATTTTTGAAAGTCAAGGTTGTTTTGAAAAAGGCTTTATAGAAAGATCGACAGGGCTTCTGATTGAGACCGGTTATTGCTGATTTAATATAGTGAATGAAAAAGAATTCTTTTTTTTATATCCCTGGGTTTTTTCCAGTGTTTTTCAGTGTTGTTGCCACAGCATAGTAGTCCACACCCATGTCTGGTTCAAATCTGAATACAGATACAAGGTGTTGCATTGTATTATATCTGTAATGTATTCTCTGTGTGTGTGTGTGTGTGTGTGTGTGTGTGTGTGTGTGTGTGTGTGTGTGTGTGTGTGTGTGTGTGTGTGTGTGTGTGTGTGTGTGTGTGTGTGTGTTTGATATAGGTTGTTGTTTGAAAGCCTGTTATGATAAGTTCCTTTGTATTATATGCAAATTAAATTTGTGTTAAATTCACCAGATGCCTAAAGAATGCTTATTAGTGCATATGCAGATTAGAGCTATGTAGATTGTCTTTATTGCTGTTTCTCTTATTAATATCACTTTTCTGCTAGAAGAAAAGTGGGTCATCTTGCAATTCCCTTTCCCTTATATGAGCCTTGATGCAAGCTCTCAAACACCTCAGAGACCTAGCTCTCAGGCAGAGAACAGGATCCTTCTTAATTAAAACCAAGATTCATGAATGTCACTAATAAACATGAAAACATGGATTAAGTCCACTGCCAGCTGTAGCTTTTTTCTCTACATCTGTCCTTCCGATACCCAACTTTTTACACGCTTACTCGAATGTGTCAGATTTCTAGCACTAAAAAATACACCACGCTGCAGTGTCCTGCCATGTCTTCATCAGCATGCTCCTGAAGGTTTTCTCAGGAAATAATACCTCAGCCTGCATTTCAATAGTTCTGTCAAGAACACCATTTACGATGTAAGCTCAGCCCACATCACGCATCCTTTTCTCTCTAAACAGGCTGTCTCAGGAGAGCTTTGTGGCTGCTGAAGGCCTTGCTGTTTAAGTCAGAGAGAGATAGCTACAGCACTACTGTGTATTGTTAAACTACTGAATTGACTTCTTGTTTTTTCTTCATTTTTTTCTTGATTTTTTTTATGATGTTCAAAGGTAATGGTTTTGTTTTGCTTCTCTCTGAGCCCATATAGTTTCTTTACTAAGTGTTTGTCTCCCCCCCCTGACATTTTTTTCCATTTGTAATAGTTTCTTACTGCCATGTTCTTCCAATGATAATTGAAAAAACCTATAGAGCAGCTGTTGCTTCGATTGCTTTGTCTGTGTAAATTGTAAAATGTGATGGATGTGCTTACAGGAGAGAAGTGCACAGTCCAATCATGAGGCTAATTCTGTGACACAACAGCCCTTTTGTCCTTCCCGATAGACCTCGCGTGATATTGCATTACTTCTCCAAATAGGTTAGTTGATTAAGCCATTCATAACCCCTGTGTGTGTTGGTTGGTAGGTGGACTGCAGGGGAGCATGTGTTTTTATATGTTTATCGGGACCAAATTTTCTCCAAAGAATACACATTATAACATGACGTTGACATTTTGGTAACATTTGTCAAAGACTGTATAAATAACTGTTTTACCTTTGGTGGTAAATCGCTCAAGTTTATTTGAGCAAGAATATAGGAATGATTATTGGAACTTTTTAAGCAAATAACACTTAATATTTAGTTGCATATCCCTTTGCTTGCATCGACTCACCTGACATCATCAAACTGTTGCATTCATCTATTGTAAGCCTTTTTTAAGCTTCTACTACAGCTTCCTTTGGTTTTTGGTTGTTTTGGGGGGGTT
This sequence comes from Tachysurus fulvidraco, assembly GCF_022655615.1. Classification (NCBI taxonomy): domain Eukaryota; kingdom Metazoa; phylum Chordata; class Actinopteri; order Siluriformes; family Bagridae; genus Tachysurus; species Tachysurus fulvidraco. Next base: position 21,006,884 of record NC_062522.1, read on the forward strand.
TCTCCATTCAGTCTCTTCTTCAGGAGGAGAAATGCTGCTGATTTGGGTTAAGGTCAGGAGATAGACTTGGCCAGTCTTAAACCTCCCCATTGTTTTACCTGATGAGGTTTGTGGTTGTGATGGCAGTGAGTTTGGGGTCACTCCTGATTAGATTGAATCATTTTTCTTTTAACTGGCAGACAGAATGTTTCTGTAGACTTCTGTATTCATTCTACTGTTACCATTATCAGTTACATCATCAATAATGATTAGTGAATCTGTTCAAGAAGCAGCCATGCAAGCCTAAGCCATGATTTATACAGGGTACCAGAAATTGTACTGTATGGCTCTAATTTCTGTATTACTTCTGTATTACAATTTGTCTTTCCCATTTTTATTGCTGACGAGAGGTTTGCATTTTGTAGTATGGCATCTATATTTCTATATTTTTCTTCTTCAAACAGGAAGTTCACCCCCGTTGGTGATGTCACTGACTGTTTTTGGAAGCTTTTCTTCACAGTTCTAACAATATTTTGTCATCTGCTGTTGTTTTCCTTGGCTGTACTGTTTATTGCTGGTTTGGAAGTTCAATGATTCTGTAATGGCTCTGAACAACTTTCCTTCATTTTCCAGCTTCAAAATAGCTTGTTTTTGTCCTGTAAACAGCTCTCTGGTTTTAATGTTGTTTTATCCTTCATCACAACAAATGCAGTCAAACCAAATGCTTGGACTTTCAGAGCAATTCATTCTTAAAACAATCAATTTAACAGGACTCTCTGTCCATCATGTGTATCGATGTTTTAATCACTTGGGTGGGAGATTGAGATTGGGTGGGTTTAAAAACAAAAGGTACTAAATTCTAAGTTGGTTAACATGTCTAAATGTCTAAATAACCCAAAGTCCCCCCCCCCCCCCCAAAAAAAAAATACAAACAGCCTTGTTGTTCCAATACTTTTGAAGGTATGTGTGTGGTTCCACTGAATTTCACTCAATGCTCATAAAATCATAAGTAAATTCTTGTCACTTTGTGTTTGTTGTCTATGTGAAGGCATGTAATTTACCTTTTAGGGGTTAATTAATTTTTTTTTTTACCTCGGACAATCAACAGCTTGAGGTAATTTATGTATGTATTATATTTTTGTTAAATAACAATATGTTGTTAATCGATTTAAGATTTAACGGTCCATCAGCTATCCAAGTTCCGTTGAGTAAATTTTACTGTGACTTGAATTACCACCATCATTACAGTCATAGACAAGTAATCATCACAGACTGATTCAAGAATTGAAGTTTAAATGTTAGATGACTGTATTTGTGGTTTGGTTGCATTTCCTGCATTTGAATCTTGATGGTTCAGTAGTAATGAGTGATTGTGTGTTTAACATGTTAATCATGACAGTTGTGAAGATGTTATGCATGACTGCAACCTCGAAATAATGAGAGGTCAATCTGCTCCATCTTTGCTCAGTGTAAATCAATCCTTTCTTATTAATAAAGTATTTCAACTATCCATCAGGGAGCATTTCTCATTAAGGAGCGAGGATCTTTGAGCAGGTCGATATGGCTGCTGTTTACACTGGTCGCTCTCACGTGTCACCGTCAGAGACTCCATTTCCGGCAGACTCTGTAGAAGAAAGCAAATCAATTCTTTCTTTCGGGGCTAATGTTCATTGTCATCTGCTGAGTGATTTGGCTTGACTGGGAATGCTATTTTATTCACCATGTCAGCTTACAGACAGTAATTATTAGTTAAGTGTATTGGCACTAAGGTGATGCTATTTAATGTTGTATTATGTGTTGTGTCTGCACGGGGATAGGATTACACTGTACATACTGAAAAACACTGACTCAGTGAAGCGTGGAAAAGTCTGACATCCTCCATCTGACATGCTTCTCTCATCGCTTGTAGCAGTTCCCATGCAGCGTGTGTGTCAAAACAAACTAAAGCCGAATTCCCTAACGTCTTGACCATCATAGTCTATCTCGCTCTGATTACATCATCATCCATCCAACTCTTTTATTTACCTTTGAATGACTGCGATCAATGTGTCCCGATGTATTTCATTTCCCCTGTCAAGTGTGGGGGAAACCGCAGGGGGTGCAGCATTTCTAGAGTAGTGCTGGGTTAAGAGCTTTTCTCAAGGGCATGATAGCAGCCATGTGTTTGACAGCTCTAGCCATCAACCCAATGTTAGTGTGACCCTCTGGCATAGATCTGCTTCTGTAGCACTGTGGCACTGATATTTGGATGGAAGTTTCTGTGTTGTTAATTATTAATATCATCAGTCAACAGTATTTAAAAGTATATTATTATTATTATTATTATTATTGTTATTATTATTATTATTATTATTATTATTATTATTATTATTATTATTATTATTATTATTATTATATTTGTTTATTTGTTTGTTGTTCATTAAAGTGTTTTTAGTATTAAAGTGTACTTTCCCATATCTAAGGGCTTGTGTGCATTTCATTTTCTTGAAATGTCTGCTTGTATTTAGATCTAAATGACCTTTCAACAGGTCCATACTTTTCAAAGAATAAAAAGTACCTACATATGTAATACTGTATACAGAGGGCTGACGATCATTCAGATAAACTCACACCTCATCACTGTTGCTACTCCAACTCTGAAAATATCCAGACTGTTTCATGAGTGACATGTCAGATATGTTGGGTATAAAAATGAGACACAAATGAAGGCAAGTTTTACTTCACGACTACCATGTCTTCAGGTGATGGGTGAGTGTATTTTAAAGACAGCTAGTAATGTACACATATTTGATTATACTGTATTAGTCCCCCATATTTGACATTAGTATATCTCTTTAAGGCTAGGTGTGTAACCACAGACATTAAACAATTACATAATAACTATATTTGTATAGCACTTTTAACAATGGACATTGTCTTCAATTAGCTTTACATGAATATAGAAAAATTCATTGTAAAAATGACAAGGTTTAAAATCGAAGTTTATATTTTGAAGGAAAATCTTCCTAAGACGATATGAGGAATGACATTGAGGAGTTTGATGAAATAATTTATTACAGAGTCTGTATTAAATATACTGTATAGAGTCAGTGGAATTTGTGTAACCAGGAGCTTCTTGAACAAATAGCATGAGCAGGATTTCTGATTTCATTATAGATTTTACATACATTCCTTCCTGCCCATGCCATTAAATGTTTAATGATGGACATCTGAGCACAACATTGACCGTGGCAACAGCAGTTCCAAACCTCTGCCACTGTAAGACATAATATCATGCCACATCTACACCTCATCTGAGTTCTCAATCTAGAGTGTGTTGTACTGTAATTTTGGTCCAATTCCTTTTTTAAAAATGAATAAAACCACTGCAGAGATCAGTGAGGGTTGTAATGTAAATGTAATGCTGGCTGCACGAATGGGGTTTGAACAACCGTTTCATTTTGTCTTCTTGTAGACTTGTGGTTCATGTAGCACATGTATCACTTGCTCAGAAAAAACACACTCAAGCAATATTCCATATCATCAGCTTTATATATTTAGTAATCTGGTATTTGCATCAGTGTTGGCACTCGTTCTGTGATTATTTAATTACATTAATTAAATGTAATTATTTAATCAATTAATTACTTTAATTTTAGCATATAAACTGAATGTGTAAGAAGCAACCCTACTAAAATCACCCTACTGAGTAATACATAGGAAAAAAACTACTAAATTAACCATTCTGAGCAAGCTACTAAACTAGCCCTACTGAACCAATAGTACTGAACTAAACCTACTAAGCCCAAGCTACTAATCCAACCCTACTCAACTAACCATACTGAATTAAAACTGCTGACCTACTAAACCAACCACTTCTCTACTAACTTTACTGATAAACCAACACTACTAAACAAATCCTACTGAACTAAATTAACTGATAAACCAACACTACTAAACAAATCCTACTGAACTAACTTAACTGATAAACCAACACTACTAAACAAATCCTACTGAACTAACTTAACTGATAAACCAACACTACTAAACAAATCCTACTGAACTAACTTAACTGATAAACCAACACTACTAAACAAATCCTACTGAACTAACTTAACTGATAAACCAACACTACTAAACAAATCCTACTGAACTAACTTAACTGATAAACCAACACTACTAAACAAATGCTACGGAACTAACTTAACTGATGACACAACACTACTAAACGAATCCTACTGAGTCAACATATGTAATCAAATCCTACTGAATTGACCCAATTAAAACAAACTCTTCTGAACTAAACCTTATATCCTATATTTGTTCAGGCTTTAATGCTTCAATGATTATTTTCATCCCAAGGTGTAGATATTTAACTTACTTTTCATGTCAGTTTGCTAATGATTGTGTGCATAGAAGCACTTCTCCAGTGAAACTCAAAGATTGGTTAATTTTTTATTAAATGTGCTTCATATGGAAACCTGTCATTTTCTGAGCACAGCAGATTAATGACTTTGGTTGCCACGGCAGCAGTGATGACATTGCTGGATTCATGAGATTAACACAAAGGTTTGTTTTATGATGTCCACTATCATAGCCCTAATGCCATTCTTTCTCTATTTTGCTCTCACACACATATGAAGAGCATTTAAACATTTAAACGCAATTTTTACTGTAAAATTAAAAAGAAAGACAGAAACAAACAAACAATAGCACTAGCTGAATATCACCACAATATCCAAACTGTCAGATATTCCTATCCTAGTGTAAACATTTAGTCCCCACTAAGATATAAAAACATGCTTACAAGTATATACACACATATGCACAGAAACACACACGCCAGCAGTTTGGCTTCTTTTGGTATTTTTGGCATTTCTATTTGAAGGCTTCATAAAAAATCAGAAATGAGGAGAGAGAGAGAGAGAGAGAGAGAGAGAGAGAGAGAGAGAGAGAGAGAGACTGTATGAGTGTGTGTGTGTGTGTGTGTGTGTGTGTGTGTGTGTGTGTGTGTGTGTGTGTGTGTGTGTGTGTGTGTGTGTGGGTCTCATGTCTCTTGTAGGTGGTGTAGTGCGGTCTCTTTTGATGTTTTTAGATGAACGGTTTTGATTCTTTCTGCAACCTTTGCATTAGAATAATAAATAAATCTTCAAATACAAAATAAAAAGCAGTATGTGCAAGGAGCATACAGACAGACAGAAGAAGGGAAACAGAGAGAGAGAATAAGGGATTATGCATATCACCTTCATCAGATGGGAAGAGATGAAGAACCTGTCTACTGCATCTCTCCAGACCTCTCTCCTCCCTTTTTCATGCTCCAATCATCATCATCCTCTCTCTCTCTCTCTCTCTCTCTCTCTCTCTCTCTCTCTCTCTCTCTCCTCTCCTCTCTCTCGTCTCCTCTCTCTCTCTCTCCGCTCTCTCTCTCCTCTCCTCCTCATCCTCTCTCTCGTGCTCTTCTCTCTGGTCATCATCTCTCTCTCAGGACAATCTCGTCCGTCCGTCCTTCGCTCATCTCTCTCTCGTTTGGTTTCTGAGGAGAGTGAACACTATGGTAAAGTCCAGGGAGAAATCACGTTAAGATTCAGGACCACTGAACACAGTGATCTCTGATCATAGTGTCGGTGAACGTGAAAGAGCATGCCTACATCCAGCTTCGTATGTGTGAGCGGGTGAGAGCGAGAGAGCGTTCCATCATCCAACTCCTGCAGCTTTTTCTCTCTATGATATCCTCCTCCTCCTGAAGAGAGTGCGAGAGAGAGAAGGGGAACGACGACAAGAAGAGAAACAGCATAGAGATTAAAAGCGTGCTCTCTTTTTTGTATCGTGCTGCTCCTGCTTCCTCTCACCCAAGGCAGGGAAAGAAAGAAAGAAAGAAAGAAAGACAGGAGAGGGCTCTGTCCATCCTTCTCTCTCTTCTGTCCCTGTGTTCAGCTGGGAGTGCAAGATTTTTTTCCACTGTTGGGGGACACTTTGGAGGAAACTCTAGGGACCAGGGAAACAAGGAGAAGCTGAGAGCCACGATGCTCAACAACCTCACCGAGTGTGAGGAGGGAGAGGGGGGAGCAAACAGCCAGGGTGAGTGGTGGAATCTCTCTCTTTCTCTCTCTCTCTCACACACACACACACACACACACACACACACACACACACACACACACACACACACACACACACACACACCATAAGCATTTACATACACTCCAACAAACAGTGTGGGCACTGTGATGCTGTCATGCTTTAATGTACAGATCATACACAGTAATGAAGGGATGAAGAGGAGGTGAAGCATTGAAAGAATGAGAGAGTGAAAGAGAGAGAGAGTAGGAGGGGTGTTTTTTCTGCTGTTGCTGCCTGCATCGTATCCTCTCTCCCCTTTTACTGCATGCGTGACGTGACTAGAATAGTAATAGGGTCTTTTGTTTATATGTGATGCCCTAGTGCTCACTCATGACACACTCATGACCGACCATGGACAGCGCTGCGCTTCCTGAGCTTCAGTCACTTTCTTAAAGTGGCTCATGTTGCCCAGTGTGTTTGGCAAAGCTGCAGGTTCTGAGGAGTGCTGTCACTCAACCGTTTCCAAAATCTCATCCCCTAAGTGCAGTGTTCCACATATAGCTGAGGCAGAGTAGTACAGCAATGTTAACAGCACTGACGCTTGGTTAACGGAGGACAAAACAAGTCTGGGTACTTCCTTCTATTATTTGGTAAATTTTGACATTATGGAATATACATTAATATTCATGAGTGTTCATGATCTGTCTCTCAATTACTGCATGTTTCATTGGATCGCAGGGGAGCTGTGTAAAGCACATGATACCGAATCTGTCTCACACCCATTAATCACACCCCCTTTTATGTGGAGCAAAGATATTACATAAGCTGTGTGTGTGTGTGTGTGTGTGTGTGTGTGTGTGTGTGTGTGTGTGTGTGTGTGTGTGTGTGTGTGTGTGTGTGTGTGTGATAATTTTAAATGATAAATATATATATATATATATATATATATATATATATATATATATATATATATATATATATATATATATATATATATAGTTAAAATTTAAATGACTAAGTAAATCTACATAAGAACATCACAAGACATTTCCAGCTTCTACATACTGACCCTGTCTGAATTTTTCCTCTTCTGACCTGTTAGTATAACTGTTATCTTCTCATCCTACATCCACAAACTACAGTGTCAGTGCTACTTTTTCTTCTGTACACAGTTTCTTCCTCTCTGTACTAAAAAGTGTGTTGCTGTCCATGGTGCTGAGTTGTCCGCTTTATTACTGCCTGAGTGACTTTATCGGGAGATTTGGGCGAGAGTCTTACTATCTTGCTTCGAAACAAAAAAAGGGCGTTTGTCTCCAGATGCATTCAGCATCCATCCTGTTAGCATATTCATGAGATGCCAGCTGATTATGCCATTTTGTTCATTATCAAGAGAAGAGTCTGCTTTTCATTCAGTAGGAGAAAAAATAAGACGCCTACTTTTATCCTTTCATCTGAAAGGTGGTCTGATTTCATCTGAAATGTGGACTTGCTCTTCAGGGTTTTGTAATTGTTTTTATTCAATCTTTGATTTAAAATCTTTCCTCTTCTTGTGTTGGTCATTTGTGCAGTTTTTACACATCGTTAATTAATCTCTTTTTCCAAAACCTGGTCTATTTTCTCCTTATTAGACACAGAATTCCATGAATTAGTGTGACTTTCTGTAAACCATGAAATGAAAATTAAGCTGGTTTAATGGTAAATTGTTTTCTCTCTCTTTCCATAACTAGATAATTCATTTTCAAATGGCTGCATCATCAAACCTGTTTGCTTCAACATAACACAATACGTTTTCTAGTATCACAATGTAATTATTTTCATATTGTGTAACCCTAACCAACTACTATCAGGGTTTATCTCACAATTTAAGGTAATAATCAATATGCTATACAGTATAAATAGCCATTTTCTTGGATATAACCCTATAAAGCTGTGACACTCTGGCAAAGGCTGCTGGGAATCCCACACACCCACCATGTCAAAGCAGTGAAGGAGTTAGTTATACATTCTATACAAATCTCACATAGTTTTATTAAATCATCCCCCTTTCCTTTATAATAGTACAAATGCTTTGTTTCTCTGTTGCTATGCAAAAGCAGGAGAGAAAATCTTCTTAAGCCTGCAAAATGTTTGTAGTTGCTTTTATCCACTGGAAAAAAATAACACTTAGGAAATAAAGTACACTTTCAGGAGAACATGCTGAAGAGAAGGTCTGTTGTGCTTTTAGGATGTATTTTCCCCCCTGACACTGTAAATATAAAGCTGTACAATCTTTATAGAACTTTAAAGAGGGTTCTGTTGGATGGTTTATATTTGAAATCCCTAAAAGGTTCTATATATAACCCCCAATAAGCCTTCAATCAAAAGAAAGCTACAGAGTTCTTTGTAGTCTGTGAAAAGGTTCAATATACTGTAGGTTATTTTATGGGTTCATTTATTCATTCATTCATTCATTCATTCATTCATTCATTCATTCATTCATTCATTCATATAATCAATCATAAAGCAAGTCTCAAATGGGGTTACATTCAAAGGTAGGGTGTACATATTTAATAATACACAGCACAAGTATAGAGGCAGTCACAAAAACAGTGATATGCAAAAGTATCAGAACATACAAACACTTTCATGGCAGATAATCCAAATCAGGATCATCAGCAAATAAGAAGAGGAGTTAAAAATCCAGAAAACTACAGCAACAAAAGAAACGAATGGCTTTTGTAAGGTCAAAGACTTATGGACCTGAGCATACACCTTGCAACAGAAGCTGAAACCAGGGGGATTAAAAGCATGAAAAACTAACATGCATAATGAGAAACAGACAAACATAATTAAAAGTGGGGACACTGAGTGTGGGAGTGCTGGTGGTTGCTACGAGGTGGAGTCCATGGCGGTCGTGTTTGTCAGGAAGCAACACAAAACAATGGCTGTGACATTAAGTGATGTAACACATAAATTATTGAGTAATTTCTTGTTATAATAATAGGAAGAATAATCTTGCAGAAATATCGAAAGCAGTATACTGAAGACAAAAATCCTGAGCAATATAAAAGATGATTGTAAATCCATGCATAAAGCAAAGTTTAGCTCAGAAAACTCTACCAAAAGTGTTCTTTATAGATAATTAAGAACTTGTGTAGATATAGATATCTTATGACACAATGATTCCAAGGGGGTCACTATTTTCTTGCTCCCAGGTATCACAAAATCAACAAGGAAAAGGACCATCTAGTATACTGTAGCATGAACCCATGAGGCATCCTTTTTTCCTAAGAGAATATGAATTGTTTATGTGTTGTTCTTTTTGAAGACCCTCTTCACTGTCTCTCTCCAGACCACTTGCCTTCCTTCTATGTGCCAATCATCATTCTCTCTCTCTCTCTCTCTCTCTCTCTCTCTCTCTCTCTCTCTCTCTCTCTGTCTCTCTCTCTCTCTCTCTCTCTCTGTCTCTCTCTCTCTCTCTCTCTCTCTCTCTCTCTCTCTCTCTCTCTCTGTCTCTTCTCCTAAAAGATTAAAAAGTCATTAATGATATAGTTACAGCTGTGTGCACATTTAAACAGAAATAATTCCCATTGTAGATGGGTTTTATTTTTAATTCAGATATAAAACACTATGTGTTAAATTACTACATGAGAAAGAAAGAAAGAAAGAAAGAAAGAAAGAAAGAAAGAAAGAAAGAAAGAAAGAAAGAAAGAAAGAAAGAAAGAAAGAGTGTGTTTATATGTGTGTGAGAGTGTATGTGTGAGACCATGAGATTTCAATATATTTATTTGCCACCTGTTAAAATGTCCTCAATTTAGATCCATGTGGCACTTTGTCTAATGAGTCGTCATGAAAATCGGTCTAAGTAAATAATGAATTGGTCACCCAGGGTTAGCCAAAGAGGAACTGGACACCTGCTTCACACATAAACACACAACCTCACACACAGCCGGCCTGGCAGAGTGTAGTTGTGATTAATGAGATCTGATTATCTGAAATGGTAACACTGCTGTGCCTGCTTTCAGTCATCCGGTGCTCTGGTCAGAATTAACGTCTTCTTGTTTTTCACACACACACGCACGCACGCGCACACACACACACACACACACACACACACACACACACACACACACACACACACACACACACACACACACACACACACACACACACACACTTACATGAGTATGACCACATCCAATTATAGCACTGGTTAATTGGCTAGAGAAGAAAGAAAAAAATGGGTTACACTAATTAAAAGATCATAGGTTCTATATTAAAAGGAATATATATGACATTAATTTCAAGTTAATTATGTCAACCTTTTGTCATAAAAAACAAGGTACAAAGAGGCCTATTCACACATTTCATTCTGAAGTGGCTCAGTGGAGAAGGCTTGTAATTACTCAAAAGACAAATGGTTTAGAATGCTGCATTTTCGGCTGCATCTCACTCACACAATCTCTCCACTGTGTGCAAAGTCAGAAAAGGAACAGTCTTTTTATATGTTCACCCAAACGTATCCAGAGCCCTAGTCTAATATCACCAAAGACTAGATTCTGGAATAATATCAAGTGTAAAGGGAAGGGAAAACGTTCTCTATATGGAGTGGTCCTTGAGTGTTTATGTATGTACTCAACAAACTGGATCTTAAAAGGTGAGAGAGAGGGTGTGTGTGTGTGTGTGTGTGTGTGTGTGTGTGTGTGTGTGTGTGTGTGTGTGTGTGTGTGTGTGTGTGTGTGTGTGTGAAGGGTGAATGCAGCTAAGGATACTTCAGTGAGACTGACGACCGGTTAGGCAGACAGGAAGTGACTGAAGTGGTCACAGACATGTCCAGTGTTGGTGTGACGCAGCTGTGACTATAGTGCGAGGTTCTGCTTCCACATCTCACTACAGCTAAAAGTGACCGAATGCTGTTTACTAGGCAGATAAATTAGCTTGAATGAATGATCTTTTCAGAAAATTGAAAACATTTTGTGTTAAAATGGTTTGTATAAAAAAGTGTAAATGTATAATGTTAGATTGTGCTATCTATCTATCTATCTATCTATCTATCTATCTATCTATCTATCTATCTATCTATCTATCTATCTATCTATCTATCTATCTATCTATCTATCTATCTATCTATCTATCTATCAGGTAACATTGTGCACAAATATTGCTAAACTTCCACAGCAACAACAGCAGACAACAGCGCACAGCTTAGCAACAAGCTAACCAGTGCACTATAGCGAAGAGCATTAGCAACAAGCTACCTGACTAAGATTAGTGCCAACTCTAATGTTAATTCTTGTCAACGAGTGATAAGTTAGTTCAGTGTTATAGATTTAAGGTATTGTATTTGTGTCTGTATATGAACCGATCTAAAGTCTATAAACTGCTATAATCTCAGTTAAATGTAGAGAAAGTGAACACTGGTCACAGTTTACAGTATACGGTCATGTTGATTTGAAGCCACTGCATAAACATGGTAGTTGAGAAGACTATACTAGTTGACCAGATGAAGTTGCACATTGAGGGAGTGTTTCTGCTTAGGCTAAAGTGAAGCTTAAGTGTTTTGTATCCAACATGAAGCTCATATTTTATATGCAGTATTCTGCTGTGAGTCAATTTGTTGTTAAACATGCGAAATTTAGATCAAATGAATGTGTAGGTCTGAGTCAAATATTTCTAAAACACAACATTTCCCAGCCAAACTATTCATGAGCAATGATGTGCTGTACATGAGGAACTTTTTTAGAAGAGGATAATGAACAATACACAATATTTGTAACAATGAATAATGAATTTATGACCTGAATTTTAGGATTTGAACTCAATAACTGCCGGACTGTCACTTGCATAAAGTCTTAACACATAGCGCTCTATGTAGGAAATGGATGCTAGTTTGCAAACAAACCGGACCAGCGTCTGATATTTTAGCCAATTTTTAGCAAAGAAGTTGTTCAATAATTTTGTGTTTCTGTCTGCTCAGGAAATTGAGAAGCTTTTATCAGTTCCTTAGGCGTCTGATGCTGTTCCCTCTGTCATTATCAGAAGAGAGGAATAAGGAGTTAGCGCAGCACAGTTGTGTAACATGGAGACAGCATTTAGTGTAATTATGCAGCAGTGAGCTTCTTTCTGAGGGTTACACAGAGAACACCCACATCCTCCACTCATTTTCTGTTTCTTCTCTTTCCCTAGCACAATAACGTTCTATCTATCTATCTATCTATCTATCTATCTATCTATCTATCTATCTATCTATCTATCTATCTATCTATCTATCTATCTATCTATGTCTCAAGACACAGCTCAGAATCTTTAATGAGGGAAAAATCTTCATAATTTGAAACACTTTATTATTATCAACAACTTCATATTAATATTATATTTATATAATAGCATTAACAAAGAATTGGCAAGAGTGGGACGTGTAACTTTCCACTATAGAATTATGTTCACTGTTTCTTTTTAATTTAGCATAGCCTGTGATTTAAAATAGATAAATAAATAAATTTGATTACAGTTGAGGAAAACTCACCATTATTAGTGAACAGCCTACAGGTACAATTTCACTTTTATTCATTTTTATTGCGATTTGAACATTTGATGTCTCAAAGCATCTTTACAGAAGTTTAGAAACAGAATAAAAATTGTAAAGTTTAGAAACAAATGACTCTTTATCTCTAACATCTATCCCTAATAAGCAAGCCTGAGGTGGTGGTGGCTTAGGATAAACTCCCTGAGATGATATGAGGAAGAAAGAGGAACCAGAGTTGGAAGGGAAACTCATTTGGGTGACAGTAAATAATGTTCTTTCTACAACAGTTTGTAGGCGAGTGGAATTGTACAACCAAAAGTGTCATTTCTGAGTTTACTACAGATTTTGGAATAGACAAATTCAAACGTTCGCTGATGAAGACCCGAGCACAAAGCTGACTGACGCAATGGCAGCTCAAAGACTGCATGATGGTCTCCATGTGATTCTGAAGAACCGGCTGTTCATTCAGATCTATCTCCAGCAGAGTGCACCACCAAGTGACAAGACTCCAACCAGGGGTAGGGCATCAGGATGGATCAAGTAGGTGTGGAAAGTAGAAGCGATCACACTGCAAACTCAGAACACTGGGATACATGGGATTGTTGTGGATGGTACCACATAAAAACTATGATGCAGTCTTTGGACTGTAATTACCACAATCAGATTTGTACTCAACTCTCCATCAGTGAACAGTTTCTAACTTTCACAGGAAATAATTCCTGTTAAGAATGAATTTCCTGGTTGCATTATTGCATTTTTTGACAATATAGTATCTATAGTTATAAAAAAATAAATGATTTATCCCTCTCCCCAGATCAGTACAGGTTCCATTCATTTTAAGTCAGGGTTTCTTCCACATGTCATCTCAGTGAGTTTTTTCTTGCCACCATCACCTCGTTTCTGGCTTGCTGCTTAGGGATGAATTTAAAATAAAAAATATATAATTTATATCCTGAATTTATACATTTCACTGTTCAGAATGTTCACTGTTAAAAGTGCTATACAAATAAAATTTAAATTTAATTTTTCAGTGTTGAGTTCTTATATTTATAAATATGAATTCTTGAATGTTTGGATTACTTAAAAATAATACGTTAGTGGAAAGTTCAGAGATAGACCTTAGAATTCTATTATTATTCTGTTATTATTTGAATAACGCTTTTAACAATGGACATTGTTGCATAGCATCATTTGCATAGCATCATTACAGGAATATACAAATCCAGAATCTAAATTACACAATTTTAATTTTATTTCTCATGAGCACGTCAGAGGCGGTGGTGGCGATAAACAAATCACTAAAATGATATCATACTGTGGCTTACGGTTAATAGACAAAATATTATTTGCACTCTTTTATTACAATATTCATTACATAAACATCTTTACTGATAGGATCTGTGGAATTGATTTTGCAGTTAAAGAGGTCTCTGGCTACAAGACGTTTGCGAATCGTCGACACTGATTATCTCAAGGAGTGACACATAAACAATCAATACCATAAATGAGTACAATGAACACTTGTTCATGACAATCACATGATTTAAAATTCTGTATACATGCTGTGTGGTAGTAACTGTGCTTCTGGAAAAACACAAACATATAGACATGTTTGTGCAAACTGTTTGTCTTTCATTGAAATGCAGTAATACATAATATGCATTTCCATGGTTACACTGTGTTGGCAAGGTTTCTCTGGCCCTACATGGTAACCTCATTGCACTCACACACACCTCCTCATATCGCCTCTGTTTATCTGAGAGAACAGACAGATCATAATGTCAGAGCTCTGAATACTGAACTAGTTGCTGTTGTGTTTTATTGTGTGTACTGACATGACACAGTTATTCAGGCTTTGCTAGTTGTTTTGTCAGCGCCTTCTTGTTTACGTTTTTATTTTTTGCCCGTTTTCTGGCAAAGTGCCTCGAGCCATATGTGAGATAAATGATCGGAGTGTGTGAGTGCATCCCTAGGAGCTCAGTCCTGCACCAGTAGTTTGTGTGTGGTCTTTTTGTATACAGTCAATTTGCTGGAAAAGCACTGATGATTTCTCTGGTGTGTTTAACAACCTACACACTCAAGTGTTTGATTAAATAAGCATGTGTGTGTGTGTGTGTGTGTGTGTGTGTGTGTGTGTGTGTGTGTGTGTGTGTGTGTGTGTGTGTGTGTGTGTGTGTGTATGTGTGTGTTTCCACTGGTTACTCAGGATTGTCTCATTCGCCATATGATTTATGTGTCAAAGAAGGAAGGTGGAATAAAGGAGTAAAAAACTGGAGCAGAACGACACAGGTAGAGAGTAATTGAACAGGACTAAGGAGTGCAAATGAGATCAAAGTCTGGGATGCTTGAATTCAATGCCAAAATCTCTATCAAACCACACACACATACATACACACAAACACTTCCAGTCTGGTGCATCAGTTTTTTATTTACAGAACTATTTCCAATGCTAATGCAAATGATAGATTACTAAATATAGACATATGAAAGTATATACACAGAGTCTCAGAGACTGAAAAACAAGCTGTCTTGGAGATGGCTGGATGAAGGCATCTATGTGTGTGTGTGTGTGTGTGTGTGTGTGTGTGTGTGTGTGTGTGTGTGTGTGTGTGTGTGTGTGTGTGTGTGTGTGTGTGTGTGTGTGTGTGTGTATGAAACTAAGTAATTGAATAACTAAGAGCTATAAATAATTTAGGTGAGTTTTATGTGTTTGAATACATTATATGGTTTATGTGTAGACCATCCTATTTAAAGCGATAAACTATTAATATCTCTCTCTCTCGCTCTCTCTCTCTCTCTCTCTCTCTCTCTCTCTCTCTCACACACACACACACACACACACACACACACACACACACACACACACACACACACACACACACACACACATATACACACACACACACACACACACACACACACACACACACACACACACACACACACACACACACAAAGAAGACTTTACTCATTTTTCTTATATTACTACACTATCAAGCTAAATCTGCATGCAGAGTCTCTAACACCCACAGAAGTCATCTAATTTTAAACATCCTGGCCCAAAGGTCCTTGGGAAATAATAAAACTTTGCAAGAATAAAGAAAGTGGGATGCTGCTGAAAATGTACAAACTCACATGTGTGTAGTTCATAACTTTATCTTTTACAAAAGTGCAAGTATTCATGTGGTGATTTGTAAGTTACAGAAATCTCTTAAAAACGTGACACCATTTTTTGAGGTACCGAGAAGTATGAGGTTCGCTATATTACCTCCGTCCAGCATGTCTTCACTTCCACTCCTCTCAAAACAATAATTAATATCTCTCAGGATTTGTATCTTAAATCTCCAGTATATCAGGGGGATTCAGGCTGATTGTTTGCTCAAAGCGGAACTGATAATATTTTTATCCTGTCAGATTGTAATTACAGAAAGATTTTGTTATTATTAAGTCTTCCACATTCATTTACTATATGACCACTACCTGACCATCGTGCCCATATGCGGTTGTTTTTCTGATAAGGCTTGGAAAGAAAGCTTCAGGAAACACTTGATCTTGGTCAGGACTCACAGAAAAATGGTAGTCCATCTCAAGGCGCTTGTGTCTAATACTCTACAATACTGACTGAGGAGTTACTATTGGTGGGAGGACAGCAGAAAATCCGAAAACATGGCACACAGTAATCTGCGCTCAGAATTAAAAACAGGAACCCTAAAGGTGTGGAGCAACAAGGCCCTCTGAGCCACTCTGTGCCACTGTTCCCCCTGTTAGTTTCAGTACATGGTTTCAATAGTGCAGCCATTTGCTCAGACCAGCATGATCCTACATATCAAAAAAGACCCTTTCTCTGTTGTCATATGAATCTGAGGCCTGGTGTCATGTTCCCTGCTGCCTATAATAGAAAAAAGTCACATTGACACTTAAAGTGCCATATTGTTCCAGAACAAGCACCCCTGATGGTTCTGTCTCCCTCTTACTGTGTGTGTGTGTGTGTGTGTGTGTGTGTGTGTGTGTGTGTGTGTGTGTGTGTGTGTGTGTGTGTGTGTGTGTGTGTGAGCGCGCGCGCGGGGGGGGGGGGGGTGTCAACATCAAACCATTCTACCCTTCAATGTGCACTAATCCCTTTAGTTCTGCAAGGTCACTTGATCCCTCACTTCACCCAGTCATCCGGCTCTCTCTCTGATCAGAGATTACAGAAACAACACCCTTAATCCCTCTCCTTTCTCTCAGCAGTATCCAACTAAAGCACATCATTGCCAGGTCAGCTCTATCATGGATGACTACAATCCTACTCAACACTTCCTGATTTAACCAGAAAAAATCACTAGCCTTTATTCACACATAGAAGCTCTTTAAAATTAACATTCACAGCATTTAGCAGATGTCCTTATCCAAGGAGACACAGTACAGTTTCTTCAATTGAGGGTTAACAGCCTTGCTCAGAGTCCAGCAGTGGGCTTGGCTTTTAACTTCCCAGTCAGTATTTCAACACCTTAACCGCTAGACAACCACAGGTCAGGGGATAATCATTCCTTGTAACAATCTAGAAGTAATCTAAACAGAAATGCAAAAAGCTTCATTACCTGAATAGACACTTGGAATATAAAAGAATAAAAAAGTATAAAAAAAAAAAAGGTCCCCTGGTGGTCCAGTAGAGGATCCCGGGCTCTCACTGCCACAGGCTGGGTTCAATTCCTGAGCAGGGAAACAACTCTGCCACCGAGGGCATAACTATCAGTGCCGGACATAAGCCTGGATAAAATGGGAGGGTTTGTGTCAGGAAGGGCTGGAGTTTGGTCTTTGTAGTTAATACAAGGAAGTACAGCATTGGAGTTTCTATCTAGATAACAGGATCCAACAGAAGATGCCTGAGGAATGGAGGATAAGTGTTCTAGCGCTGATTGTTAAGAACAAGGTTGATGTGCAGAGTTGTAGCAACTACAGTGGTATAAAGTTGATAAGCCACACAATGAAGCTATGTGAAAGAGTAGTGGAAGCTAGGCTAAGAAAGGAAGTGGATATTTGTGAGCAGCACTATGGCTTCAAGCCCAGAAAGAGCACAACTGATGCAATTTTTGCTATGGGAATGTTAATGGAGAAGAACAGAGATGGTCAGAAGGAGCTTCATTGTGGATTTAGAGAAAGAGCATGACAGGGTGCTGAGAGAGGAGCTATGGTACTTGGTGAGGATGTCAGGAGTGGCAGAGAAGTGCATCAGCCTAGTTCAAGATATGTGGGGGCAAGTCGTGGCCTAATGGTTAGAGAGTCTGACTCGTAATCCTAAAGTTGTGGGTTCGAGTCTCGGGCCGGCCACAACTGAGGTGCCCTCACACAAGGCACCGAACCCCCCAACTTCTCCCTGGGTGCAGCAGCATAAAAATGGCTGTCCACTGCTCCGGGTGTGTGTTCACGGTGTATGTGTGTTCACTGATGTGTGTGTGCACTTTGCATGGGTCAAATGCAGAGAACGAATTCTGAGTATGGGTCACCGTACTTAGCCGTATGTCACTTCACTTCAATTTTGGTATGTGTGAGAGAAGCAGTGAGATGTGCTGTAGGTCAGACAGAGGAGTTTAAGGTGGAGGTGGGGCTACATCAAGGATCTTTGAGCCCCTTCTTGTTTGCAATGGTGATGGACAGGTTGACAGATGAAGTCAAACAGGAATCTCTGTAGATAATGATGTTTGTGGATGACAGTAATGAGACAGAATACATGAGAAACAGGGAAGTAGAACATTGAGGTTACAGGGGGCTGAGGTC
Source organism: Tachysurus fulvidraco (assembly GCF_022655615.1). Classification (NCBI taxonomy): domain Eukaryota; kingdom Metazoa; phylum Chordata; class Actinopteri; order Siluriformes; family Bagridae; genus Tachysurus; species Tachysurus fulvidraco. The sequence continues at coordinate 21,025,164 of NC_062522.1, forward strand.
AAGAAGGTGCAGTAGCTTTAGTATCGTGACGGGGTGACGGAGAGTGTGGAAAAGAAGTGAAGAGGCGAGTGCAGTTGGGTTGGAGTGGGTGGAGAAAAGTGTCAAGATTGTTGTGTGACAGAAGAGAGTTAGAAAGAATCAAAGAAAAGGTGTACAAGACAGTATTGGGAGCAGTTCTGCTGTATGGGTTAGAGACTGTAGCAGTGAGGAAAAGACATGAGGTAGAATTGGAGGTAACAGAGATGAGGATGTTGAGGTTCTCTTTAGGAGTGACGAGGATGGACAGGATTAAGTACAAGCACATCAGATATGATTATAGAGGCTAGATTGAGATCACGACACACAAGACAACAAGAAATAAATAACAATGTGCTAATTTAAGTATTTCTATTTTAAGTGGTAGTCACTGTTTGAAGATGCCAGTTCCTCAGCTGTTCAGATATTTAGGGGAAGTTCATTCTACCATCTTGGTACCAGAACTGAGAAATGCCTTGATGCATTATTTCCTTGTACACTGAGAGATGGTGGGACCACTCGAGTAGTGCTAGAGAATAATAAAAATAGGAATAAGAATAAGAATATGCTGTCGTCCCTCGTGTACAGTGTCTCTTTAAATATGACTATATGTAGAGGCAGTAACATTTGTGAACTAAGGGATATGGACACAGATGGTGTTTGCTGGAATGTTATATAATTGTCTTGTTCAGCCACAGGCTTATGGAGTCTATCCGGACCCTGAATAACCCTGTGATTTCCCAGAAGTCTAATAAAGCCTTTTAATACTGCAGTGCACATTTTTTTTGTATTTCACTCTTCCTAACCATGGTAAATCTCTGGCTTGCATGCATGCCAAGGCTTTCCAAAAAGTCACATATTGATGTATGACACAGTAAGCAGGCCATGTAATTTATTGAACACTGAGAATACTAGCCTCTTTTTGACCCCAACAAGTGGCAAATACATGTAATTATGCCTGCCAATCAGATTGGGCCAAGCTGCAACATGTGCTAGAGGCTTCTGTTGAAGATGCTAGGACTGATAACACCAGCCCAGTGGACGTTCCGCAAGGTTTGTTACATGTTTTTCAGGTCTGGGTCCACAAATGGGGACATGTCCTTGTCTCACTAAGAGGGCAATCCATCAGGCTGAAGATGCTTAAACTTGGGAACATTATGCTTGAGTACACAGTGCACCTTTTTTATTATTCTGAGACAGCACCACATGATGGTTTGCTTACTGATGGTTTGTAAACATTGTGAGGATCAGCTTCAAACAACAGAATGTGAACAGAGCTCCAAATACCTGATAGTGACCAATCCCAGATATCTTCTTCTGTGTATTGAGAGCTTCCAGCAAATTAATGGAGTGACATATGCTGGAGTTCCAAATACTGTTCTCTTAAACAGAACATTTTTCCCTCGAACATGGCTTTGGGAGTTGGTTAGTTCTCACCTGGTCAACAGAGGTGTCATGAACAATAAGTAAGAGAGCAACACACTGAGCTTAAATAAGAGATGAAACTGTTTTTATGACGGCGCTGTTAATAGGAAAGTCACCATGACCCCACTCTTTATGTGTGTGTGTGTGTGTGTGTGTGTGTGTGTGTGTGTGTGTGTGTGTGTGTGTGTGTGTGTGTGTGTGTGTGTGTGTGTGTGTGTGTGTGTGTGTGTTTGTGTGTGTGTGTGTGTGTATGACTTGTCTGGGCAGTGATGGTATAGTCTTTGCCTACTTGCCTTCCTGCACAGTCAGTTACCATGGAGATGTGACTCTGAATTCCTTCTCACCTGCTGTTTTTACCAATTCACACTGGGTGTTAAGTCTTTCTCTCTGTGTCTCTATCTATCTATCTATCTATCTATCTATCTATCTATCTATCTATCTATCTATCTATCTATCTATCTATCTATCTATCTATCTATCTATCTATCTATCTATCTATCATCTGTAGTTTCACTTAATATACACATGGTTACACTCTGATCATTCATTGTCCTTCTGCCATGTTGGGAAGGACTTAAAAGTTTCACTGAGGACTCCTTAAGCTCTTTAAACAGCCTAGTTAGCATTCAGGCTTTTCACCAGCTGTTGAAGACACAGACTTATTTCACCTCTGAATGATCAGATTCGACCCCAGAGGGTTTCACATGGTGCCGTCGACCATCTGTGCTGTCCTGTGTGGAGAATCCCAACAGTAATGAAGCATTAAAGATACACACAATAGAGTTTATACTACACTGGTGACTGTTCCAAAGGCTGCTCTGACTGGTCACTTTAAAAAAACGTACAATGTGTATCTGTTTATAGTGTCTGAGGGTCATTTAATTAGCCTTTTAAAGTTTTCTTAAAAAAAAAGTTTTTTAAGCATTTTATCCCTATTTATATTTACTATCATATATATATGGGATGAAAATTTATAGAATTCCTATCTATGCAGCAGTCACATTATTAAGAACATGTTTATAGCTGCTCATGCATGCAATTATCCTTTCAGCCAATCGCAATTGTTTTTTTTTTCTTTTTATTATTCATGAATTTTGAAATTTATGAAATTTACACAGAATCATGCCAAAAGCAAAAACATGCACTTTTACTGCTGAAAAATATTTTTTGAAGATAGAGATCAGTGGAGAATGATTCTTTCTGACAGTACAAGCTGGACTGTTGATGGCAGGTAAAGATGTGGAGATGAAAAGGAGATTTTGAAAAGCAGATGTAGTATTTGTATAGCTGCAAGAGCCTGAATACATCAGCATCAGGATCTTGTAGGTCTAAGGTTGTCAGGAATGAGATTTAGATGGATGCCAATAAAGAATACAGAATGTGATGACAGCTTATAAGCCAGTCAGGCTGCCGTGTGTTGTTGAGACTTCTGTTGACTGATAACATCAGCAAGTCCTCAAGGTTTGTTACATGATCTTTAGAATTGGGTCCACAAATGCCATAAATGGGAACATGTCCTTGTCTCACTAAGAGGGGAACTATATCACACTACAAGTGCAATGCTTTTCTAAAGAAAGGGTTTTTTTGGGGGGATGCTTTTCTTTCCATTACCCTTACATTTATCCCTTGTTATTTTCTTGATATTTCTCTTAAAGGATGGGGAACTTAAGTTGCTTTTTTTTTTCTTACCAGATTTGAAACAGTGCCACATGAGTTTAACTGTCCTGACTATCTCTTTAAAGTCCAGAAGTTCAAGCATATCTTCTCACTAAAGGATAATAGCCAGAATGGTTCTACCTATTAGGAAGTGATATGATAACTGTGATGAGCAGAAAAGCATATCAGAATGCACAACACATCAGACCTTTAGCTTGCAAGAGCAAAACAACTATATAAGTCAAATCAAGTCTAGAAGCTTTGATTGTTATAATGACAATATAAAGTTGAAGCAGAACACAGTGAAATAAAACAAAGTTCCTCCAGGACCCTGGTGCTACATAAAGAAACAGGGATAAGAACTAAAATGTAGGTGAATAATGTGCATAATGTGCAAAATAGTGCAAAGAGTGTAAGACAAGGCACAGTGCAAACAGACAATGCAATACCAGTACATTACCACAAAACTGTATAGTGGTTAATACAAGACCAGTATACAGTCTGTGTAAAGCATAGTGCTAAAAGAAAGGATGCTTATTTGTGCACATATGATAGCAGCAGTTACTAGCAGCATTGAGGTGTGATGTGCAAAAACAGCAACTTAAAAACCATCTCCAGTCTCTTGAGCCTAGAACAGGGATCTGAAAGCCGAGTGTATTAAGCATTCCTATATTCTTATATTACAGTTAACTCTAGTAATTTCACACAATGCAACATCTATTGCCATATGTATTCATTGTGTTTTCAGTTTGTATGTGTGTGTGTGTGTGTGTGTGTGTGTGTGTGTGTGTGTGTGTGTGTGTGTGTGTGTGTGTGTGTGTGTGTGGTCTACCCATGGTATATGTGGTTGCAGTAGGATAACTGAAACAAACAGAAGCACTTGGCCTCGGGGTTAAGATCCCACTGTGTTCCTACTGGGTCTGTGAGTAAATCTTTATCTTAGCACAGCCTTTCTCCAGCTTTCTTTTTTTAAGATTTTCTCATCTTCAGTACAAAGCAGCGGTATTGTAGCCAAAAAGCATGGATTTTTAAACAAGCACCATTGTAGTGCAGCACTACATAATTACTTATATTAACTTCCACAGACTTCATTACTTGACGATTATCTTGTTTTCTGTTATCCTGGTAACTACAGAAGGACCCCTGAAGCATTTCCTGTATGTGGTGCATGGACCTACAATTACCCAAACTTACTGATCTCTTATAAACTGAATCAAACATTAATGGTTAACCATTCTGAACACACTGTCACTTTTATACTGCGCTCTTATGAGTGTGTCAAAGCACATAAAGTATTTTATCTTCTTATTGTTATTGCTCTATATGATGTATACTTGATGTTATTCAACGAGGTCAAGATAATCAGAGAGTTTTGAGTCTGTGAACTGACGATAATGTGCTCTGACAAGCTCAAAACCACTCGATAATATGGCAGCTTAGCAAGTCTCTCTCTTCCTCTGAGAGAAGCTTATGACATCAACTTGGACAGTCTGTTCTGTCTGGGTTTGTACATTCATCTGATTAGCAGTGTGTTTAAGTCGATGTATACGCATATATATATATATATATATATATATATATATATATATATATATATTTATATATATATTTTTATATATTTATTTATATATATATATATATATATATATATGCAAGTGTGTGTGTTTTAAGTACAATAGAGAGGCATTCAATAAGTGTTGAGTATGAGACTTATATTAATGCAGCCAGCTGTAGATGGCTAGAGCATGGAGGATGTGGTGTCTGTTGGGCAGATTTGGTAGCAGTGCATACTCAAAGGAAGAGAAACTGAGCAGGATTGAGAGAGATTGAAAGTAAATGAGAAGGAGAGCAAAAAAAAAGTAGGGCTGTGCTGTGAATGGTTGCCAGATCTCTGTAATGCCAGTAAACGTCACCACTCTAAGTAGGTCAGGCAGCAGGCTCCATGGTGAGGCACTGTGCTATGGGAAAAGATTGTTTGCATGTGTGTATGTGTGTGTGTGTGTGTGTGTGTGTGTGTGTGTGTGTGTGTGTGTGTGTGTGTGTGTGTGTGTGTGTGTGTGTGTGCGTGTGTGCGTGTGTGTGTGCGCATTTCAAGATAGACATTGGGTTGTAAGTATTAACACTTTGCATTCCTGTGGCTCAATATTCTGTCTCAGTACCTACTTTTTCTTTTTGCTTCCAGAAAATAAACTGTAATTTCATTTTTAATGAAACAGCTTAAACAGTAAGTCACATTATATCAATGTATTAGTTATCACTGTAATATACTGTAGATAAAGGAGATAAGCTGAGGTCAAGAAAAGATAGAGCAGGAAATTCAGGATTGAAGAAGACAGAGTAAGCATGGAGAAATGAGAGGAGAAACATCTTTGTTTAATAGAGAGACAAATGAATAACATCAGAGTAGAAAGGTCATTACTGTATCTACACCTCTGGAGTTCAAGCAGATATTCTCTAATTAACAGTTCAAGTTACGTTGTGAAGTCTTACTCCAGCATTGTTTCTATGATTATTCCAAGGTTTCATCAGCCTGTCTTCATTAGTGTTTGGACCTGCTTCATTTTTGCATCTTCATCATTATCCTATCTCACATTTCACAAGTGTTCCCTTTTATTTACTGTCAGACTATTTACAAAGTAAGGAAGGCACAAGCACACACTGTGACAATCTGAATTAGGAAAAACACACAGAATAATAACAAGGCTATAAACGGTGATGCAAAGAATAGGATGTGACATCAATATACAAAGAAACACTGGTGAGGGTGATTGGGGCTTGTGTTACATGATTGTTGTGAGAATGTTGATTTCAGCATTGATTTTAGTTCAATAATGACATTTGCTATGTTTGTCTGTCATGCTTGGTTGAATAAAACCATAAACCCTGCACCTGGGTTGGCCTGACCACTTGAAAACATCAGTGACAGCTAGTATTAACACTTCCGACTAGTGACCCGTGTGATGCAGCAACTATATTCTACTGACAAAATCTCCAAGAATGAATTTAGACAAAGTGGAGATACTTCCCCCTATTCCTGACTTTCCATCAGAAAAGAAACCAATTTGAGGAATTAGAATTAGAAACATTGTACATCACGAAAACCTAATCATCCTTAACTGTTCCAGGACAGAAGCATTAATTTGAAATCTGTGTTATCAGATAATAAAATTATTTTATCATTAGTTAGGCTTACAATCTTATTATGTCCTGCTTCCTAACACCTAACAAATGTTATGAGATCATCATCTTGTCTCCCATGATTTCATTCAGTGCATCATTTTACACATGCTGTGCATCACAGGCTAAAATGTTACATGACTGCAGTTCATAGAGGAAGTAACAAGATTAATTAAACTTCAATACATCAAACATCATTATGTTAAAGCATGCATCAGGCCAAATAACCGAACTGTTTGTTGTTGCATTGCATTTGTTGGAATGAGGGATAAACTGCTTAGATATATACCCCTGAGTGAGAATAACTTTGATGCCAGCAGCACTTCCTTGTTGCAGAAACACAGCAGGAGACTTTAGGGATTGTTTAGAGAGAATTTTCTGAAATGTCATGTTGTCCGACTGGGTGTCAGAATTGGAATAAGTGTTTAGAAACAACGTCATGTTTACTGTATACTGTACATTCGAAACTGACACCTTTACAAAGCAACAGGATATTAAGAGGGAATTGGAGGAAAGAAGTCTGTTTATTCAGTCACTAACTATGGCACTAGATATCAAATACATATAAGTGAAGATAGCATGCTAAATAAAAATTTAACTAGCTTAGCCCGCTAGTTAGCTAACATGCCTAATTTGCGAGCAAATGACTATAAAATTCAATCATTTTTCTTACATTACAGAGAAACTTATAGAGGTATTACTCACCATTATAATTATTGGTTGGAATATTTTGCTTGGTTGTTTTTTTTTTACTAAATGAGTACTAGTTCAGTCCCTAAACAGTCCCTAAAGCTGTTCAGGCAAGTCAAAATCTTCCATAATTGAAGGTACACACGAAAGGTTTTCTGCCTCTCCACCCAGCCACAGCAGATATCTTATTGTCCTGAATATTGATGGTGTAGTGATAAGCCTCCTATCATTGGCTTACTTTAAATGCAATTTGTCCTACAGTTGACATGCTGTTTATTACTCAAAGCCTCAGCTAATATAATTTTCACACTCGCAGATGGGACACTGTCATCTGCCCTAGTGTTGCCAGAATGAAATGTAGGATGATGAGAAGTTGAGGGAGGAGGAGGAAGAGGAGCAGGAAGACAAGGAGGAGGAAAAGGAGTCTAAAACTACCACTAAAATTCTGTAGGCTCCACAACACCCTCCGGTTAAACAGAGAGGATGAGAGAGATTGAGACTGAATTTTAAACAGTGTTTTCTGCATTATTTAACATCAGCGGCTCAGACAGCAAACCTAAAAAAAACCTAGTATGGAATGGAGTTACATAATCAGACAGATTTGAGATGAACGAGGCTTCCTTGTAGTTAGCACTACATATTTTTCCCCCAGTTTTTTTGTACAGGATTTCAGTTAACACTATGGGGATAAGTATGAAAGAGCTTTATTCGTTGTTACACAATGACTTGTTGGAGCTGAAAATCACCAACCTTAGCTTTTCCATCTCTAGCACATCACTGCAGTCTAATTTATTTAATGCACACATTTAACAATGCATCGTTTCAGTAAAAAATAATAAAGAATATAAATATTCAAATTTGATATGTATTGTATAACTATCAGCCTTTCTGAAGGACATACTTTAATTTCATTCTAAACTTTATTGGATTATAAATGGTGGTTAGAAAGAGAATGAATATCAGATGTCAGGTTTACCCTGTCTGTGAAAAACCTCGAGAGGAAACAAGACTCATAAATGAACCCATCCTCATTTGGGTCACACTGGAGGGTGTCATTATAAATTGTTATGAACATCAGAATTGTGTGAATTATTATAAAAACCAGAGAGTGTTATTATTCTACAGTCATATACAGTCTGAAAATTGTGTATTGATTAGGAGGTTGTTGTACTCAAAGACCACATGTACAGTAGTTGGCATTTCCTCTTTGAATGTCTGAAATCTTCATGAAGTGGAATCCAACTGGAGCTGGTGCATGTACTGTATGTCTTGGTGCCTCAGGATCCTCGCAGGGTTGGCCTCATCTCAATGAAGGTCCGAAATCAACATGAAGCGCAACACTGGAGCTGGTACGATCTCTGGATGCCTTGGGATAGGTAGAAATTCAGTAGATACTGTTCAGCAGTTGATACAGTACATACTGATCAGCATATGTGTGTACCATGACTACAATCTGGATATACTACATCCTTTGTGTTGACATTGTCATGCGACCTACAAATACATAATCATTTATTTTGCCAAAAACCAAGTTAACTGCTACAAATGAACAATTAACTTACCTGCTGTTAACCAGGTACTGTTTAACCAGAAGAAACAAAATGCTTAATGCTTTAGTGCTCATACTTTAAAAGACAGCACCAGATTTGTTGCCATATGGAATAGCGCATTGTCCATTGGTTCCACAGTGCAGAATGTTAATGGAATCAGAATGTCATCCAGGTGTTTTTTACTGTACCTACTGATTTCTGAATATTGGGATTTCAGACACTCTCAGTCATGCTGTCATGCTCACAGTCACTTCTGAGTACACTCATCTGTTACACATTGTGAATTTTTACCATTGCTTTGTGCCTCACCTGATTTTATCATTCTGATCCAACCTAATATTTTTGGATCTGTTCCCCATTTTGAAGTAAACACAATCAACCTCAACCGCATCCGTTTCAACCTTCAGTGATCTGACATCTGGATGGGTATTCGAGCTGCTAGTTCACTCTTCTTATAGGTGTAATGAGCAATCACTGCTATTTTCTGTAATATTATTGATATGTAATTAGGGTTTAATTAATCTGTCACTTGTGATTTGTAACACTATACATAGTACTCTATAGGATTTCAGTGTAAAAGGAAAATTATAGTTGTAATTAGACTTACTAGTGCCTTTGTTTCAAACCTGAATTTTCTATGTGGTTTAGAAACAATTCAAATGACAGATTTAATAGTATAATGGTGGTCGGTAACAAAGCAATGAAGCACTAAAATTCAATTCTGAAACACTCTGTAGAGCAAGAAAATACAGAGGAAATCTGTTGTTTAAGGCTTTTACATTATCCCTGTGGATTTTCTTAGGCTGAGTAATCCTCAGTGTCATCCTGTTGCATCATATTTCAGTAATAAGACAAATCTGCCTACTGATAATGCACACGGCCATATTTTCTTATTTAGTAATTCAGACCCAATTAGCTAAGGTGTAGTATTTATTAAAAGAAAACATCTTCATGAAGGAAAGCACTATATCAATTTAAAAGAAACCCGCTCCTGTATGTCATTTGCCAGAAATTAAATGTCATGGTATTTGTTTACACTGGGAGCTGTAACTGGAAATTATACATAGTAGACTGGTGTATCTGCTCTGCTTCTGCTCTGCATGTTCTAAGAAAATAGTTAATAAGAAAAACATAAACAGCAAATATCAAAATCTGTCTTTTTAACTCGAAAAAATACTTTCTGCCTCGGTCTTGACCCTTTGCACTCGATTTCAGATGGATTTAATGAGAAACACTCCTTTCTCATTACTAACAGTTTTTGAAGTAAAAGCATCTTGGTTACATCATCACCTTAACTCATTTAGGCAGAAGAAAAGAAAGAGCTGCATGAAGTGTTGTCTACAGAAATGTCTTATGCAGTCTTCACTAGAGATGCCAGTGCAAAGAAATTCCTTGAGATAACATTGAATTGACTGACTGCGGACATTACAGCATCAACTCCTCTTAAAAATGACAGATACAAATTCTACACAGTGCCCAGAGGGATTTTAAGTCAAATAGGGGTTTGCTGGCCAATACAATGTAGTATTAGAGGAATCATAATTATATATGCACAGCCTGGTGGCCAATCTTCACTGATTTCACATTCCATATGTAAGAGCACTGTGTGAAGGGTGAATTAGCAGAATAGTAGAACAGTTGTACATAAAATGTTGCCATGCACATAAAATAAGGCATATCAGAGGTCAAAAGACCACAAGCATTTGTAGTGTTTTTGTTTGTAATGTCAGAGCCACAGCTTCTATGGAAATGTCTGTATTCCACCATGAAGAATGAACCACATAAAGATGTCTGAAAGGGAAGTCTGGGTGCTAAACTGGATTGTGTGCAAAAAAACATAAAACCACAGCTGCTCAACCACGACTCTTTCGTTTCCCGCAAAACTGTTTGTTCGAAGCTCCACAGGGTCAAAATTCGTGGTTAGGCTGCCATAGCCAAACCTACAGTATATATTAATATGAGCAGAACATATACACTGACGAATGAGAGGACAGCTTAATCGCCGGACTAGCTTAATTTTGCTGTGTGAAAACAAAAAAACCATAGAGAAAATACATCATTGTAACAATTTAAGTCCAGAAAATAAGTTTCAGAAATAAGCACATATCTACTGATCTGAAAACACCCTAAAATCTCCAAATAAATTGTGTTGGATCTGGACATTTTGCAGGTGATTTACAAAAACAATAATAACTAGTATAATCTATACCACACGCAAAGGATGGGGTATAAAACACTATTAAAATTCACTGTACTGAGCACAAATTAATTTGTGGAAGAGTGAAACTGAGACTTGCCACGCAGAGACATAATTGGGAGTCAAGTATAGCATTGATTAAACTTGGTGAGAGATGTCCAAAACTCTCTAAATGAGAATTTTAAGTGTGTAGATATAAAAAAGACATGTAAAGGAAGGCTATTAATTCAGATATATAGGCACTATTTCAAGAGACTTTAAGAAAACAACTGGTTTGTCTTTAAATGAGGCCAATGCAAATTTAATATCTGTCCTTCTTTTCTATTAATTGGTGCACAAACTGCACAAATTACTCACATTCTGGGTGGTGATGATGATGATGATGATGATGATGATGATGATGATGATGATGATGATGATTGTTATATATGCGAAGGTATTATGATACAGTATAATGTATTATGATGCCTCTTTTTTGTCACATTCCTTTTCTACCAAGTCTCATTGGAAATGTGTTTTAACAGATTTAACAGATATCTAGCACAACATACAAAATTTGCAAAGAGATAAGAGTACAGTGGTGCAAAGTATTTAGCAAATCTCAGAGTATCCTATTGCTAGTTTGTACAAGTGCTAGAGTGGAACTAAAAACCAGAGACCAAAATACAACAAAACAGAGCAACAGTTAGCATGTGCAGAACTATATACAGTATTAGAAAATACTTAAATAGTTTCATTTAAGTTCATTTCTCCTTATATTGTATCTTATTCTGTCCTTGTACATGAGACCATTTTTTCCATATTCTACACATTTTGGACAAGTGAATTCAAAGAGGGCTAAAGAGAGTCATCTCTATCGTCTCAGTCAGCACATATCAACAGCTCAACACTCATGAAACACTTACTGTATTTCACACCAACTCACACCTCCATGCATCAATGTAACGTCATAAAGAAGACTCGTGAAGTCACGGCTATTACGTGCTATTTAAATACCAGCATTTTCCTCAGTCATCTTTCCACATCACGGCAATTACATTACAAGATATAAGTATATCATATATGTCTTCTAGAAAAGCCATTTCTGTACAGCTGTGCTAAAGGAGTCCACAGCTTCCACAGTCTCAGACCTCTGTTCCCTTAGCTACACTGCACTTGTGCAGTCAGCATCCTTCCAGTAGCAAGCATTTGAACCTCCTCTTTTTATTTATTTATTAAGTTCATTAAATGTGCACTGTTTAATTAGGGTTTGACTGGAGCGCATGATGTTTAAAGTACAAGCCGAGCTTTGAAGATATAAAATAGAAATGGCTGACACCAGATGTCACATCATCCATCGTCCTTTTTAATATACATGCTGTCTTCAGCCAAGCATTTGTTACTTTGTCTGCAAATCCATTCGTAAATTGTCTGTTTTTGAAGGCATTTTAGTGTAATGAAGATGAAAGCACTGCAGTCTGCTTTAAAAAAGAAAAAAAAGAAAAGGACTGATGCATTTTCTCACAATAAAACCAGAAAACGAATGGGTTGTCATGTAAGTGTCCTTGGATAAGACCCTCGGGTGTTCAGTGTATTTGGACGTTTTAATGTCACATCTTTCATTTGAACCCTCTTACAGACTAAACATAAAAGCATAAATTATGTTTCTTCCACTAGCCACATGGATTTTAATGACCATATTATTTATAGTGCAATGAAGCAGACCACACTGCAGTCTTTGCTATGATAAAAATTGCTCAAAAGGTTTCGTCTATCAGCACTGTACTTTAGTACGTCTTTTTACACAGACACTGTGTATAGTGCACAACATATGGTGTACAATGTTACACGCTAAGTATAAAATGAAATGAAAATACTTTCAATGTAATATAATAAACTCCTAATAAATGTTGGTACTCATTATTATTGTTATTATTATTATTATTATTATCATTATTATTATTATTTGTGTACGATAGTTGTTTACTGTAGCATTGTGATTAATGTATATTTACACTGCAAAAAAAATACTCTTTAGTTAAAAATACCAAGTTAAAAAATGAAAACATTTATTGAAGGATTTATTTAAATATTCAATTCACATTTCTTTTTAACAGAATTATATATATATATATTAATCAATTAATTGTTTTGTATTCTTTTTATTTCAGGCTTAGAATTGTATTATTCTTGTATTATTCATAATTATCATTATGATCATTTTAATTATTTAAAGAGTTCATTTTCTACAAATAAACAATTGAAATATGAAATAAAAAAAATAGAATAAGACTGCAACACATTTTAGATATAGGTTGAAAAAGGTTTAATACTCTTATGATTGTCAGAGATAACCTCATTACTCAAGATTCATTATATGGACAAAGGTTTTTGAAACCTCACCATCACAAACATATGTGTTTGTTCAACATCCCATTCCAGATAAAAATCCCCATTTTGCTGTTATAATAACCTCCAATCTTCTGGGAAGGCTTTCCACTAGATTTTGGAGCATGATTGTGGGGTTTTGAGCTCCTTCAGCCGCAAGAGCTTTAAGTGAGGTGAAGCAGCGATGTCTAATTTTGCAGTTAATCCCAATATTCACTGGGTTTAATGTTAAGGATCTCTGCAGGCAACTCAAGCTCAACCTTAACTATAAAAAAAAATAATTTAAATAAATGTTCACTTTTGAGTCTGGTTCCTATCAATGTTTCTTCCTTTTCCATCTAAGGGAGTTTTTCCTTTCCACAGTCACCTCAGTCACCTCAGGCTTGTTCATTAGGGATAAATACAAACACATTTAAATATATCTAACATAAATCTGGAATTTGTGTATAATACTAACCTTTTTGTACAATATTACTCATGTTCTGTAAAGCTGCTTTGAGACAATGTCCGTTGTTGAAAGTGCTACAGAAATAAATTTGAAAAGAAAATGTAATCATTTATACAATACTGTATATAGCTGACGCAGTACACGGTCAAATAAAACAACGTTCCTCCAGGACCCTGATGCTACATAGAGACATAGAGCCACATAAGATCTAAGGGCTAAGAATTAAACAAACCTAATTACATAAAGTGTACGTGTGCAATCTTATGCAAACAGTACAAGATGAAAGGACGGTGCAAAGACAAGAGACAGTGCAAGCAGACAATACAAATATATATTGTTATAATAATAATAATAATAATAATAATAATAATAATAATAATAATAATAATAATAATAATAATAAATACAATACTAAGGATGCTTTGTTTTGTAGGCAGTCAACATTTTTGGCCAGAAATAAATTTATCAACAGGCATTAATGTCATTATCTACTGTCTGTATAGAAAACAGATTTTAACCATAAGCCTTCAAAAAATTGCTTTCAGTAATATGTCTCATTCAAGATTATTTTATTGTCACTATACTGAGTACAGAGACATTTTAAAGCAGTCTATACAGTGCAAGCTTCGATTTTACGAACTGAAATAATTTTATAAGTTAATAAAATTATGGTAATAAATAAGTCAATTATTGTAACTGATGAATAGGTATAAATCAGTGTTCATATACAGGTGCTGATCATGTAAATAGAATATTGTAGAATATAGTTATAATCACCAAAATTAAAAGAAATCAACATTTGAAATATATCAGTCTGTGTGTAATGAATGAATATAATATACAGTACAAGTTTCACTTTTTGAATGGAATTAGTGAAATAAATCAACTTTTTGATGATATTCTAATTACATGACCAGAACCAGTATTTTATACAGATAGAAATATTGAGATGCATATGTTATTGCACAATAGTCAATCAAGTGCAGCAGAATGTAAACATAATGAGTAATAAAATATATGAATAGGCACAGAGAATGTAAACTTATAGGTTGTATGTATAAAATGTTTGCAATCCTTTAGTTTACGTGTATGTGTGTGTGTTTACGAGCCTAACAGCATTTAGCCTTCGTCTGGTGCTGGGAAGCTGTAGAAGCTGTTCTTAAGTCTATTGGTTCATGAGATGATGGACCTGAATCGTTTGCCAGAGAGAAACAATTTAAATAAGTGTTGTCCAGAGTGAGAAGTGTCTTTTTGGATGTTGGTTGCCCTTTTAAGGCATAACTATGTCCTGTATATGTATATAATTATATGTGATTATTGTGTTAGATTAATAACAAATGGTATCACTTTGGTTGAGGACAATACTAAAGCACGTTTTTATTAATATGCTGTTGATCCCCAATTTAGTTTAATTCACCCACAATGATGATATTTGTGTACAAAATTTTCAGCTCTCATGATTTCAGATGTGTAGCGAATGAGCATGCCTGAGCTTGTAAACAGTGTCTGCGAGAAGCGGCAATGTGGGGACATTGTTCATTGTTTGATAAGACAAGGTCCTTTTGTTATTAGCTTCCTCTGGGATATGAGAGGGGGGGGGGGTGTAGGAGTGCGATAGAGAGCTAGCCATGAGGAGATTGGTGCTCTGTTTGGGGTTTGGTTATCTTGGAGTATGTATTCAAAGCATATATTAAATGCAAGTGTTTGTGTTTGTGTGTGTATGTGTATGTGTATGTGTATGTGTGTGTGTGTGTGTGTGTGTGTGTGTGTGTGTGTGTGTGTGTGTGTGTGTGTGTGTGTGTGTGTGTGTGTGTGTGTATGTGTGAGTTTAGGACATAGCAAGGTCTCCTGAGACTATGGAAATGAATGGCCATGATCTCAGGGAATATAGATACAATCCAACAGATATCAAAACACACACACACACACACACACACACACACACACACACACACACACACACACACACACACACACACACACACATACACACACATAAATGTTGTCAGTTTATCTGGAGAAGGATTTTCCCCTCCTACCTTTGAGCTTAAGCCTACGAGCAGATTTCATATGTCTCTTGTGGAGTGAGAAACGTTGACAGAATGACAGGCTGCATAAATTATGAAGGTCTCAGTAGAGTTGTACACTATCAGCGTGTTCAGTGATTCTTTCGAAGCTCGTGTGGACGTGTGTCACCGAACCGTCACCTGGGACGTGTTCTGAATGCAGAGTTTTGTACATGGAGAATGAAATATGTCCCAACAGCTTGTGCTGCTGAATCAGTGTTCAGGTTGGGTGAAATAACTGGAGATATTTTGTCAGACTTTTACATCCTGAAATGTTTGTGTTTTTTTCAGTCCTTACAAAGTCCTCCATATGCTGGGTCACATGTGCTAGAGCAGGGAAGGACACAAGCTGTGATTTCATGTGGCATTAGAAATAAATACTAGTTTACAAATTATACGTCACAAATCTCTTCGGTCTGTAAATGTCAGAGTTTTTAGACTTGTTACTGAAAGGGAGAAGAAAGAAAGTGGCAGAAAAAAGCACTGTTTCAGTCATTAATTCAGTTCTCAATTTCCTAACATATCTTTTCTTTTTCATAATTGGCTTAGATATCACTGTGTTGATTTGTGTACGTTTGTACAGTAAATGTGGGAAAATGTGAGAAGATCCCAAAATAGTTGAGACTAGCAGACTTTCACTTGAACGCAAAGGCACCTTAATTACGCCTTCAGAAGCGTGAAACAGAAGCACGTGAAGGCACGATTATTCATTTGAGGCACTTCCTGAACAGCTCAGAGTCAAGATTACTCTTTTCGCATTTGATGTCATTTATCAATTAACTTCCAGCTAATAAAAAATGCAAGCGTTCTGTTTGACAATATTATTAAGTCTATAGTCTGTCACTTGTGACATAACTGTTGTGTCAGAGTCTTTTCTTTATTTTTTTTGTTAAATGTGTGTGTTGTTTCTGTTGTAAAAGTTTATCATATATTTGCGTTTTTCTCTAGCGGTCAAAATCAGCTCTTCAGTCAAGCAAGGTGAGAGGTGCAATGTGTATGTTGGTTTGTGTTGTGTGATTGAACTGTTCCAATATGTCTGTCTGTCTGTCTGTTTGATTGTTTGTTTGTTTGTTTGTTTGTTTGTTTGTTTGTTGTGTCCCACGTGTCTGTGCATGTACAGTAAGTATGCAGTGGTCTCCCCTGTAGCTCTTTTGCGAGCTCCCTCAAAGCAGAGCCACAGCACCAGCATACTGTACATCAAAGGCAGACAGAGAACTGATGCAATGAAGCAGGACAGGGAGGCTATTAAAGTGCAATCACACCAGGTCAGACACACGCGCTGCTCACTCGATGCAGAATTCAACCCGCTCTAATTTGGCTTGGAAGGTTTGCTTCTGATCCAGGTTTTGCAGTTAGCAACAGTCTTACCCTTTAGAAGTGACACATTTCTTTTAAGTGAAGCCTTTAAACAGATTCAGCAAGTCAGTACTTCAGTAAGTCAGTAAGCCAGCCATCTTCATTACCCCTCCTGCAGGTCTATTTACTTCCGATACTGACTTCTGCAGTTGTCTTGACGTCTTCGATTCGACAAGCTACGTTGCTTGGAGAAAGAAGTAAACAATCCTAAATCTAAACACTGCCTGAGACAGAAAACAAAAGTTACTGTCACATGCATCCCAAGGGGGAATATATTGCATATGAAAGATGCTGATGACATTGTTTAGTAGCTTTTGTATTCATTTATACCACGATGCTGCTTAATTCTTGAATCGGATTTAAATCGTATCAGTGCACTTGTGTTAATTCGTTATTGTTTCTATAGTAACCCATTACCCATTTACACGTTGATGCAACATATAACCTAAACCTAATAAGAAATAAATTAAAAAGTGGTTGTTTGTGTTTTAATAAGTAAAAATGTCTAATAATGGATATGATAATGCATTTGTAACAGTCAGTGCTTTGTAACAGTCAGTAAGAATTGAGCTTTTTGGACAAAAGATTTTTCAGCTTTCTGGATGTCTCAGCAACATGACATGCTGTATTCTTTCTTTTTTTTTTTTTTTTTTTTTTGAGAGCCTGGAAAGAGGATTGTAATGGAATGACTGTAGGTCTATAGTTTAGACATAATAACTCATAAGGTTTTAAGATGGATCTGAAAATCATATAGTCATTGTTGGAAAGGGTTCCAAGATGTAGAAAATACTGGAAAAGCAAAGGATGTGCAGAACCTGGAGGATTTTTATAAGGAACAGCAGGCAGTTTAAATTCTCAGGACTGAATGAATGCTAGATGAAGAACTACAGTATAACAAAACATAAAAACAGTCAATGATCATCTAGGTGAAAACACACAGTTTTCAGAATCAAGTGTAAACATCTGGACTCATGTTCATGAAAATTGTTTCTAGTGATGAAATTCTAATAAAATTCATAGAAATGTGGGCGTTTCCCCTTAAGATTACAGAGATGATCCTAGTAAAGATAAAAGTTACTAAGAGCTTTTAGAGTCAAAAAATGTTAGGAGTAGTGAGGAGCACTTTCTTTAAGACGCATACTGTAAGGAGAAAATGGCCGAAAGGTGAAAAGGGAGATTAAATGTGTTGCGCACAATATTTAATAATGATAGTGAGTTAATAAGATGCTACAAATTATATTGTGTTGGGATTATTTTTGTGACCAATTATTATTAGAGACCAATCATATTAGAGACATCACAGACACAGCACACAAATAACATAAATCTATATAAATACACTAATATCTCTGAAACAGAGCCGAAATGCCATAGCAGCAGAAATGATATCATTTAGCACTATAACATTTCTGCTCTGTGTCGGAGATGTTTACATTTACATTACATTTATTACACTTGTAACATACAGCTCATCTCTAATATGATCGGTCAAAAACGCGATTCCTACACGGTAAAGCCTCAAATATCTTAACATAGAGACAAAGTGAAGGTTTATAATAGACCATATTTTAAAAGCTCTCATTTTTTTTATTGGACAACCAATCACAGTCTTCAAAAGAACATGTCATACCTAGTAACATTGTTAAGCCCCGACTCCTCTCTAAGATAAAAGTGTTGCTCTGAGATCAAGGTCCTCAATCTCTCTTAAGATAAGATTCCTAGTTAGAAATTTTTAAGTTAAATTAGGAGCACTCTGAATTCATTCTTAGAATCTTTAGGAATACGGGCCCAAATATGTAAAAATGAACTTATTCAGAAGAATCCATTTTTATTATACTCCTTATTTCTTTTTAAAATTCTTAGCATTTTGCAGATATATAAACAATGTATAAACAATGGCCATCACACATTACTGACTTTGATTATTTTCCTATAGCACTATTCTTTGTCATGTTTTATCCCATAAGTGTTTGGTTATGAAACTTTCCATAAAAAGTACTGATAATATTTCTAGACTTTTTGATACCATGTCCCATAATATATCACATACAACATTCTTTGTCAGTCTTCGATTCTTTTGTAACTCTCAATCTAAAGCTTATAAAAATAAAAAATAAAAATTAAGTTAAAAAAATAAGCTCTTCTTTGTTTAATTGTATTGGCGGTTGTCCTACCTGTAATCAGTACACAAACCTAATAGAATAAAGGGGAATGTGAATGCACAATGAAGATTTGAAGATATTTTGTATGAAATCTTACAATCTCAGATCTCATGTCCAACCTGGGTGACCTTTGCTTAGATTTTAAGATTGAGACATCGTTCTGACCTTGAGGTCGAAATAATAATGCTTGATTGTTCCTCAGATTGAGTGAGGGTGCTTTGGGTTGAACAGATTATGTAAAAGTATCAATCATATCATCATTGTCTCCCCTTTAACTTGTCTTATATGTAATCTGATACACTATCTAAAAGGCATGAGGCATGGAGATGCATATTGCAATTTGAATATTTATACTCTACAGCGAGGGGATAAACAGCACAGAGTCAGGGATCCAAAGGGAATGAGAATTTATTAAAGTGTCATGGCAGAAATCAGTCGTTTTTACTGCACTGTGGATAAGCTGTGGCTTGAGCAGAGCTGGCGGAGAGACCGTTGTCTATCCAGTGTAGTATGTGGAGAGAAAGTACGTGAGTTTCATCCAAAACTCAACTGCTTATCTTGCTCCAGCCACGGTGCCTAGCTCTTGTTGTGAATCTTCTCTGAGAGGGTGAGGAGTTAAGCCCCGCACCTGATTGGCCAGTCGAGTTTTGCCATGCTCTTGGCCACCCTCCCTAAGAGGAGCTGGCCTTGGTGCTGAACAGCCATTGTTCCTTCAGCATAGCTGAAAAAAGATATATACAAATCTTTTTATTTTATATTTATATAAAATATATAAAATCTGGGACCTGCTTAAAATCCCATTTGTCATTGGAATCCTAATCAGTATTTAATTGAAACATGATGAGAGTAATTGGTCTGTTTGGAAATGGTCTTTAGAAGTTTAGAAGGTCGCTGCATTTGGGGAAAAAAGCTCTTTTAAATTTTATAGTGCAACTGATACCACATAGCACTCTGTACCTTATCTTTCCTAGTTAGAGCCTTACAACAGCATACTACTCTCTTTTTCACATTATCGCTCTTCTTTTCCCAGCGGTGTACTTGTGAGGTTATAGAGGACTCATAACGATGGCTCATCGTGGCCCATCAGCTGCCCAAGATAATACAGTCTCCGTGTTTTTTCTCCTAGCAGTCTGTCTTGAGCAAAAAAGATTTCTTTAAAAAACGCATTGACTGCGATCCAAAGAATTGATGGCACAAGCTGTCAGGCTTAATAGCTACTCACAATTGGTGCATTGTCACTTTACTCATGCAGAGTTGTGACATTTATTTGAGCACCTGCCAGCATATTTATTTTAGACAAAGGCTATTTTATAATAATGAAACGCATCTCGGCTCGACTCTGTAATTTAGATTACTTTTTTTTTGAAGTATAGGACTGTATGTAAATATTTTTTTGCCTTATGCGAGTTACACCAAAACAAACTGTGAGCTTGTGAATTCAATGCAAATGTGTAGGAGTGCCGCAGCAGGTAGCGTCGATGTCTCTCAGCTCCCACAGAATTCTCAGCATGTATCAAGCCTTGTGATGGATTGAATGTTTTCTGTTTCTGGGATAAAGTTGACATAAATTCAGTTGGTTGAATTATAGATTGTTCAACACACAGTAAAGTTTTGCATCATATTAGATTTATCTGTTTACATTTGTTAACCTTGTGCCTCTGTACTCTGTCACACAGTGTTCACGGGGTAACAAGACACCACACATAGAAACCAGTCTCAAATGTTCCTTCTGAAGCAGTAGTCAGATTAGAAACTGTGTCACACTGACACATGCTCTGGAAATGGCTGCTTGTTGAAGATTAATAATGAGGCAGTGCTAAAATGCTTAACCCACAAGATGAGACGAGGGAAAGGGCTGATGCACAAGCCTGCTGATTTGAGGAGAAAAACATAAATGCATCTTGGACATTCGACAAATCCATCAAACAATTTTCCTGCACCACTTATTCTATACGGGGTCATGGGGAACCTGCTGTTTGCTCAGGTGACTCTGGGGACAATTAGGGGACACTCAGGACAATTTGGGAACATAGAGTTTTTTTTCTGTATGTATACTACATAAAGTGTCCTCAAGTGTACGTTGTCTGTATGTGCATGAACAAATATTAGCAAATACCTTTGGGTACCATTTTCATACCAACTACTCTCTCTCTCAGAATCAGCTTTATTCGCCAAGTGTGCACAGACGCACAAGGAATTTCTTGTGGTTGTTAAGGTGCTCTTGGTAATGTCTCTTGCTGTCAGAGTTGGATTTATTTTTTTATTTTTATTTTTTTGCTTTCCCTTCACACTCATTTTGTTCCCTTTTTAAGAGCATTTTCTGACAGAAAGAAGTGAGGGTATTGGTGAGGAGAGAGTCCTAGCCAGAGAAGAGGTCATGCTAAATAGAGGTCTGGTAGAGTGAGAAAGGATTGTGTGTGTGTGTGTGTGTGTGTGTGTGTGTGTGTGTGTCTGTCTGTGTGTGTGTGTGTTCTACACAGTGGCTTATGTGAGTGCTGTTAATTTGCACAGCTTTTCACACCTACAGGTTTCTGTCAGACATTGCAGGTCCAGACATGGCAGGTCAATACCTTTCGTCCTCACATCGGTCACACTTCAAGGATCTGCTGCTCACTTTCCTACTTTCTCAGACATATTAATGAGAGTGGAAAAAAATAAACTTTAGAAAGCTCTGAGCATTCAGTTTTTTGGGGAAAGCCATTGGACGATGAACAATATAATGGGAAACATTTATTGCAAAAACACATATTTTTTTATTAATGGTTATGTAGTATTATTTTTACAAGCACAATGGCATTTACAGTGATGTGAAAAAGTGTTGGCCCCTTCCGGATTTTTTATTTTTTTGCATGTTTGTCACACTTTAATGTTTCAGGTCATCAAGAAAAATAAAACAAATTGAAATTGTCAAAGATAACACAAGTGAACACAACATGCAGTTTTTAAATTAAGGTTTTTATTATTATGGGAAAACAAAATCCACACCCACATGGCCCTGTGTGAAAAAGTGCCATCCACCCACCCACCCCCACACACACCCCCAACCAAAAAAAAAAAAAAAAACACATTTTGAGTTAAATTTAAGAGTTATATTTCTCTAGCCACACCCAGGAGTGGCCGGCCGACCAAAATTACGACAAGAGCGCAGCGACGAATCATCCGAGATGTCACAAAAGACCCCACAACAACATCCAAAGAAATGCATGCTTCACTTGCCTCAGGTAAGCTCAAATCTCATCTCAGATTTGCCAGAAAACATATTGAAGAATTTTGGGAAAATACTCTGTGGACTGATGAAACAAAAGTTGAACATTTTGGTAGGTGTGTGTCCCATTACATCTGGCATAAAAGTAACACTGCAATTCAGAACATCATACCAAAAAGAACATCATACCAACAGTAACATATGGTGGTGGTAGTGCGATGGTCTGGGGCTGTTTGTTTTTTTGCTGCAGGGCCTGGAAGACTTGTGATAAATGGAACCATGAATTCCACTGTCTACCAAAAAAATCATGAAGGACAATGTGTGGCCATCTGTTCGTAACCTCAAGCTAAAGCGAACTTGGGTTCAGCAGCAGAACAATGATCCAAAACACACCAGCAAGTCCACTTCTGAATGGCTGAAGAAAAACAAAATGAAGACTTTGGAGTGGCCTAGTCAAAGTGCTGACCTGAATCCTATTGAGATGCTGTGGCATGACCTTAAAAAGGCGGTTCATGCTCGAAAACAATACAATGTGGCTGGATTACAACAATTCTGAAGTGTGACAAACTTGCAAAAAAAAAAAATAATCAGGAAGGGGGCCAACACTTTTTCACACCACTGAAAGATTTCGACTTGGATTTGGATTAGATTAGGTTTTTTATGACTTTTCCTCTCCAAATTGTACAACACAGTATCTTGACTTGAATTGGCAGATTTACAAATTTTTGAAATAGTCCCTAAAAACAAGTTACAATAGAGAAATCCAGCTTCAAATAAGCATCTTGCATCTTGCTACACAGGCTGCAGAGACAGACTGTGTGTGTGTGTGTGTGTGTGTGTGTGTGTGTGTGTGTGTGTGTGTGTGTGTGTGTGTGTGTGTGTGTGTGTGTGTGTGTGTGTGTGTGTGTGTGTGTGTGCTTGATTGAGTTCAGGTGTGTTTAATCACTAATCAGGCAAACATGAACATGATAACAGCTGTGGTTGATGGGAAAAGGATTCGGATCGACTTTGTTGCGATCCTGTTATCTTTAGGCAATCAGAATTCCTGACTGACTCTGACTGTGAAATTAGAGTTGCATTTATACTGTTGGTCAAATAAATAGTTATGTTGTTGTACACTACTAATTTAAAGATTTAAGTTGCAGTCATTATAGGAAATAAAGTAAACTGATAGATTAACTATTGACCAGCACTGACCTGTCTTTTTTATGGATTTTTAGATATACTTGAAAAATTCTATATGATTCATAATGTTTGATGGAGATGATATATGTGTGTGTGAGTGTATTTATGTATGTGTGCATGAGTCTATGAGTTTGTGTGTATGTGTATATGCGTGTGTATGTGAGTGTGTGAGTGTGTGTGTATCTGAGTGTATATGAGTGCGTATGAGAGTTTGTGTGTGGGGGTGACTGTATATAAATGTGTTTGTGTGAGTGTATATGAGTGTGTGTGTGTGTGTGTGTGTGTGTGTGTGTGTGTGTGTGTGTGTGTGTGTGTGTGTGTGTGTGTGTGTGTGTGTACAGTATATATGAGTGTGTGTGCATATAAGTGTGTGTTTGTGTGTGAGTATATATGAGTGTGTGTTTGTGTGTGTGAGTGTATGTGTGTGTGTTTGTGTGTGTGAGTATATATGAGTGTGTTTGTGTGTGTGAGTATATATGAGTGTGTGTTTGTGTGTGAGTATATATGAGTGTGTTTGTGTGTGTGAGTGTATGTGTGTGTGTGTGTGTGTGTGTGTGTGTGTGTGTGTGTGTGTGTGTGTGTGTGTGTGTGTGTGTGTGAGAGAGAGAGAGAAAGAGAGAGTGTATTTGAGTGTGTTTGCTCACCCACAGGCCACCTTTTGCCTGTCCAGTTACATCATGTACAGCTGAGGGAAGCTGTCTCCTCATATTAGACAGACTCTAACAGGAATTAAGAACTTCCCCATCACTCCAAACACATTCACAGACTAGAACAGACAGAACCTAACTGTCCAAAGTAGGGCCCATCAAAATAAGTCACTGGTCCAACTGCAGTCCCAACAATGTATTTCTCAAAGTGCTTGTAGAATATTACTACTATTACTTGATGACTGATGAGGTAGAAATATAAAAAATAATAAGTTGAATTAAAAACTGTATATTTAAAAGATGCACAGTACACCCTAATATGCACTTTTACATATTTGCTGTTTAGATTAAATGACCCTTGTGCCCTTACTGTACCTTTGTGATGCAGTTCCACTGGTGGCAGTTCCTCCCAACAATCTCACTTGAGTGTGTGGCAAAATAAACTGTTTCATCACAGTTTGACTGCCATGACAGCATGATTGCACCATGATAAGACCTAGCTGCAGGTTAACTGTATCCATATAGCTACACAAGTACACTGTGTTCAGGATATCTGACAAATAAAGCTACATGCAAACAATACATGACTTTTACTATTATAGATTAAGAGCCACATACAAAACATAATGTGAGGAAAGAAAAAAGTTTTAGGAATAGGTTGTGTCTTAGGCCGATGTTCCTAATTTATTAGCTTATTTGATGAGTTTTTAACTCAGGTCTCCATAGTGCTTTTTTAACTGCTCTTAAACTTGGGTTATTGCTGTTCTAAACCTTGATTTTAACCCCAAGTGGAGGAACATTTCACAGTGGTTATAAAACACTGCCCCAAAAGCATTTGTAACATCAACTCTGTATTGCTAAACGGTGCTAAACATGTTAACACACCAAATCAGAAATGTAACAGTGTGTGCATAGATAGAGACCTTTATGTTGTGTGTCTATTCACACTTGGTGAATAAAGCTGATTTTTTATTTTTGTCACATATACATTACGGCACAGTGAAATGCTTTCTTCACATATCCCAACGTTGGAGGTTGGGGTCAGAGCACAGGGTCAGCAATGATACAGCACCCCTGGAGCAGTAAGTGTAAAGGGCCTTGCTCAAGGGCCCAACAGAGGCAGCTTGGCAGTGCTGGGGCTTGATCACTAATCCTCCGATTAACAGCCCCGAACCTTAACCGCTTGAGCCATCACATTGCTACCTGTCCATTATAGGATTCATTTTAAAATTTTGATGCTTGTTTTTAAATCTCTTAATGGTTCAGCGCCAAGTTATTTATCAGATTTGATTCATCTGTACGCTCCGTCAAGAGCACTAAGGTCTGATGAGCATTTGCTTTTAGCTGCTCCAAGAGTAAAACTGAAGAGCAGGGGGGACCGAGCCTTTGCAGGAGCTGCGCTGAAGCTCTGGAACAGTTTGGCTCTCTACATCAAACAGTCTTCAAATCTGGCCTAAAAACTTATTTTTAAAGTCTGGTGTTCGATGCCATGTGAGAGCTGCTTTCTTTTATTGTTTTATTATGTCTTAAGTGTTTTTCTTTTATGGTGCTGACTGTTTGTCTGTTTAATGAACATGTTTCCTTTTTGTATGTACAGCACTTTGACAAGCACTTGTTGTTTTAAAAAAAAAGTGCTTTATAAATAAACTTTGACTTGACTTGACTTGACACATTAAATAGAAATAACAGTTTGTCCCAAGCTTTAGCATCAGTGAGAAAAAAAACGAAAGGTCTGTCATTCTGCTTCTGAGCTGGTATTGTTTTCTGCTAAAGCTTTCTAATCTTTTTTTTTTTTTAGCCTTTTAAGTTTGTCACATACAGTACAGACCAAAGGTTTGGACACACCTTAAAAGTTTGGACACACCACCTTTTCAACAGGACAATGACCCCAAACACACCTCCAGGCTGTGTAAGGGCTATTTGACCATGAAGAAGAGTGATGGGGTGCTGCACCAGATAACCCGGCCTCCACAGTCCCCGGACCTGAACCCATTCGAGATGGTTTGGGGTGAGCTGGACCGCAGAGTGAAGGCAAAAGGGCCAACAAGTGCTAAGCATCTCTGGGAACTCCTTCAAGACTGTTGGAAGACCATTTCAGGTGACTACCTCTTGAAGCTCATCAAGAGAATGCCAAGAGTGTGCAAAGCAGTAATCAAATCAAAAGGTGGCTACTTTGTAGAACCTAGAATATGACATATTTTCAGTTGTTTCACACTTTTTTGTTATGTACGTATATAATTCCACATGTGTTAATTCATAGTTTTGATGCCTTCAGTGTGAATCTACAATTTTCATAGTCATGAAAATAAAGAAAACTCTTTGAATGAGAAGGTGTGTCCAAACTTTTGGTCTGTACTGTAGCTGTTAAAAGTTCCTCTAACCAGAGTTAAAAGCGTATTTTAGATCAATGACATCTCTGAGTAAAGCGCAGTGTGAAAAACCCTTGTGAATATTTGTATTAATTGGTCTCACTTTGGTTTACAGCTTAACAGATTGTTTTTCTAGCAGCTTGAGGATTTCTTCTCTACTCACTATTCTACATTTAACTTTATATTTCGTTCCTCTGCACAACCTATAAGAATAATCTAAAATGCTCTTTAATTGTAGTTCACACCTAAACACACCTGAACCGTCTTCATAATATAGCTGTTATTTCTCTGACGGAATAAAAGATTTCAAGTTTACTGTAAATCTATGTCTGGAGAAGAACATCTGCTTTTTCTGTGCTTACGAAACCTTTCGTGTGTTATGTATTAATAATGGAAAACAGCATCTCTTTTTTTTTTATGAGGTTTTTTGTTACATTTTTTGGCTTTTTAAAGGATTTGTAAATCGTTCAGAGCAGGGAATCCTTCAGTGGATCAGTGTGGTTACAGCTGCAGTGTGCAGGTAATAAGAAGCTGATATTGCTCTAATTCACCTGCATTTCAGTTCTCATCCTTGTTCAAGTGTCAGTCCGGGGATAGTGCTCGAGATCATTAAACCGTTCAGCGATGGCTAGGAGGTAGACAGGAGCAAATGACAAGTGGTGGCCTTACTGGCTCTTATTTATTTATTGGATTTCCACAAATAATATGCTGTCAGGGAGCCCAGCTGTGGAGCTTAGTGGGGTGTAAGAGAAAATAAAATTAAAGTTGGCACACGCTCCCCTACACATACCACACATTGTGTAATGTTCCCATTCATCATCACAAGTCAAAGTAACCTAACAGGAACACAAAATGCTTTTGCTGTGTCTCCTTCCATCCCGCAGTCCTTTTATTGTTCTCTGGCCATCCTCAGGTCAAGCCAGTGAAAGAAATTAAAGACATCAACAGGAATCTCCAAACCTGTATTCAACCTCACAGCCTGCTGCAACACCAACAGCACATTTCTTTAGTGTTCAAGTGAATGTTTTTTTATGGCTCATCTCCAAAAATACTTTACCTTACCTCATCTCCAGGGTTCACATTTTCTTTTCTGTCAGTTTGACAGCTCAATGGTCTGTTAAATCACCTACAGGTTTGAAAACCGCTTTGAGCATCCAGACTGCAAAGAGCCCTAAGCCTCCACAAAATGAGACTATGATATGGGATGTATGATATCACTTTAAAGAACCTGAAATGTCCTCAGTTCTATGAAATGAAAGAACTTAATATGGAGTAGATTGTAAACATGTTCACTTTGAAAATGTATTACTCCCTGCTTCATCTGTAATGTTGATTTATGGAAAATGGGCTATGAAAACAGCTTCACCCAGTTACTATGCCCAGTTACTTTACAGCCCCACCATTACTTCACAGCAGTAATATTAATTTCAATACTAAGAACATTGTCTTCAAGACCTTCGTGTAGTTTGTGTGCATGCATGTGTGGAATTTAGATACGTTTATAGATCTGCGGTGTGGTGTGATTGTGGTTGTGTGCTGTGGCTGTAGGAGAGTCCAATCTTACTGTGATTGCTTGTTCTGCCGTAAGTCATTGATGTTTGTAGGCGATGTTCAGACTGGTGTTCAGAGTCAACGTTGGCGGTTTTGTTTTTGATCAATGCAGGTTGTTTTAGTTTTAACTGCTGATGTATCTCTAAGCAAACCAAGTGATAGTGATAATGTGAACTAGTGGTTCAGCCGAAGGTGTAACTGACTAGTGACTTGATTTCAGTTACACTGGATATGAAAGAAGACCCACTATCTGTTTATTACTATTTACTATGAACACTGATTTTGAGGCAGCTTTATAAAAACAAATTGTTCAAATTGTACTAATGAATTTGATCATTTTACAGTTATGACAAGATCTAGACAATAAGGAGACCATCCATTCAGATCAGAGGTCATCTACACAAAGCAGTATAAGACGCAGTAAGAAAACAGTCAGTTTAATTCTGGGAGGCTGGAAAATGGTCATGCAAAATTAACGACTTTATTTGATAGGGAAAAAGATAAAATACTAGTAAGTAATGTAGGATATTATGTCACTTAATTTTCTTGTTTACGTTTAAGTTAAACCCTTTTCTACATACATAGTAAGCATGTTGAAATAATACATTAAATTCATTACATTGCCCAATTTCACCTCAGGCATTATTCGTTTAAGGCTGACAAATAGTCAATATGTAATCGACATACCAAGGATTGAAGTGTGTGGAAGAAGAAGAATTTGAATCCCAATACACAGCCACAATACTTTATTACTAATGGGGAAAGATTTGTAGACTCAGACTATTTGATTAGAGTGCAAAGCTTTGCAATGTCCAATAACATGTCTGAAAAAATGTATACGTTTTCCTCTGCAATAAATAAAAAATAGCTGTGTTATTTAGCTCAGATCAGTAGCTTGGTGGTGGAGTGGTGAAGGTATGAGTGGCGATACTCCATTTTAAACAGAAGGCACAAGCGAAATAATCCTGATGGGTTGAATGGAGCTCCATCTTTTCCTTTTCAGCCCATTGCACTGTGACAGAATGACAGGAAGTGCTGAAGCACTCCGGAGGCTCCTGTCAATCACATGCAACCAGCCATATCACGCAGTCTGTATCTGTACACTGTGTTTAAAAGAAAATAGTCATGGTTTGTCACTTTTCAAAAAAATTTATTTCCTTAATTAACATCCTGGAATCAAATAGTCATTAATTAATATAGTCTATAAAGCATCTCATCAGTAGCTCCCTTTAAAGGAAACAACCACAAACACAGAAAAGGGGATAAAGATTCAAACTGTTCTGTCAAGCTGTTTTATGTTTATGCGTTTAGAAAGATAAAAATAAATTCCTAGAGTAATAACTGAGAATCTTTTAGGAATAAATGCCACGATTCACTTCACCTAGATGGTGAATTGTTTATTTGTTTCTTTCTTTTTTTCTTTCTTTCTTTCTTTCTTTCTTTCTTTCTTTCTTTCTTTCTTTCTTTCTTTCTTTCTTTCTTTCTTTATTTATTTATTTATTTTTCCAATTTTCTCTTTCTCCTCGGTTCACAGCTCTCCTCATCACACAACAGCTATCAACTTGGAGAGGACGAAGGCTAACACGTCTTCCTCTAAGACCTGAATCTGTCTTTTTAAAGTGCCTCACAACACAGAGGAAACTGGAGGAAATGTTTATCAATTATTGCTCTAGTATCTCACGCACAATATCTACGAAAACACAAAACCAGAAGAAGAAGAAAACTCAGACAACACCAATTGTTCCACAAACTACTGACCAAATGTGTCATTAATTGGTATTGACATTTCTCAATCTAAACAGAGATAACTGACCATTATGCAAAGCATCTGTGGTTGAATGTGGCTTAATGCTCAACACATCTAATCATGGAAAGACAAATGACTACACAGGGATTAGTTGTGTCATTTTATAACTGAAGCTCTGCCTCTCGGTCTGTACAGTACTGTACATGCTAGTTAGGAACTGCAAGAAACCACATTTTAGCAGCCCGAGGGATATTGTAGCCACATCAAGCATATGTTTGTGTGCTTTTTCAAGCATGGATGCAGACAGAATGAATGAATATAAATAATATTTTGACAGCACATGTTAGTACGAATGACAGACTACTGGATTAGTTTCCTGGAATGCAGACAGAAAGTTGGGCTTCTTTTTCCTGCATGGAAAGAAATATTGTTTGCCAGACTGTTTCTTTTGTCTTTCTTCTATAAGTGCTCACATTGGCTAAGTGTATATATACAAAAAAATGCGGTTTATTAGGAATAGCTGTACAGCTACACATTGATGTAATTCTGTTCATTTTGAATAACATTGTGCCCACTGTAGCCTCAGATTCTTTAGATTATTTGTCTTTCTGTAGCCTCAAACAAGTCTGGGCATTCTCCTCTTATCGCTGTAATAATTATGGTGTTCCTGCTTGCAGAACTGCTGCTCACTGGATGTTTGTTTTGTTTTTTGCACCATTTTGTGTTAACTCTATAGGCTGAGAAAAAAAAGTCATTTCTAAAATTCTCAAACTGTCCTGTTTGACAAAAATATTTCATGCTTAATGTCAATGACATGCCATTTCTTTCCGATTCTGATGTTTGAAGTAGACCGTAATTGAAGCTCTTGGCCTGTACCTACATCCACCTATATCCATGACAACTGCATGAATGACCAGTTGTTCCTATTAAAGTGGCCGGTGTGAATACAAAGATGGCTGCTGTTGGGAGCTGCATCCCAAATGTCATAATTCACACAACGATCTATGTACTCTACCATTAAATGTGCCATTGTTTAAAAAGGAACACTAATGGCTTTTTTTCAGTTGAATAAAGGTGCGTCATCTGGAACCTGAAGTGCACTTCTTGTTGGAATTTTCAGAATGAACACAGTATGAACACTGCATGATTAACACTTCTAGCTTTCTAAAAGGATCTAGTAGGAACGGGTTTATTATTAATTCAAGATGCTACAGTCATTTAAAGACACAAGCGTTCAATGCCCCAGGGTTAAATGCCAAATTCTCATTGATTAATGGATAATCGTTATTTGTCAGTAATGCCTGCTGAATACTAAACTTTTCGTTTACCTAATAATGGTTTTCTGACATTGATTATTTGCTTGTGGTATATAAGCTGAAACCCCCAATTTATGCAATTTACACTCTGCATCAACAACTACATTTGACATGGGCTAAAATTGTCTCTGAGCAAACATGGTTTGGGACAAAACCCTTGAATAAATCATCTCAAAACTTCACAGACTTTTAAGAGCCACTTCACTGGCCACTCTGGATTGTGTTTACAATCTGCACCAACAGCCACCGGCCCCAAAAACCCACAGTTATTTACATTGGACATGAAAAGTAGCTTCACACATACACTAAACCTATTTTGTTCATTTGAATGTAAAGTATATTGTGGTAATGTGTGTTTGTAATAATCAGACAATTTGCATATATTAGCTGACTCATGGAATGAAAGCAAAGAAATTAAGCTTCATTGGATGAATGATTTCCCAGACAATGTGTAGTGTAAACTGAAACGCTTAACCTGCACAATAATGAAAGATTACAGCTCCATTCCTTCCTTTACATTGCTTTGTGCTGGATTATGGTTTATATAGAATGTGTTTGATGTCTTTTTAATCCTCACATCGTGCTGAAGCCTACAGTACTTCTGGGTTCTGGGAGTCGGAGGAAAATAAACCTGTTGAAAACTATGAAAGCAACAAGAAAAGAGTGAAGGAAATGTCGGACATGTGGCAACTTTGCAAGAAGATGTGTTTTAAAACATAAGTTTTAGATTTTCACTATTGCGTTAGGAATATGATTTAAGTTTGCTTATAATTTCATCGCTACAAGTCTGATATAAAATCTGTTATGATGATTGAAGGATTGAATAAAATACTTAAATAACAGAACGTTAAAATCGATTCTTCTACCAAATGTAAGGTACTGTGCTTCCGCATGTGACTCTAAAAAGCAGACAATTATTTAGAAATGATCAGCTTCTGCTCTACAGTGGAGTCATGTATGTAGTACACTATGTCAGACTGCATAACTTGTGAGACATGAAATATTGAACTGTATTTTCCACCTCTTTTCCCACACCAGCAGATCCCCACGAGCATGAGAGTGCTAATACGATGCTTGTATGATGTCGCTCCCCGAATTGGGTCACAAGTGCTTTTCTGGGTGTATTTGTGTATGGGACTGTAGTAGCCTTGTTATCAACCTTCTCCTGTGTGTGAGTGTGTAGAGAAGTCTCTGTCACCAACTAGAAGGATGTCAGCCAGTTCTATAAATAGCCCTGGAGCAAGTCCAGACTCCAAATGGTTTACTAGCAGTACAGGGGATAACAGTATTAGCACAATATGTATTTACATGGGGCATCATATACATATTCTGTTCTGTAATATACATAACCTGGACCTTCTATACATAACCTGTGCCTCAAGCTATGCAGCCCGAACCTGGACTGGGTCGTAACCTGTAGCCCATTTCCAATACTTTGATACATAGCTCAGCATTTTTATTCATCTATCTATCTATCTATCTATCTATCTATCTATCTATCTATCTATCTATCTATCTATCTATCTATCTATCTATCTATCTATCTATCTATTTTGATTGCATGTATGATGATGCTGTATGTATCTTAGTTTGTTATTTGTTTTTGCTGTATCGTGTAATTATTCTTCTCATTTTCAGGAGATGGGAATCCCAAGGAGAGCAGTCCTTTCATCAACAGCAGTGATCCAGAGAAAGGCCAACAGTATGATAGGAAAAACATGGCACTGTTCGAGGTATGCAAACGTGGATATTATAGACATACCACTATGCAATGATCCTTATATTTAATGTCTACAACGGCTGATTGAATTCATTCATTGCTAACCACCCCACTGTTGCATTCAAAACATGTCATCAGCAGTAACAAGAAATTCAATGACCTGGGGTAATGAACCCAAAGATTGTTTTGATTACATCCAATTTTTTACATTTATCTCATTATTTTCAAAATGCCTTTGGAGGAGATATGAGAAGTAAATAGATAGCAGGCATCATCCAATTTCATGTTCGATTTAATTAAATGAGAAATAACTTTAATGTAAATTTTATGTTTGTTGGCTTGAACTAAAGACAAAAAAGCTGGCTCGCATCATATGCAATTTAGAAGGAGTCTAATATAAGCAATAACTGTTCAAACAGAATCTGCTAAAACATGGCTATAAACCAAAGCAAAAACTACAAAGGAAATTTAGCCTACAAAGAAAATCTAAACCCAGTAACACACAGGCCTAAAACCACAGGCTTAATGCAGGCTGAAACCTAATCCAAGCTTAAATTTAGACCTGTTTCATATTTAGTGTCAAGTTTAGCATAAACTTGACATAAAGCCTAAGTTTAGACTATGGCTTAACTTTAGACTCTGATCTGCTTATTTTTAAAATGGCTAGTCCAACAGATACTAGTCAACAGATAGCAGGCATCATTCAATTTATAGTTCAAAATAACCTAAGAGAGAAACTGTACTGTAAGACAAAATGAGTGTGTGTGATGTTTGGAAGATACACAGCTTCTTTATGGATGAGTGAGTGTGTGTTCCTT
The DNA here is from genome assembly GCF_022655615.1 of Tachysurus fulvidraco. Taxonomy (NCBI): domain Eukaryota; kingdom Metazoa; phylum Chordata; class Actinopteri; order Siluriformes; family Bagridae; genus Tachysurus; species Tachysurus fulvidraco. Next base: position 21,058,831 of record NC_062522.1, read on the forward strand.
ACTTGGTACTCATTTCTTACACGGTGAAACCACACTAAATAGCTCAATTCTATAATTGTATACAATTTAACAAATTATTAATGTTTATGCCACTATCGCTATTATAACTGAAGCTGTTGCTACTGTGTGTGTGTATGTGCGTGCTTTAGGAGGAGATGGACACTAGTCCTATGGTATCGTCTCTACTTAGTAGCCTTGCCAACTATTCCAACCTGCCTCAGGGCAGCAAGGAACACGAGGAAGCTGAGAACAACGAAGGATCTCGCAAGAAGCCTGTACAGGTAACAGAAACGCACTCACATCCAGCCTAAACACATACCAGTCTACACTGTGTGTACTCTTTTTCATAGCTTTTCAAAATTTGTAGTAAATACATTTCTAATGAATACATGACAGCATCTTTTTCAAACCTCAGAACTTGACTCTTCTCTCAGCACTAGCTTGGGATCAGGTAGAATCAAATATTACCTGGAAGATTTGACAGGCTACAGTATATAGCTGCTAGTGGAGACAGATGTAGGATATGTTAATAAAATATTTCAGCTTTCGTCTTCCTTAATAAGCTTTGCACTTTGGCATAAAGATTATCCCATTTAGCCTAAGAAGAGCCTAGCACTCATTGGAGAGCACTATTCTCTCTCTTTCTCTTTCTCTCTCTCTCTCTCTCTCTCTCTCTCTCTCTCTCTCTCTCTCACACATTTTTTTATTATTATATTTCTCCCTCAGTCTGTGCTCATCAACTAATGCTTCCATGATTAGGAAGTCAGACATACAGGAAGCAAATATGGTGTTGATTTACAGTGCTTCTAGAAAGTAATTACTCCAGCGAGTATTTCTGTTTTTGGTGTATTGGAACATCAAATTTAAGTGTGTTTAAATCAAATTATCTTTGCCTTCTGGTCATTTCAAAGTAATTCTTTAAAGATATAAAATAGAAAAATATATTTAGGTGTTCTCAGAATGATTAAAAAGGTGTAAGGCAGAATTGAAAAGTATTCAACCCTGTTTAAATGTGTATACTTAACGCTTAAAGGTAACGTAAGGAAATCTTATCTGAAGAATTAAAGCTGCACAATTTAAATATATAATCAGGCTTGTGATTGAATTTTCTTGAGCATTCACACTAAATATGTTAGACACAGTTTAACACCTGGATGATAAATATAGTGTCCTATGTTCACTTTAAATTTCAGATTGTCCCGTTTTATATTGGAACAAATAAATATTTTCAGCTACATTGCAGATCAGATCAGTCCTGCTTTCATGAGGACCAAGGAACTGCCCATGAAGCTTCATTTTTCAAATGAATAAAGATGAAGAATGTTATTAAAACATATGAAAAGCATCAAGCATTCTTTGAAGCACTGTGAAGAAGAACATTTGTCAGAGTAGCATCTGAGAGTCCAGCTAAGACACTGAAGGTATTACAGATGGCTCATTGGCTGAAATAGCGGAAGCTCTGTACAGAATCAGCCTCTATGGGAGACTAGCCAGAAGGATGGAAGCCACTTCTGGGAAAGACAATGTTAGCAAATCTGAAAGCTGTTGGAAAAAGATTTTGTGGTCTTATGTTATAAAGGCCAAAGCATAATGTCTGGTGGAAACCAAAGCATGCTGTTGGTAGCATCACAGGAGTAACTGGAAAGCTGGTTAGAATCATAGACAACTTAGAAGGAGTCAAATCTAAGCAATATGTGTTGGGAGGAATCTGTAACAAAATGACTATGAGCCAAAGCACAGGGTAAGAACTGCAAAGAAAATTTGGCCTACAAAGTAAAAAAAATAATTAACTATTTACCCACAGGCTTAACCCAAGCTGAAATCTAAACCCATCTTTACTTTAGTCTAGACTCTACCCTTGAGCATACTTTAGTTAACAACCATCTAGCCTTGTGAAGATATTTTATGTATTACAATCAAATTGAGCCAGGAATTTCAGATTGTCCCGTTTTATATTGGAACAATAAATATTTTCTAATTACTATTATTAGATCACAAAAAATATATATATATGATTATTAGATATATTTCAAATTTTTACTCATTGTAAGCTTTATATTTTCTTAGTAGTTATTACTCTATATGTAGATAATTTGACTTCTTTCTAGCAATAAATGCTTAAAATTAGCAAAAATATCTGCCAGTAGAACAAGACAATTTCAAGAAATGTTTTAAAGAAAAAGTCTAGGAAAAGGTTTAAAAATATTTGGTTTATGGTAAACTCATAACTGCATTTTGACTATATTCAGAGTAGTCATTTTGTGTCTGCCTCTAAAAACTATGTGTAACAATTAGATTTTACCTGAAAAATCCAATTAGAGTTTGCCTCAAAACATTAAGCAAGTTATACCACATATTGTGGTGTAACTTGCACAGTAAAGTGGTACTTTACTGACTACTATTACTGAATTTAGAATGGAACGTAACAGTATTTAACGTCTACTGTATACAGTTGCAAAGATGTAAGAGACATCGAGAGAGAGAGATAGAAAGAGAGAGAGAGAAGACTTTGTACTCTCACAGCGATTAATGGAAAAGGTTTAATCTTTCACTAAGTTTCAAAGCATGTCTCAAATGTAATTATCTCTCTGGCAAAACAGCTGCACTCCAATAAGCGCCGAGTTTGAGGAGTCAGCTGGAACACATGAGATTCATTCAGATGCTTTAAAAGAATGAAAAAAAAAGCTGTAGGCTATGCTTGAAGAAGGGGAACAATGCTTGAGATAGCATTGTGCTTGTACAGTACACACACACACACACACACACACACACACACACACACAAATATAATGATATCTTATTTGCTGTTAAAAAAACCATCATGGATCGAATCCTCTACCTCATCATTGCATATAAATATGAGTGCGAAATTTCTGCTTAGGACAATTATTAACGCAATCAAGTGTGGAGCTGGAGCAATGCAACATGACATGACATTAATCAAAACCCAAGGGCTGAATTTTAATGAGGAGAGACTGATGAAGGGAGGAGGACCTTTTCTCTCAGCCATGCTGGAGTAGAATGGCATTTCTGTACACCAAGTATCAAGCTAAAGATCGTAAAGGATTATGTTTTGTTATCCCAGTATCTTTAATGAGTCACTGTACAGGTTGATGTTGTAGAAAGACAGTTCTGCATGATGGACAAAAAAACATTTTATTGAATTTCATTAAATTGTTAAATGATCTATACAAATATGCAAAAGGTGATTTATGATATCTTGGGAGATGCAGCATTTAAGCAGTTACGCTTCTGCAACACTCTAGATAGAGCAATGCTCCTTAATAGTGTATGTTACTGGTTTTAAGCTGGCTTTAGTCTGTTTCCTTCTACTGATCTTGCTTTTGGGGGTGTGGTAGCTTAGTGGTTCAGGCATTGGACTACCAATTGGAAGCTTGTGAGATCAAATCCCAGGTCCCCTCTGCTGGGCCCCTGAACAAGGCCCTTAACCCTCACTTGTTCAGTTGTATAAACATGAGGTAAAATGCAAGTCACTCTGGATAAGGGTGTCTGCCAAATACTTAAAATGTGCTGAATATTTTAAAACACCTGTTATGAAATACATTCTTTATCCAAAAGTATGTTGACACCTGTCTCTTAAGCATCTCATTATTCATTAATTTGGTCTCCCTTTACTGCTATAGCAGCCTTCACTCTTTGGGGAAGGCTTTCCACTAGGTTCTGGACTGTGGCTCATTCATCCCTATAAACATTAGTGAGGTCAAGCTCTAATCCCTTGCACCAATGAGGTCTGGTGTGAAGTTGTTGTTCCAGTTCATCCCAAAGGCGTTCATTAGGGTTGAGGTCAGGATTCTTTGCAGGCCATTTAAGTTCTTTTTCTTCTATAAAATGTGTGGAAGAATAGCACAGTGGTGACGAAGTCTGTTGAAAAGCACCAGTCTTGTGGCTTTGATTCTCAGCTCAGGTGTGAGCTTGGTGTTTGAGTTTATGCTGGATTTTTAAATGGATATATTAAAGAATGTTGAGTTTGATGAGAAAACATGAAACTAATGATCTCACTGTCCAAACTATTTAGATATTAATTTGTAATATGTGATTAATCCCTGCAGTGAATGCTCTTTTAATAACTTCAGGCATGTTCTTCTTAAGTTCTTATGGTCCAGTAAAAGAGTTCCTGGCTTAAAAGGTCACTAAAAGCACTACTGTAGCCACAAAAGAACTAATGTACGTCAATTTGGAGCAGATTTATCTCTTTCTCGGAAAGTTGTTTGCCAATCCCATGTCCATTTAACACAATTAGTTTCTGAGTTTATCTTCATTCAGTAGATAAGTCTGAGTGGTTTCTCAGACTGACACACTAAAGCACTGTCAGTAATCATACTGTCTAAAGTTCCACTGCTTCGACTCAATTTTGCTTATTGCTTAGTGTTCGAACAACTACAGTAAGTGCAAGACTCCATAATAACAATGACCAATTGAAATCATGCTACAGTACCATTACCAGTATCCAGACATTTGGATAGTTAAGCTGTTTAACGTGAAGCGAATTCATATATTTTGTGCTTGTATTTTTGCATCATACACAATTGCAAATGTGTTTCATTTCCTGTGATCGCTTGTCAAGTGTAGCTAACACCAGTACTACAGGCCTCATTTAGCTTCCAAATGTCACACTTTAACAATACAGACATTTCAGGCACTGCGTGTAAACTGAAATTATATAAGGGTAACAAAATGAAACACAGGGGGGCACGGTGGCTTAGTGGTTAGTACGATCGCCTCACAACTCCAGGGTTGGGGGTTCGAATCCCGCCTCCGCCTTGTGTGTGTGTGTGTGGAGTTTGCATGTTCTCCCCGTGCCTCGGGGGTTTCCTCTGGGTACTCCGGTTTTCTCCACGGTCCAAAGACATGCATGGTAGGTTGATTGGCATCTCTGGAAAATTGTCCGTAGTGTGTGAGTGCGTGAGTGAATTAGAGTGTGTGTGTGTGTGTGTGTGTGTGTGTGTGTGTGTGTGTGTGTGCCCTGTGATGGGTTTGCACTCCTTCCAGGGTGTATCCTGCCTTGATGCCCAATGACGCCTGAGATAGGCACAGGCTCCCCGTGACCCGAGGTAGTTCGGATAAGCTGTAGAAAATGAATGAATGAATGAAAAATGAAACACACAATTAAAGAATCATTCTGAAAAAAAATGTTTACTTGTCCTTTTGCTTAAAGAAGTTTTTCATATCGGTTCACAGAAATCCCAGTGAAGGATCATTACCAGGACATAACGTAATTAAACTTATTCTTATTCTTAAGAAACTCAAATTTAACTGCACTCAATAATAACAATAATTATTATTATAATTAAATAAATAATAAAATTGTACTTTGTAATTAATATTTGTCAATATTTTAAATAGTACCTTCATAAACAGGTGTGATTCATCAGCTCATAGAATTACGTTTATGCAAAAAATGGCATATTTCATTAGTTTTTTTCTTCTACAGTAATGAACAACATCTAATTATAATCTAAAAATAATCAGAGGGTAATATTTAGGCTATTTAAAAAATGAACTAGATCTTGTTCCATCATAATGAGTTAGCGAAAGCTAAATTGCTATGTCACTGTTTAGATGAGGCCAGTGAGAAGTATATCTTGCACAGCATCTGGCCCCCACAGCTGGGCAGGTGGAGCCAGGCACCCTGGGTGACATGGTGTCAGAGGCAGGGTGGTGCAACAGAAGGGCGTGAGGGATTAAGAGGCAGAGCAGCTGGCGCCGGCAGCAAACCACCAACGGCACCTGAGTCCTCACAGCCAGGGTTCTGCTGACATCTATCCCAGGAGGCCACTGGGCATCTGGTGTTGCTCTATATCACTGTACTACCTGAGTTCCTTGCAGTTTGAGATCAGCCCAGGAGAAATTATAATCACACATGCCTGTGTTCATACTCACACACAGAAAAAAAACTGTCACTCACACGCTGAGAGGCTTGATTACACACCTGCGACAGCTACTGGAAAAAATAAATTGAATGTGAGCTGGCTTCTATTCCCCAGACAAGCTCCGAAAAAAAGAGTGACCTCTGCCAAGCGCTGTTGATTCAGACATTCTCACCTGCCTGATGCACCACCTGTTTGATAATGAGAACTCATTTCAGCCAGCGTGGTGGTGACAAAGCACAGCTTTTGGCTAGCTGGGCCAATAATGGTGCCAAATAGAGAAATGTTGCTAGAAAGATTCTGGATGAAAACAGTACAAGAACCCTATTAGACACTGAAAGCAGTTTTTTTCTTGTGCTTTGGATATCTGCAGTTCTTTAAGTTAAAGCTTAGAACACGCTGGTTATTGGATTAAACGAACACAGCAGGTAAAAGCTAGTTTGTCCGTAGGTCCACACAGCTTCACCGGATCTCTGTATCACACTCTTCAGCTAGTAACTACTCAATAAACACACACACAAAAAAAAGCTTGTTAAATGTTCTCCATTTAAAAGTGTTTTGTGTTTTGTGACCATGTATAAAGAACAATTGTTAAAAGAACAGTTACTTAGATCAGCACTCCTTCGAAGTAGACAGAAAAGGTTTATTGTTTTTTTTTCTTATCATGAAATGTAATCTTAATCTGAGATACAACACTTCTAAGAATAATGTTATTTGCTTATAATTGCTTATATTTAATATAAGCTGTAGTAGTAGCAGATTGTCAAGTGCGCACCAGATTTAAATGCAAGTGCGGTGTTTATTGACCGAAGAAGACAAATCCAAAGGGCAAACCAGTATTTAGGTCAATAGACAAGAAAAGTATGGGGCAATCAGCTGACAGACATAAGAAGGCTTTGTGGAATCCAATGGACAGAACAGACAGGGTCGATAGTGGAAAAGCGTGCAGTAAAACAAACAGCAATGTCACGTCACTAGCAGTCTACAGATCCCACCATCTCTCAGGGTACAAGTAACGCACACATCAACACTTTTCTCTGTTCTGGCACCTAGAAGGTGGAATAAACTTCCCCTAGATTTCCAAACAGTTGAGTCACGGACTGTCTACAAACGACACCTGAAGACATAGGTCTTTCTGAAAGGATGGAATTATCTGGTGTTAGTGTGCTTTTCTTGCTATATCACCTCTCTAATAGAGATTTTAGACTGATTCTATTCTTAGTCTGTGGCCGTATTCGTTAAAACAGACTTCAAAGCACTTATGTATGTCGATCTGGATTAAGGACATCTGCCGAACGCTCTAAATATAAATGTAAGACATGTAAGTCATGGTTAAACTATTAAACTATTAAAACTAGCTAATACACTATTAAAACTAGCTAATTAAAAATATCTACTGAAATGAGCATGTTTAACTATTTTCACCAAAGGCTAACAAATTTGCAGAATTTGCACCTGTTTTAGGGTTGCCATGTTCAACACAATGTCTTTGTCATGTCAAACTCCACAGTGGTGCTTAATGGATTGTTTGAAATTAGACACCCAGATCTTGAATAGCTTTTAAAGGCTCTAAAGGTATGTACCTAGCCTTATTGTGGCAAAATCTTCTTAGAAACATTCTAAAAAAAAACTGTAATATTTCTTTTCAACACAAATGTTTATATTTTAAAGTAGATGTTGAGATCATACCCATTTCTGCTCTCTGAAAGTGCCACAAGTACCTGTTCTGTTCTAAGCATCTAAAGGCATTTGAAGGTGTCTAAAAGGTAACTAAAATTATTTGTATTGTTATCCTAGAAGAGGTAAAAACACCCAACACTGAAAGCCAACAGTGTCCTGAATAATTTTATATCAGACTTGCGGCCATAAAGAAATTAATTTGTTTACACTGATTGAAAATGCCTTTGAGAGATTGAGTTATGCAACATCAGTGTACTGGTAAAAAGGGGTAATCATACTAGTAGTATTTTTGTACTATTTAGTAATAAGTTGCAGCCTCTTTAGAAAGCTAGCACCATTAACTACCTAAGATTCCTTTAGGAACCGTGAAAAATCAGGACACATATATTATGTCCGCTTTAACAGCTTAATCAAGAGCACTTTATGCAGTATTTAACATCCTGGTTCAAATCATCGAAAACACGACTGCAATGTTGTTTACAAGCTTCATGGTTCACTGTATGTTCTTTTCTCAAAAATGATCTACAGTATATAAATAGACTATAATAGGCCCACAGTCATTGGATCTATATGACAAGTGAGCCGCTAGTGTCTGTATGCAAATGCTAACATTTGAACAACAAGAGTTTAATTCCTAAATGCCTGCTTATTACATTCAAACAGCAACCGCTTCCAGAGACATTCTTGGTTTTCTTGAAAAATAAATTGGGAAGAAGATGTGAAACTTGAAAATGACTTCGTACAAACAAAAGTCGCTGCAGTAAGTTACTGCTTGAGTGTAAACAATTACCATTACTGGAGCTCCACTGGTGCAAATAAAGTCTTTTATATTTATACTTACATTGATATATATATTCATACCCCTTAAGAGTGCCTTGGACCTTGAACGGTTGCTTAAAAATTAAATTGTTGTATATTAACGCCCTCTCTTTTCTGTACATCGAAGGACAAAGATGCTAAATTTAATTAGCATATATCAGACATCAGGCAAGCAGAACAAGATATTAGCATACAAAGATAGAGGACATTTTCTCAATGTTGTTGCTATGCGGAGCAGCAGAGAAGCCGATACGCTGATAATTTTTTGGTACAAAAAGGAAATGAAACATGAGGATTTAGTTTGGAAATAGTTAGCTGTTGAATGATGAAAATGAAATTCTTGTGATATTACCTTATTCATTCAAAATCATTAACATTAAAATTCACTTGTTTTTTAATCGATTCTTTATAGACTGGCCAACCAATTTATTAGGAACATCTATGCACCTGCGCATTCAAGCAAACAAGCTAATCATGTGCACATTGAATTACTTAACTGTGGCATGAATTGTTTTTGGTGCAAATCGGTTGATGTCAAAAACTGCTAAGCTCATGGGATTTTCACCCACAATGGTTTCTACAGTTTACACAGAACGGTGTGAAAACAAAAACCTCTAGTCCACATTAGTTCTGTGTGAGAGAGATCGCAGGAGAATAATCAAGCTGGTTTAAGCACAGAGAAACTCAAATAATCACTCTTTACAGTGATGGGGAGCAGAATGCATAACATTTCTGAATGCATAACATGTTGAACTTTGGGGTTGATGAACTACAACACAAGATCACATCAGGTTCCATGATATCAGGCAACAATACAGTCTACGGTACAGTGGGCAGAGGGACTGGACTGCTGACCAGGTTGGTATGAAGCTTGAACCGCATATGTTTATACATTGTTCTGGTTGGCTGATGAGGTAACTCCATGAACATACAAGTGTATAGGTGTATAGGATAGGATAGGATATCCTTGATAGGATATTGGCTTGTGGACTACACTGGCTGGCTGGGAAGCTTTAAAATTGTTTCCCTAATAACACCTAGAGCCATATCCTGCCACAACACCCTCTACCTCAGCCAGACTTTTACACAATTGCACAGTTTGCACTACAATTGTACAATTTCTTTCTTGCATGTATTGTTATTATTTTTTTATTATTATTTACAGCATTTACAACCTTCCAATTGGTAGCCCAACACCTTAACCACTAGGCTACCAGAACCCGATACATATCTCATATACATACCAATACATGTATATTTTGCACTTTAACAATATATATGACGTGTTCATATTTACATGCATCACTGTACCATATTCAGTTACTACCTCTATTTTGGATGTATTCATTTCTTCTTAAATTGTATCTACTTTATATCTTTTTTATATTCCTTACTTTAGTTTCCTTTTTTTTTATTTTCTCTCTCTCTTTTAGTGAAATTGGCTATTTTTATATTTCTTTAAAAAAGCACTTCATTATGTGTCCTACTGTGTATGACTGTGTATGTGTATTGTATGTGTATGTATTGGAATTTGACACAGATTCGTACGAGTCCCAGTTTTGCAGCACCTTCATTTCCTAAGCTCCTATATACTGTTACCTAATTAAAAAAATCTCCTTATTGTGTTATATCTGTCCAGACTTCCTATCTGATTTAGATTACATTTATAGCCAGAGTCAATCATGCCATATGGGTTTCTGTCTTTGCATAAATTACTTCCAAATAAGGGCCATTATGAAGTCCATATTTGCTTCATGATAATTACATTAAAACTCTTGTTTCTCAGTCTGCCATCTGCTGCTTTCACTTAACTAAGCTGATATGTGTGTGTAAGTAAATGTCGACTTAACCGATGTGAAATGTTGTAATCTGAGCCAGTTTTTGAGGTTCGGAGTAAAGAGATACAGCTTTCTGGTGTGTAAAAATGTACTTACTCATTTATCAGCATAATATTTCACACATATAATTTGATAAAAAACAAAGATATTTGACTTGTATTTGTCCTTGGGAATTTAATATAATGAAAAGAAGATAAATTAGTTTATTTATTCACCAGTGGGATAACAAGCTCACAAGCTGACCTTCGTTCATGGTATTCACAATGTAGCATTAATTATCAAGTTATCACAGACACACAGAGAGGGGAGAGAGAGAGAGAGAGAGAGAGAGAGAGAGAGAGAGAGAGAGAGAGAGAGAGAGAGAGAGAGAGAGAGAGAGAGAGAGAGAGAGAAATGCACAAATAAATGTCTTTAGTGCTCCAAATATTCGAAACAGAATTCAGAACTTAAGCTGTGTTAAAAATACTACTGTACATCTCTATGTAACACCAGAAAATACTGGACATTGTAACTACAATTTTCAAGCTCTTCCTATGGGTGTTGCTTGTATTTACACTTTTTGTTAGATTTTTTGACTATTTTTTGGATTTTACAAGAAATCTAGATTATTCAAAGGTTACCAGAGTGAAAAAAAAAATTATAAAGAATATCCCAACGAATAATTATACAAGAATAAGATGGAATAGAATTAGCAAACTAACACGATAAGACTTTTGCAAAACTGGAATATCAATTTGTGTAGCTAATGTGAGAAAACAGAAATATATATGAAAAACTAGATGAGAAGCCAAATATGAAGTTCCAGCATCACAGATTAGAATCCAAATCTAGATTTAAAATCAGCTGTAGTATAATATATTATGAAATGGGGGGAAAACATTTGACGTCAACATTTGACATGCAGATTTGTTCATTTGTACCTGTGTTGGTAATATAATGATAACTCATCAAGCATAATATATTTCTAGTCTATCGCAAACTTATTTGTCTTACTTTCTCCCCAAGGCTTTCAATCACAGCTTTTCCAAGATTATTCAATTTTTCTCCGATATAAACTTGCAGTTTGGTTAATGTGTATACGTGTGTGTGTGTTCACAGGCTCCACAGATGGGCACACTGATGGGAGTATATTTCCCCTGTATGCAGAATATTCTAGGTGTGATCCTGTTTTTGAGGATGACCTGGATGGTGGGAATTGGTGGAGTCATCGAGTCCTTCATCATTGTCCTTATGTGCTGCTCCACGGTAAACCAGTCACGATCGCACACAACCCTGAATCATTCACATCTTTTATTCTTTACCTACATTTACTGTCATCTTTAAATGCTCCCGTGTAAAATAGCTCCCAGAACTCATGATTTCTATTTTAAGGTGCTCTCTTAATGTTCTGGATCATTTTTGTTGTTGGTGGTGGTGGTGGTAGTGGTGGTATTTTGTATCCTGTCATGTTTGTCTGTTTCGCTTGGCTTCGTTTGCAGAAAAACCAAACACATTGAGACTCAAATTCAGATGTGGTGTAGGCATGAAGCGGAACAAGGTTGCCAGCCCTCAAGGTTGACCATTTATAAGAAAGTGATCATTGAGTTTTAGAATTTTTTTTTATTTAACCTTGGAAATCTAGGTAAAATGCGTCACCCATCATTCATTGATGTGATGCCAAAAAAAAAAAACATATATACCTTTTAATTTGAATCAGTTTTCATAATTGGCCAGAAGTGAGTTTGGCTTGTTGTCTTGTTCTCAGTATTTTCACAGTTTAAACTTTTATATGCACATGTTTATAAAGTGTATAACTTTCTACTGCTTCATTTCTTTTAACCCTCAATTCTCAATACCTTCATTTGAGAGAGTTGAATTCAGTTTAATATCTAACTATCTAACTTTCCACTGATACAGTTAGGTGCATAAATATCTACACATCTACACAACAAAGTTATTGTTATTGCAGCTGTCTATAACAGTATCTAAGCTGAAATAAAATAATGAAAATGAATTAAAAGGGCTGACTTTGAGCTTTAAGTAATATCCCACTTTTCTTTCCCAAAGGTACTTGGACATGTCCCTATTCATAAATTAAACTGATTGTACAAACTGATGATGCTGTCTGGAACACATAGCTATCACCATCAATCACAATAAATAATCTGCCCACCTGCAAGTTTCTAGACAGTAGCAGGACATGAGAGAACCTGGATGAAGCCCTTGTGATAACAGAGAACATGCAAAACTCCACACAGATGGTAATCCAAGCTCAGGATCGAACCAAAAGCCGTGGAGCTGTGAGGTGTTAATGCTACCTGCTGTGCCAAAATGCTGTAGACTTTTAGGATGCTTGAGAAAACCAAGCACACTGGTATTCATATTTGCCATGCCATATTTACAGCATTTGGTAAATGCTCTTTTCCAGAGCGACCTACAGTATTTAGAAGTCTCTATCAGTGTTCACTAGGTCACAGACTGTGTGGTGTAGGAGGTAATACAGTATGAATAACACAAAGATCCTAGGTTTTTACACATTTACCTGACTGCCAGTGCCTCAGATCAAGCTCCACCACCTAGGTTTCTGAACAGAGCACTGGGACAAGACAACCCTGACAGGGTGATTGTTAAGGTAGGGATCAGCAGAGAAGAAATCCAAGTCTGGTGATGTGCATGTATTTTAGACTTAATGCAAAAGGATTTACAAATAAGTTACATTATAATCATCAATTTTATTTAGGATTATAGAAGTGCCTATTTACCCTAAAAAGGGAGTGATGAGCTCAAATTCATGATTTAATTTCAAATGCAATCTACAATAAAGTTGTCGTTGTACAGATACTTATGGACTTGGCTGTGTAACATCACTGTGCGCTGTGTTTTTCTAAAACATTTCATAAAAATGTTCATAAAAATCAGGCAGCATGATGCCACAGCGGGTAGCACTGCCACCTCACAGCTCCATAGCCACTGGTTCGATCCTGAGCTTGAGTGGCATTTCACATGTTCTCCATGTTGACTCAGGTTCTCTCAAGCTCAAAAACCTGCAGGTAGGCAAATTGCCTACATTAAACTGTGTAAACTTCTGTGAATTCCCCCACCTTCCACCAAGTGTTCCTGGGATTAAAAATATTGTTACTGAATATTCATGATTTCAAGATGGTTGCATTAGTTCTCATTTAATTTAATAGAGATGTTTATTCTTTTTATTTCTGCACTAGATTTCCTGTAGAATTGCATATGATCTTCTCCAAATATAGCACTGATGAACCATTCTCTTTGGTTCGAGATGAAAAAGATAAAAGGAGCTATTTGGGTGTTCTCCTCCTCCACTGACATCCCAGCAGTGTTCGGTTGGCAGCAACTGAGACGCAGCTCGGGTTCCTCAGTGACAGGGCTGAATACCTGTCAGACACCAACAATGGGGTGCCGGAGAACAGCTGAGATCAGTGCAATTTGAGGAGAATTTTTAGTCAAATGAGCCATATTAGGCAGGCAAACTGTCTGGTCTCAAACAGGAGATATAATTTCAACCCTAGATGCAATTGTGTGATTTTTTTTCTTTCCGTTTTATTTTTAAACATGCATTCCATGCTACCTATTTTTTTGTTTAAAGACAGTCAGGGTGTTCCGTATTCAAGCTTCTGCATGATCTCATGCATTGCATCAAAAAATTATTTTGCAGGTTTTTATATTGTGCTGTATTATTTATTTATTTATTTATTTATTTATTTATTTATTTATTTATTTATTTATTTATAATTTAGTCTCAGTCTTTGGACAAAAACAGTGGGCCATGTGTAATAAATGAATAACATTAACCTTTTATGAGATGTCTCAGTATGTAATATAATGTCTTTTCACATCCTTTTAACATTTAATCCACTTGTATTTTGCTGCGGTTTTCTGTCATCTGGACAACTGTATGTTTCACAGTGAGCATGTTAAACATTCAATCCTGCTTTCGATTAGTTATATGACATTTTTAATCGATTATTCATACTCATGTGTCTTTCTTATTCTTTGTAGTCAATATAATATTAACTGCTTTGTCTTCATGTAAATATTGTCTCTACAAAACATAGTTACTTTTAAGCCTCATAGTGAAATATGATACTAAAACCACAGAATTCTTGTCTAATTCTAAACAGCATATACATATGAAGTTCTGGATTTATGGAATTTGAACTACACTCTATAACTTCCACTCAAGGAGGTGTTTAAACAAGTCTAAACCTTGTTTATGAATATTATGCAACTAAACATAGAATAGAATGATGGGGTCAGAGGACAAATGTTAAAGGACCTTTTCTAGCAGGCTTGTATATATGGGTAGAAATAGACAGACTAAAACTTATTAAAATATATATTGAAAATTGATGAGGTGAGAATATACACCATCATTTTTTTATTGTAATTTTTTTTAACGCTTATGATTATTTCTGAACTACAGATTTAAAATACAGTTTGTGTTTTTTCTTCATGGTGAAGTAGAAAAGGCTTCTACATAATGTTGATTTTTAGATTTAATTTTTATTGTCATGTGAACCATATATAGCTGATGTAGTACACAATGAAATGAAGCAATGTTTCTCCAGGATCATGGTGCAACAAAAAAGGACATAATTCGATATAAAAACAAGACAAAAAACAACATAGAGCTAAGGATTTAAGTCCTAGCCACATAAAATGCAACATGTGCAACCTAATGTAACAGTGCGAGACAAGGACAGTGGAAACAGACAATACAGAACACTGTAGCATAGCAGGGGTCTGCACAGAGACGGGGGTGTTTGTAAGAGAAGCGTTGGTGGCTAGAATGTGTGTGTGTGTGTGTGTGTGTGTGTGTGTGTGTGTGTGTGTGTGTGTGTGTGTGTGTGTGTGTGTGTGTGTGTGTGTGTGTGTGTGTGTGTGTGTAGATTATTACTATAGATTATTAGCATTAGCATTAGCATAGTCTGTGCATCAATTTTTCTCCTCACTCAGATATAAGAGCCACCTGAAACATTGTAAGCGTTAAGGTGAGGAGAAAACTGGTCAGTTAGCAGCTATAAAGCTTTAATAAAGCAAACACTTCATAAATTGAAAGCAATTTAAAGTATGTATTTAAAACGATATGACTCTATTATTAGTCAATAAGGCAAAACCTAAAAAAAGAGAAAACTAATTAGAGAAAAACGTATACAATTGCATTTGGCCTTGGTCAGTTTTTATGGATTTTTTTCCTCTTGGGTCTGACACCTGGAGAGATTGCTGGAGTGTGTGTTTTGTTAGGCTTTAAGAGGCTGTTTAAGAGTCTGACTGTGTTTTTGAGACTCCTTTTTCCCAGGTGCCAGGTGCCTGCTGTTCAAGGCATTTAAAGCATTTACAAAATGGCCTGCTACCTGAAGGAGCACAGTGTGGCCTGATTCAATAATGTCTGCTTTATGTCTGTAGAAAATGTTTGTGCCATTCTCTCTCGATCAGATCCAACTTTACAACACATCAAGCCAACCACCTAACCACACACACACACACACACACACACACACCAACCTTCTCATAGATTTTTTTTAGTATCTACTTGTTATTGTATCTCAGGTAAATGTCATTTTTGCCATCATCATGCAGATGTGTGTGCCATGTGTGTGTGTGTGTGTGTGTGTGTGTGTGTGTGTGTGTGTGTGTGTGTGTGTGTGTGTGTGTGTGTGTGTGTGTGTGTGTGTGTTAGACGAATCCAGACTCTTTGTTTGTGTCATGTGGACAGCACACGGGCAGGCAGGTGAGGTGTGTTCTCAGAGTTGCATGTCTCTCATAGCAACAGAAAGGCAGCAAGGACACTGATGCTTTTTTATAGGCAAAGTGAAAGAGCATTCAATCAGAATCCTCATGCTTAGTCATCCTGATGCATTATTAGCAGACCAAACAAATTATTAAACCTATGAAGCTGCAACGTTCTGTCTTGATAAGATCTAACATCTTAACACTTAACACTTAGTGTCTGCTTCCTCTTTATAGGCCACTTCTTTGTTGTTTTTGTTGTTGTTTTCAATTATAAAGTAAATGTAGCATTATTGTCATTGCAACCTTTGCTATGGCGGCGTAATAATATTGAATTTGGTTGCAGGTTAGTCATATGATTGTGTAAACATGCGTTCATACTGGAATAAATGTGCCTGATGCTCTGTTGCTTAGTAACAGCCAAGCAACACATACCTTGAAGAGACTCCTTTGCAGAGCCTACAAACACAAGCTACTGTTGTTGTTGTTGTTGTTGTTGTTGTTATTCTTTTTTTTTTTTTTTCGAAATAATATGCAGGCACCACAATTTCTGTATCTCCAAGTACAGCCCTATTTTGTTGTCACAGTTTAGACTAGTTGTGTTTCACACCATCAGCTATGTATCTCATACTCTTACTCTATCGCTATGCAGATACTTTATTTGGGAATTGCCTAGCACACTAGCCAAGAAGTAAACCACAGGAATAGAAATTGAAATTTAAACATAATTACAGTTAAAAAAAAAAAGTGTGTGTCTTTTTTACGAGGCAGTGTGACTGCTAAAATATTACTGGCTCTCAAACAGAGACAGGTGGTGTGATTGGAAGCCTTTAGCTCGCAGCTGTTACTCAGCCAATCCCAGGCTATATTTGTTGTGTAATTAACATAGGTTCGAGGGTGTGTATAAGGTATAGAAGGTGGAATAGTGTTAAAGTCGACTAGTCTTTTAATGATTAGAGAGAGAGAGCTCATTAAGCCTGATTACAATCAAACATGGCAATCACTCATCGCTTCACACGGCACACACAAACACAGGCAGAACACCCTTATACACATATTCATACACATAGAGACAAATAGAAGGCAGCACACAAACCCAAGAAACCTTGTGGATAAGGTGAAGATATTATATATGTATTTGTCGATCTTTCTTCTGTTTCACAGTAAAACAGAGTCTTCAGTCTTACTTTATATATATATATTTTTTTCTAAATATTAAAATTAGCATTATAGGGTGCCGCAAGGATGTATACATATAAATGATCATCTACATCGTATGCGTCATCTTGGTTCTCTTGAAATAGTTCAATCTGGGTGATTGTAAACCCTGTGGAAACAAAAATGTTCTTGTTTTAATCTTCACCCTGTAAATTACTAAACCCTGCCTTAACTTTCTTATTTGCATATTTGCAAAGACAACAACCGTGATTCAACAAATACGGTGTGTGACTGATTTAAAGAACGGTTTATCTCCTGCTTTCAAGTGAGAAAAATAGGCTCGACACTGCTGTACTGTGCACTATCAAGTGTTATCTTTCACATCTTTGTAATCTATTTTGGCCTTTTTAAGTCTGACTTGTAGTTGCATATTGTAGTTGACCTGTTGTTCATTGATATCCGGTTTCCACTCAATTTTAGTCCATTAATTAAATACAATTTGTATAATTCTGACTGTGCCATCCAGTTTGTCCTGAACAAACTTTTCTGTCTTCAACAGTAAAAATAGACAGTCTCTTCTTTCCTCCAACTGACCCATATTCCATCATTTGACTTTTTTATTTTTCCATCATATACTTTGTATACTGTGCACACAACACTCAGGGTTTCTGTGACTGTACAAAGTAAGTGAGATGAAGAATCACTTTCTGATTGGGTGTCTGAGCATCTAGTTTTAACATTCTAACACCGCATATACTCACATTGTATGTACAATATGAACAGTGCAAAAGCTACATGGCAGGGTTTCATAATTCTAGGTAAAAATGGTGAAAATCCTTTACATTAACAGTGTAAAATGTTCCCCAACCCAGGGTTAAAAGCAGGGGTTTAGAACTACAAAAGCCTGGGGTGAAGCTCAGTGTAAAAAACCCTACAGACTCGTATCAGTTGTTGTGCTGCTGATATGGTACACCAAATACTACACCTATCAGTATGGTAGATTTCTAACCAAATGCATTTCTTTTTTACCCAGACTATGTTAACTGCAATTTCAATGAGTGCCGTCGCCACCAATGGAGTAGTACCAGGTAAGAGACGCCCTTTTTTTATACCCGTACATTAATTCTACATTTACTATGCCACTATCACTGTCTCTAAAGCAGTAATGCTGGGATAAGTACAATGTCCAGACTGCAGTGTCCGCAATGCTATATTTTCGTGTCTATTATCCTATAATTAAGCCTATGTTTTAATAACAGCCTCTGTCTCACCTACTGACTGTGAAAAGCAAGAATTCTAGCAAATTGCTGGGTTTTCTCATTTCTAGGTTGCTAGAAATTACTTACATTCATGATTCTCCATCATTCATTACATACATCAGGAATTAAAGTTGTAACAGGCGGCTTTTCCTGTCTCTGAAGGTGGATCGTAATATTTTATTTATTTATAATGAGAACCATCACACATGTTCATCGTTATCATTTTAACAGCCGGCGGATCTTACTACATGATCTCTCGTTCACTTGGCCCCGAGTTTGGTGGCGCTGTGGGGATCTGTTTCTACCTGGGGACCACCTTTGCTGGAGCCATGTACATTCTAGGCTGTATTGAGATCTTACTGGTAAGATATGTGTTGTGCCTTCTGGACAAGCACTTTTAATTTACTAGCACAAGAATTGTTTTGCAATTGCTCATACTTTTTTGAAGTAAATAAATATAATTGAATACATTTTCCCAAAACTTTGCAACCATTCCTTACTTGATAATATACTGTATATTATCCTCCATAATATACCTGTTTTCTAACTGCAAATAAATGTTTCAAAATGTAATATTCATTTTAGTTTTTAATATTATACTTTTTTTTTACTCATTTTTAAATGTGAAATTTCTAGGAACACATAAAAGATAGCTGAAGCAATATTAAATCATTCCTATGAATTAAGATATTATGATCTGAGATAATAAGATGATTATCATCATTCCCACAACTGGGATACAAAGAATTCCTCATGTTATTTTAATAATGTATTCTGTATTTTGTACTTAAGTAAAAGTATACGAAGTCGGCTTTTTCGTTTCTCCCTGCTGCTGTTTTTTTTCTTTGTACTGTTTTGGAATCCTACTATTTTCTCTGCATATTCCTTCAACCATCCCAATTTGCTTATTTCTTATTCAAGTTTGTTTTTCTGGAAATTTCCAACATATCTATTGCTCAGTTGCATCTCTTCACATATCCATTTCCATCTCTCTCGCTCTCTGGTTTGTGTTATTATCCTCTCTCTCTCTCTCTCTCTCTCTCTCTCTCTCTCTCTCTCTCTCTCTCTCTCTCTCTCTCTCTCTCTCTCTGTCTCTCTCTTTCTCTCTCTCTTTCTAAAAGATTAATTATTTGGATTCTGCTTTAGCGAATGGCAATGCACTTGAAATGCTAGGTCAGGTAGTTACTGATCACACACACACACACACACACACACACACACACACACACACACACACACACACACACACACACACACGCACACACACATATATATAGTGTGTGTGTGTGTAGAAGGGAGCACATTTTCCTCACATTCCCATTGAAACTGGTTTTATTTCCACTTCCAAATGAAATCTGTGCTAGTAGTGAGAGACGAGGTCCATGGCACTCTGGCTGGTACTGTATAACAGTTTTATCCCGATGTAGAAAAAAAGACACGGAAAATGTATTTAAAAAGAGCTAAAGACTCTTCAAGAGTATTCTTGAATTGCAACCCCTGGAGATCTGATATGGTGAATAGGTCACCATGACAACTAGCTGTCCAGGCATATATGTGTATGTGAATGTGTGTGGGGGGTTCATTAAATCATAAAAGCATATTTCTTTTTTCAGTAATTCATTTTCATCAAAGTTTTGATGCTCAAAGAATTAATGAGTTTAACCAACTGTGCAATAGTCAAGACTTACAGCCAGAATAATTAGAAGGCCATAAAGTCCAGCCTGTTTAATTCCATGCTCATTTGGTTCAATTATCTTTAATGACGCATAACTGAAAAGAAGTTGATCATTCTGAAGCCCTCTTTTAAACTAAGAACAAACTCATCCAAACCCCATGACAAACCCAAAGTCTGTTCCTCCACTGATCTAATGCATCTGTGCTAAAAAGCAGCTGCTGTGACTCCAATTTTAAAAAACCAGGATCCGGAAAAACCTCACCAACACCAGACCATTTTCAATCTCCGCTTTCTGAGCAAGGTGCTGATACACATGACTATTTCAATCTAGTTTTAGAGGCATGGAGAGCAGTGTTAATCTTTTTATAGCTGCCGACAGAGGAAATTTTAGCATTTCTGTCCTCCTTGTCATCTGACTGCTTTTGATACACCACCCCATTCTTGAAAACCTTACTTGAATATGATTGCTACTGAACTGTATAAGATTCACAATATTCTGCAGGTAGGCAGTTTAATAGGAACAGCAATGATTAGCTTATTAGGTATAGAGAACTAAAACAAGTGAATCAAAAACCGTGTATGATAAACAAGCACAGGGTCAGGGGATCTACCAACAGGATTATAAATGCAGCAGTGTCTGAAGACAAAAGAACAAGGCAAGGAGCAAAGCCGGAATAAAACGATGCCAAAAAAACGGCTCTGTAACAACAGGATGCAGCAGAAAACAGATATCTAGTTCGTGACAAATAGAAAAGGTCATCAAAAGGCAAACTGAACACCCGATGGACATGTGGTAACCACGGTAACCGCTAATGACAAAAAAATGGTGGAGACGGAACACGAACCGATACAGCACACATGCAGATGTAAACAAAAAAACATACATGAAAACAAAGAACCCGAAGCACGCCATAGTCGTTCAGCTCACAGCACTCAGCATGAACAGAAAAATGCTGTTGGGGTTTAGCTGTTTAGCTGTTTATAGCTTCTACAGTATGTCTTGCCTGTGTTAATTCATACATATCTTCATATCTTTATCTATACACTTAGCTGTCTAGCAAAAGGACCTCTTGGACATTGTCAGAAGTATTCCATGCTGTAGATTACTGCAGCTACAGACTTAGATCTATGTGATTCCATATTTAGGCTGTTGAGCTTCAAAATACCCAAGTCTCCACAGGTTTTAGCTAGCATAATTTGCAGCTCATTATCATGCTGGGTTTTTTTTAAGCTTATAAAAATAAAGATAGAGAAACTGAACTGAAATCAGACAGCATCTTCATCGTCTCAGCCATTCTTGCTGATAACCAAGTATTTAGTGCTTATAAAAAAACTGCTATATTTTGGATTAAGTTTTGAGTCTAAATTTAATTATCTAAATTTTGCACACACTGGGCCTCATTTATGAACCTGGAGCTTTCACACAAGCATTTGAAAACAACTGGAAAACCTGTTCATGCTCCTGAGTTTGAGTGTAAAGACTAAACATTTCTGCACATAGTCATAAGTTCCACTTTCACATCTTCCTTCCCCTTCCACTTTTAATTTCATTCACTGTATTGAGTGGCTACTTTTGTTATGTATCATGAGTCATGTTTTTCATCTCCAACTAGACAAGGTTAGACTGCAGTATAGATTCTCACTTTCACCATGCAGCAGCTTCGCTGATTGCTTGTTATATAAAATTCTCTGATTTTTCCTGTTGACCTACAAATCTCTGTATAATTGGGCCAAATTATTTTAACACTGACCCTCTCAACATCTGAGGAACCAGGCAGCTAGTCTTCACTACCGAAAGTCTTTCCCTGGGCTGATTCTTTTTCTACATTTAAAAACAAAACATTTCAGATCGCAACTTTTCTCCTTTCTTTTACCTATGTAATTTTTCATTACTTATTATATTTGTTGTTGTTTTTTCTTGTATTGATTGTTATATTAAACCGTATACATTTTGTTATTTAATTTATTTTCCGTTCTTACCGGTTTACTATATCGAGTGACGCTCAGTTTTTTGCTCTTGGTTCTTTGTCAGATCTACATTGCGCCACAGGCAGCCATCTTTAAGATGGAAGATTTGGAGGGCCCAGAGGCAGAGGCAGCTATGTTGAATAATATGCGAGTGTATGGCACTTTGGTGCTGACCTTCATGGCCGTGGTGGTATTTGTGGGTGTGAAGTACGTCAATAAGCTTGCGCTGGTTTTCCTGGCCTGTGTTATTTGCTCCATCCTGGCAGTGTATGCCGGAGTCATCAAGACTGCCTTTGAACCACCTGTGTTTCCGTAAGTACCTGGACTTTCTGAAAGACTATAATAGTAAAAATATCCAGTTAGAATACCAAAAAGGTATTGTGTTTTCCATTTAGATCTTTGTTTACTTACAACTAGGATCTCGTTGTCATTTAGAAAACTATTTTTGGAGCAACCTTTTCTACATGACTGTTGTT
This sequence comes from Tachysurus fulvidraco, assembly GCF_022655615.1. Taxonomy (NCBI): domain Eukaryota; kingdom Metazoa; phylum Chordata; class Actinopteri; order Siluriformes; family Bagridae; genus Tachysurus; species Tachysurus fulvidraco. Next base: position 21,081,331 of record NC_062522.1, read on the forward strand.
TTGTTCATGAACGAATTATTCTCATTCACCTCTGTGTACTGACAGATATTTTTTGTTCAAATAAGTCTATCGAGTTAAACAATCCATCCATGTAAAACCATGACTGCTTTGGCAGCTTGTTCCTGCTTTTTAAAGACAGCATTAGAGTGAAGCTCCAAAGGAGCACTTCACTGGTTGGATGTTTTGAACTGGGACTCGTCGGTCATGACCATACTGTAATGATCGAACGAGACACGTCATTCATTTAGTTCAAATGTGAGTATTACTTGTTCAAAAGGGGAGGAGCCATGCTATGAATGTAGCACTTCTGCAGTTAATCCTAATTTATGAAAGTGTAATGATTATTAATGACCTTACATGATTAAAAAGGTCCTGTTTTGGGGGATTTCTTTCCCCCAAATTAAATGATCGCCAAAATCTGTTGTCTCAATACAATTTTAGACATTTTGTAACAAGAAGAAGGGTCACAGATCGAATCTCTGTACACATCTGAACTAATCTTTTTGGAAAACAGCCTTCGCTTCTCTACAGTTTAATTTTTCACCTAAGCACAGTGACACTTCTAGACAATTCTAGCCTTCATGTTCATATGAATTAACCCACTACTGTGTCATAATACCTTTTTTTCTGTGTGAATCTCATCCAGGGTGTGTGTTCTGGGGAATCGGACTCTAGTTTGGAAAGGCTTTGATATATGTGCTAAAGTGATTGAGAAAGACAATGTTACAGTCACTACCAAACTCTGGAGTCTGTTCTGTGACTCTGAGTTCCTCAATGCCACCTGTGACAGCTACTTCACCAACAACAACGTGACGGAGATAGCGGGCATTCCTGGCGTCACCAGTGGCATTCTGAAAGGTATATATTCACACCAATTGAGTCATATGGTATATCCTGTTATATCCAGTTATACAAGTATATTCACTGGATTTGCAGAAGAGATTACACCTACTATACAGTCAATGGTACCACAGGGCTGTCAAGTTTCACGCATTGAGCGTGACAGTCACTGATTTCGGTCTTTTATCACGCTCTCCCACCAAACATCGTATTTCTCACGCAGAAAAACTTTTTGTTTCAAGACTTTGTTCAAGACTCTCTCTATGGAACCGGGTAGAAATCAAGCGCATCTCCCCTGGAGTTCTTAGTCGAGTCTGACACTTATCAGCCAAACAAAAAAGGCTACACAATAGCCAATCAGAAAATTGCACTATCTGAGTAAGATTTAACGCAACAACCAAAAAAAATTTTTAATTCATTTGCGAGGGTATTTTCAATGGCCGGTTTGAACAAAACCTCAACACGAAACAGCTTGTCTCTGGACGGGACATTGTCCTCAATCATGACCCTAAAAATGGCTGGGCTTGAGCCGAACTGTTTTAAATGGGAGAAAACATTACAAATGATAAAGGAGTCCAAAATGTTGGATGTCACACTTGCCTGTCTTCAAAACTTGAGAGTACCATTTGTCACTCTGCTTTCTCTCTCTTTCTGTGTTTGTATGTATTTTTCTCATCATTGCTAACACTTTTAATATTTTTCTACTTTCTGTCACAGAAAACTTGTTTGGAAACTATATGGAGAAGGGTGCTTATCTGGAGAAGCTGGGCCTTTCTTCAGAGGAGGAGCCAGACGCTCTGCCCACTAACACTAAAAACTATGTGCTATCGGACATCACTAGTTTTTTCACACTCCTGGTTGGGATCTACTTCCCTTCAGTTACGGGTCAGTCATTATACTGCTGCAACCTGTCACATAAATATGCTAATGGTACAAGAAAGCATTCATATATCCATCGATTTATCCGTATATCATATATATCCATCGATTTATCCGTATATCATATATCCATCGATTTATATTAAGCATTCATATATCCATCGATTTATCCGTTTTTGTGCTACATTAGTAGCATCTAATCTTTAGAAGAAGTACAAAATTCTCTTTACTCTCGCATGTAAGAAATATCAGTGGAGGTCATGTTGAATAGCCTTCATCTTTGCTGAAGGTGGTCATTGGTTATACCAGGAAGCTATTAAAATCCACTGACAGGTGAAGTGGAAAAAAAAGATTGTCAGCAATTGAACAGTCACTATCCAAAGTTGATGTGTTGGAAGCAGAAAATTGGGCAGGCATAAAGATCTGAGTAACTTTGACTCCAGTATTTTCCGCACTATAAGGTGCAACTAAAAGCCTTAAATTTTCTCAAAAATCGGCCGTGCGCCTAATAATCTGGTGCGCCATATGTGTGCACCGAGTTCCAATAATCTGTAAAAATGTTGTGTGACTTTGGTAAGCGCTCCGCTTGATTAATTGTCGGACCATTTCCCGCTGATACAGGGACGTAATACATACACTACGTACGCTGGCAGCGATAAACCAATCAGAGAACATTACGTAATATGTACAGTACGTACGCTTACCTTCGCCACGCCTCCGGTAGGTATAACTACCGGTATGTTGCAAAACAACATTTGTTTCTTCCTAACCCATAGATATCTATACACTAGATGTCGCCTTGGGGTCCTAAAATGCGTCAAAACCCCCGCCATCTTTATACGGTGCTCCTTTACCTCAAATGCATGGACGATGCCGGACTTCTGTGCTGCATATGGTTATTCAAACGAAAGAAATCTAAAAACCAGACAGCAAGGGATTACATTACACAAGTGAGAATGTGTTTTATGATATTGAATGTTAGGAAATTATATTTCTGGTTCCGTTGGTTTGTTTTGGTCCTTGGTTAATGACCACAGCTAATCCATGCTAGTTACCCGTTAGTTTTTGACAGTTAGGAAAACCGACAATGTTTGTAGATTCCGAAGCTCTTAATAAGGAAATTAAAAAATGCTTTTTTGCTTAAATGTATAATTTAAACTTTATGTATGTTTTGTAAGATTCCCTTATCTGTCAAACATATTTTATTAGATTGTCCTGGACTTAACACAAGCAGAATGCTCTTTTTTCAAGTTACTTCACTTAAGGACAGATTTAATGACATTATGCCTGAAAAGGTTTTGGATTTATTCATTTTTTTTTAATCATATGTTAATTAAAATAAAAAAATTGTATAATATGACTTGCTGTTTATATTTGTTTTGTTTTTATTGCCTTTATATGATATTTGTGTTTTTGTAATTGAATTTTGCCATGAAAATAGCTTTTGGTTGCTGACATGGTATTAAATAGAATAATCAGAATCTGAATCGGTTTGTCCCAAGTGATAAAAAAAGATGTCAGTCATGGACAAGTTGCAGGGACACTAAACACTTTTTTTAAATGGTTAACTCAGCTGACAGTCCTGGAAGGATGTCACCAGTTAGCTTGGCAGTGTAACACACAAGTTCAGCCTCAAAGTCAAACTTTGGTTGTTGTTTGTTTGTTTGTTTGTTTTTTGTTTATGTGACTTTATTACATAAAATGTGGCAAAAATATTGCGGGAAAGGAATAAATAAAAGATTCAACAGTCTTTGGCACCTCGACTATCTAACTTTCACATTATGTTCTTCTCAAATTTGTGATTTGCTTCCACCTGCAGATTGCTTTGTGTATCATATTTAATAAACCAATACAATTTAAATGTTTAAATGAACATGTATAGTCACACCATTGTAGCAGTGTTGCATACAGTAGTCTATAAGGTAAATAGTGATTGTTCATTTGAAGATTACTCAAGTGGAAGAATGTAAGTAATAAACTTACACCTACTAGCACTATGCATTATATTGTGAAAAAGTAGATTATCTTAATATCAAAACCTTAAATTTTCTCTGGACTTAATGATAAATACATGTCTGACCTTTGGAATGAACCAAAATAAACTAGAAATCGCATTCATGACGATTTATAGTGATTTTATTTCTTTGCCTACATTGACGCTAATGCATTAAGAGGAGGGGGTTCCCCGTACCAAGATGGCTGCTCAGTTGACGCATTCGTTCCAATGTACTGCCCTATACCAGACGACATCTAGTGCATATATCTATGCTCCTAACCATTATGCGCTCCACACTCCAGTCCAGTAGGTGGCGGTAAATGCACCTTAAAAATTGGTTTGCCATCCGCCAATAAAAATCAGATGCTTACGAGGCACAATACAAACTACAGGCTATCAGTTACACGGTTGTAAATGGGAATAGAGCAGCTGAAAAGTATTCAACACCAATGTATCTGTGGTTCGGAAGTGGAGGAAGCAAGAAAATGTACTGCGCCAAGTTAAGAAAACACAGTAGATAAGGACTTTGATGGATTTGTGGGAGAAGATTGATTAAAAAATAATGTGTATGTTGTTAAATAGTGGAATAAACTTCAACTAAACTCACTGTTTTGCTTCTGTTACCTTTTTTTGTAGACCGTATGTTTTAGCATGCGCCTTATAATACGGTGCGCCTTATAATACGGTGCGCCTTATAATACGGTGCGCCTTATAATACGGTGCGCCTTATAATACGGTGCGCCTTATAATACGGTGCGCCTTATAATACGGTGCGCCTTATGTATGGGTTAAGTACAGACATAGACCCCGTAATTGAGACTGCGCCTTATAATCCGGTGCGCCTTATAGTGCGGAAAATGCTGTATTTGTGATGTTTCGGAAACTGGGTGAGCGCATCTTTAAAACGGCAAAAAAAATTGTTCAGTAATTGTTTGAGGAACATGTGTATTCAAAGTGTATTGTTGGCATGTTGATTGGATTCTCTACATTGTCTGTAGTGTGTGATTGGGTTTGTGATTTTGTGCCTTGTGATGGGTTGCCACCCCATCCAGATTCCCTGAGTCCTCTGGGATACGTTCCAGGTTCCCTGTGATCATGTGTAGAATAAGCTGTGAATGAGGAATTTTTGGATTTTCCAACCAAACACGTGAATACTCATGTCACCTGGCTATTTTATCTAAACATACAAAAATGAAACAATGCTATAAATGAAACATGCTACTTTGTAGCAGGCAAAGTAACGAAAAATGTTTTTGCCTGTCTCTTTATGTGTGTAACAGGCATCATGGCAGGTTCGAACCGCTCTGGTGATCTGCGGGATGCTCAGAAGTCCATCCCCATTGGTACCATTCTGGCTATCAGCACCACCTCCTTCATCTGTATCCTTACACCACACATACATGTCACACACACATCTTGTTGTAATGGAAATATAGTAAATAATGTATTATTTATTAAAGGGGACCTTTGCAATGATCCATGTTTCAGAACTTTGAGCTTATATTGCAATATTAACCCTTTAGTGCCAGTTTTATACTCATCAATGCAGGTCAATACTGTTAATACTGGATCAGCCACTGATGCTTGATTAAATGAGGAAGCTTGATTAAATAAAGTATTTCTCTAACTCAGACCCTTAGACATGTCTAGTGTTTTGCTGTTTGGCTCCTGCATTGAGGGAGTTGTCCTGAGAGACAAGTAAGTTTCATGTCTTTTCATGTTTTTGTTTTAATTAGTCCTAATCTTGACTATATGAACCATGTAGCCTTAGAGGAGCATCCTCTTTTTACACTTGTGTGTTTGTGTGTGTTTTGTCAGATTCGGTGAGGCAGTAAGAGGGAACCTGGTGATAGGAACGTTAGCGTGGCCCTCTCCCTGGGTCATCGTCTTCGGCTCTTTCTTTTCCACTTGTGGGGCGGGGCTTCAGAGTTTGACTGGTGCACCACGTCTTCTGCAGGCCATCGCTAGGGATGGGATAGTGCCGTTTCTTAGAGTGAGTCACACTTGCACACCATTTAGTGTTATTATTATTTTTGAAAAGTCGGGGTGTCACCTTACAGCTCCAGGGTCCTTGGTTTGTTTCTGAGCTGATTGCTGTCTTACTATGTTCTTTCTATGTCCACATGAACTTCCTCTGGAAATACTTTTCCAGTATTTTCACATCTTCTAAAAATATAACAGTGGTTGAATTAGCGACTTTAAATTATTCATAGTTGTGAATGATAACATGGCTTCACTGAACTACTCATCAGCCCCAGCAAGTCACATGACCCTGTAGCATTTCACTGATCCCTCACACCTGTTACTAATCATTAACTAAAACTAACTAACTATTAATAACTAACTCATCTCTAACCTGTTACTAGTCTGTCATGTTACTCCTCATTAGCGCTCTTATTTAGTTCTGCTTTCTGTGTGTTTTTCGTCGTTGTGTTTGTCGTGTATGCCACATCTTCACTTATAGTCTTTGTTTGCTTGTTTGTTTAAACTTTATCAAATTAATTGTCTGCCCTTGCAGCAATCGTGATAAATGTGTGTGTGTGTGTGTGTGCGTGTGCGTGTGCGTGTGTGTGTGCGTGTGCGTGTGCGTGTGCGTGTGCGTGTGCGTGTGCGTGTGCGTGTGTGTGTGTGTGTGTGTGTGTGTGTGTGTGTGTGTGTGTGCGTGCGCGTGCGTGTGTGTGTGTGTGCGTGCGTGTGCGTGTGTGTGTGTGGTGCCTGGCATTGTTCTATCTTCCAATCCCGGGTGTATTCCCAAATCACACCCATTGTTCCTGGAAAAGAATAATTAATAAATAATACATTTGTTAATTCATTATTAAATTTGTCTGGGGATAGATGAAAGTTGTGGAGCTAAGTGTTTCTCGACATCTCCCTTTGTGTATTGCTGGAAAAGTGTAAATATATTTAAGATGTAATTAATGGTCAATATGTAAAGTGCATGTAGGTTTTTACACAAAGGTTTTTATGTGAACTGTAGCACAATGTTTTATGTCGGAATTTGGAAATATTACCATAGCATGCTCATTCTTTTCATGCCTTTCCACATTCAACTAGATTCCAGAAATGTAGGAAAAGGAGAGAAATTAATTTATGCACATAGCACACAAATCAAACACTACAAACTAGTTTACAGTGTTTGTGGGGGGGTCTGTTTTTCATATCTTTTATCTGTGTGTGTGTGTGCGTGTGTGTTACAGGTATTCGGTCATGGCAAAGCAAACGGGGAGCCCACGTGGGCTCTGCTCCTGACTGCCTGCATCTGTGAGTGTGGAATCCTTATCGCTTCTCTGGACTCAGTCGCGCCAATCCTCTCAATGTAAACAACACTCATTAGAGTCACACAATGCAGATGTACCATCATTCAGTCCCTCCAGGATTGCATGATTTTGTAAACGAACGCAAATTTGAACTCTGTAGTATCCCGTGGAGCTGGCAGTTTTTCAAAATTACCACAGATTTTCTGCAGATTTGTGCCAAGAGGCGTCAGGTGACATCGTCACAGCTTAGACCATAAATAGCTTCCTGTATATGGTCTAAGTTGCAGATTTATGCCAAGAGGCATCAGGTGATATCGTCACAGCACACATTGGGCTCAAAGCCCTCTTCAATTCACATGCATCAAACATAAGTACAGCTATCATAGAAAGTCAGTACATGTGTCCCGTCTTTGCAATTTAACTAAGCAATTTTTCTTAAGTTGCATCACAGATTTTAGAAAGAAAATTCAGGCATCTATGGCCATAGTGATCACAAAAATCAGCAAAATCCTGGAGGGACTGATTACTGCATTATGGAAATCATTTCATTATTACATTGTCTCATTGTCTTTTGCTCTCCCTCTTTACAGGTTCTTCTTGATGTGCTATATGTTTGTGAACCTTGCATGCGCTGTACAGACTTTGTTACGGACCCCCAACTGGAGACCTCGCTTCAAATTCTACCACTGGTGCGCTTAACATACACACATGCGCACACAGGGCATACAGGAGATGGAAGGAATTATAGTTGTTAGCTGGGGATGTTAGGTTGGTGAGACACAGCCGTGTCTTATCCATCACTCAATAATTAATGCAGAATTTATTCTTTCACCATTACACATGAATCTATGAGGATAAATAAATGAAGTTGCCAGTGCAAAACTTGACTTCTCAGTCTTCAGTCTGCTTCAGACAAATATTAAATATGTCTCTCGTTCTTTCTTCTTCTGTCACTGCAGGGCTCTGTCATTCCTGGGCATGAGCCTGTGTCTCTCGCTCATGTTCATCTGCTCTTGGTACTATGCCATTGTTGCCATGGCAATCGCCGGCTGTATCTACAAGTATATCGAGTTCCGGGGGTGAGTGGAACGTGAACGAGACCGTGACAGAGAGGGGAGAGCAGGTTTTTTGGCGCTTGATGAGCCACTTTTTGTCTAATCCTCCCAGACAGAATGTGATCCAGGATTTGATTTATTTTGTGCCGAAAGTCAAGTTGTGATGTGACCTGATGACTGGGGTTTAAAAAGTGAGGAGGGTCTGAGAGGATTACAGCATTGTGTGTGTGTGTGTGTGTGTGTGTGTGTGTGTGTGTGTGTGTGTGTGTGTGTGTGTGTGTGTGTGTGTGTGTGTGCGCGCGTATGTGTGAGCTTGCGTATGTGTGACTGTATGGTTGTGTGACTGTGTGTTTGTTGGTGTGGCTGTGTGTGTATGTGTGTATGTGTGGCTGTGTGTGTATGTGTGGCTGTGTGTGTATGTGTGGCTGTGTGTGTGTGTAAGTGTGGCTGTGTGTGTATGTGTGGCTGTGTGTGTGTGTATCTGTGGCTGTGTGTGTACGTGGCTGTGTGTGTGGCTGTGTGTGTATGTGTGGCTGTGTATGTGTGTGTGTGTGTGTGTGTATGTGTATGGCTGTGTGTGGCTGTGTGTTTGTGTGGCTGTGTGTATGTGTGGCTGTGTGTATGTGTACGTATGGTTGTGTGTGTATTTGTACTGTATGTGCATGTGTGTGTGTTTGTCTGTATGCTTGTGTGTGTGTGTGTGTGTGCGTGTGTGTGCGTGTGTGCATGGTTTCATACACACTAATTTGGGTTGCACTCGATTGTTAATAGGGCAGAGAAAGAGTGGGGTGATGGAATCCGTGGGCTGTCCCTGAGTGCAGCACGCTACGCACTTATGAGGCTGGAAGAGGGGCCACCACACACCAAGAACTGGAGGTGAGGACTGAAAGGCACATACACAAGCAGACTAAACAAATTAAAAACCTACAGAAACAAGCATCATGCCATTTCTCTCTCTCTGTCTCTGTCTCTGTCTCTGTCCCTGTGTCTTCTCCTCCAGGCCTCAGATCTTAGTGCTAGTCAGTATGGATGCAGAGCAGAATGTTGAACAGCCTCGTCTTCTGTCTCTGACCAGTCAACTGAAAGCAGGGAAAGGACTCACAATTGTGGGCACTGCACTAACCGGAATCTTCCTGGACGATCACCCTCTGGCCCAACAAGCCGAACAGGTAACACACACACAAACAGACACACAAACACACAGAGTTGTTATCCATGGACATCTTGTTCGTTCAGAGCATATCCTAAAATCTGAATTTCAAAGTACAGTTAAGTACAAAAAGTACATTTTATCTGTGCCACATGTCAACACTTACACCCACCTGATACTAAAGGAAAATTAATTTTATGTGCTTAATACTGTAACAAAATGTCCTGCTATGAAAGTGATTGTTTGGGTTTAATCTGGAGGCTACAATGCATTCGTAGAGAAAATGTGCAATTTTTAATTCTAAATATAAAGTGCTACCAGATATGAATTATGAAATGGACTACGGAAATGAAACCATGCTATATACAAACTTCCTTATTTTCTTCACCTCTTCCTCACAGTCCCTGAAGAAGCTAATGGAAGCAGAGAAGGTGAAGGGTTTCTGCCAGGTGGTGGTTTCCTCCAACATCCGCGATGCCACCTCGCACCTGGTGCAGGTCAGTGGGCTCGGAGGCCTCCAGCACAACACCGTGCTCCTAAGCTGGCCACGTAACTGGAAACAGGCTGAAGATCATCAGCTGTGGAGGAACTTCATCGGTGAGTCATTGCTTCTCACATCCACTTCACATGAAGAGTGACCATGTGACCGTTACAGCACGTGTTACAGACTGTGGGGAAACGTTAACCTGCAATAGAGAGGCACTTAAATAATCAGACTCTAATCATCATTGGGCTCTCATAATCGGATAAAAGCAGAGTTTAAATCATCTGAAACACAGAAGGGACTAAAATCTATATCCATTAAAATAAAAAAAAAAATCGGATTGTGCAAAATCGTACTTGCATGATTAAATTAAATAATGTATTATTAATGTATTATTTTTTGGAAGTAGTAATTGTTAAAAAAAGAATTTTTATCATCAAAAGATGAGATTATTATTGATTAATATAACTCAGAACCCGATGGTGATAACATGCTAATAGTCATTGTCGAGCTTCTATTAATAACAATTTTGCAACAAAAACAGATCTATTTACAAATCGCAGATGAGAAATCAACAGAAGGTTTCATTGTTGTATCGGTCAGCTGTATGGTCCGGTCTTTATCAGCAATCATTTGAAGACTCTGGCAGAAAGAAATTGGTGTTGGGTCTGTGTGAATCTCAGAGTTTGTGCTGACCCATTAGTTCCTCAGAAGCTCTCGGTTGCATTATTATAAACTGTTGTAGAAAGGACATTATTTACATTTACATTATTTACTGTCCAGTGTCACTCAAACAAGGATGAGGTTCCCTTCTGAGTCTGCTTCCTCTCAAGGTTTCTTCCTCATATTGCTCATTAGGGATAAATGTTAGAGATAAATAATATTTAAAAAAATTTTATTCATATTTTTACATTAATTTTAAACTTTAAATTTATTTATTTATTTGTTTGTTTGTATATATATGTTTGTGTGTGTGTGTGTGTGTGTGTGTGTGTGTGTGTGTGTGTGTGTGTGTGTGTGTGTGTGTGTAAAATCTTGTTTTTATTTATTTATTTGTTTGTTTGTTTATATTCTTGGTTTTATGTTAATTTTATTTTTTTCTGTTTCCATACTTCTGTAAAGACAATGTGAATTGTTAAAAGCACTATACAAATAAATTCAGGTATATATTTCAGGTAGTAAAGAGGTAGAGATATCATTGCTGTCACACAGGGTCTTGGGTTTCATCCTGTGTTGTGGCTGCATGTAGAATTGTATTTCTGGTGTTTGAATATACATAATTAAGTCATGTTGACTGTACAAAACCAAGCTGGAAATGAATTCAGTTCATGTGTAGTACAGTAAGCGATGTAAATGAAATTCAGTATTTTTAATCTGACTGGTGAAGCCATGGTTTGCAAAGAGTGTGTTGTATCTCAGTTGTTGAAAGAAATTCTGCCATTTAAACAGGGATGTGTAGAATGTTGATGTCCCTTGTACATTAAAATGTTTTTGTCATGTCACAGAAATTGTCTGTTCTCTTTTATAGAGTTGGTCAGAGAGACCACGGCTGCCAGTAAAGCCTTGCTGGTGGCTAAGAATATTGCAGCTTTCCCATCGAATGGTGAGCGCTTCACTGAGGGTTACATCGATGTGTGGTGGATTGTTCATGATGGTGGCATGCTCATGCTACTGCCCTTCCTCCTGCGCCATCACAAGGTAAGCACGCTGACTCCTGGACTATTCAGTTGTGGCATTATTTTATGCTATAATACTTGTAATATATTTATACACTCTTTGGCCATACTCTAGCATTTGAGTTCTTGTTTTGTACTGGCTCAATAATTCAGACTTCCTACAATATATAACAAAATTATAGAAAGAAATATATTCTACAGAAAAAAAAACATATATACAGTGTCTAAGATTAAGACTTTTGCCCAGAAATGTACATCTGAATATTATGTGATGTGTTTAATTTTATTATTAACTCCTCACTAAACTCAGTTATGAATATAGCCTTAAGAGCAAAGGGTTCCCCTGGGGTTTGTTAAATCATTAATGGTTCTAGCTTGTTAAAGTCATTTTGCCTAAATCCGTTTTGCAAAAATGAAGCAGCCTGTGGTTCTGAGTGAGTTGTACTGTACTTCGAAAACAAATGTAACCTAAAGAACTACACTGATATACTATTCAAATAAGCAAGTAATAAAGGAGAATGACTATACTGTATGTGTTACATACTATATAGTTAATCATGGTGTGTGTGTGTGTGTGTGTGTGTGTGTGTGTGTGTGTGTGTGTGTGTGTGTGTGTGTGTGTGTGTGTGTGTGTGTCTGAAGGTGTGGAGGAAGTGCAGGATGCGCATCTTCACTGTGGCTCAGATGGATGATAATTCTATTCAGATGAAGAAAGACTTAACCACCTTCCTGTACCACTTGCGTATCGACGCCCAGGTGGAAGTAGTAGAGATGGTGGGTCTCTCTCTCTCTCTCTGTCTCTCTCTCTCTCGCGCGCGACGCGCGCACTGGCGCGCGCGCGCGGGCGAGCGCGACAGCGCGCGCGAGCAAGAGCGAGCTAGGCGAGCGAGAGCGCGGCCGGGCGCGGCCAGGCGCAGGAGCGAGCGAGAGAGCGACGAGCAGCGAAGGCGCGCGGCACTGCGCGAGCCCGCAGCGAGGCGCGAGATAGAGAGAGGACGGAGAGAGAGTTAAAGAAGAGGAAGAGAGAGGGCGAGAGAGAGTAGCATAAGAGGAAAGAGAGAGTAAGAGAGAGAGAGGAGAGAAAAGAGAGAGAGGAGGAACAGAGAGGGAAGAAAGTGTATAGAGAACAGGAAAGAGAGAGGGGAGAGAGAGAAATAAAGAATAGAAGAGAGAGAGAGAGGAGAGAGGGAGAGAGAGACAGAGAGAGGGAAAGAGAGAGAGAGAGAGAGAGAGCGAGGAGAGAGCGAAAGAGAAGAGAGCGCAGCGAATAGGCGGAGAGAGCTCTTCTCTCTCTCCCTCTCTCTCTCTCTCTCTTCTCTCTGTCTCTCTCTCTCTCTCTCTCTCTCTCTCTCTCTCTCTCTCATTTTCCCAATTAAACCATCTTTAGATTTTCTCTCCTCTTTCCATCTTCACATTCTGAGAACATCTCCTTTGTTCTTCTCTGCAGCATGACAGCGACATCTCAGCCTACACCTATGAAAAGACCCTGATGATGGAACAGCGCTCTCAGATCCTCAAGCAGATCAATCTCACTAAGACAGAGCGTGAGCGTGAGGCAAGCCCACATACACTTTTTGAAAAACGCAAATACAAACACACGCAGTTTGGAGCGAAAGTGTCGATCAGTCTGAGCTAAATGGATTTACTTTCCAGCTATTCTGTTCTTCAGGAGAGGGCAACAATTAGCAGTAGTTACACTGCTGTAAGCGGCATGCAAATGAAGTAAAATTGTGTTATGGTGTTGTATGATTTGCAAAGCACTACTTAGCTTTTTTAGCCTAGAGTAGCATTTCCCATCTCTGTCCAGGAGTCCTTGAGCACTGCAATCTTTAATGATTTTTTTTTTTCTATTCTTTTAAAATCCAAGTCTAAAAAAGTCTTAATACCAAGAGCTTCTTTTAGTTTCCTTACTTATGATTATGTATGTATGAGTCCAGACAATGCCCTAATTATTGTCTCTTACTGACTACACAGTATTGAATCAATTAAATTTCATGTACGATTATTACATTTTCAATTCAATTTATTTGTATAGTGCTTTTAACAAAGGACATTGTCTCAAAGCAGCTTTACGGACGCATAGAAAATGTAAAGTTAAAAATGAAAGAAACCCTGAAAGGAACCAGACTCAAAAGGGAACCCATCCACAAGCACAGTGGATCCTTGTGACAGGAAACATGTTTTTAAATAAAGACTTGATGAAAGACTTGTTGGAGGCTTCGGGGTGCTGACTTTGAAGTCACGTGACTGTGGTGTAGTTTGTTTAGAGGCTTTATAACTTCATCACCACTCCATTACTCTATAGTAAGTTCCTAATCGATAGATGATACATTTCAACCCTCTGGATTTCACATTCGAATAATTGAAATCAAATCGGATCTTGACGTCTCTAGGGACTCCCTGTTGAAATGGTTAGCTAACTGCAGTCCCTGGTTGGGTTTTAGAGAACACCTAATAATGTTTGCTGAAGCAAGCATGCCCAGTTTAGCCAGGAATACTTCGGTTCGGCGACAGCCGGTTGCGATGTTAGGAAGAACGGGAGAGCTAAAATCTAATATCTGTTAAAGGCGTGACAATTAAATGATTCGGTTTGAGCATCGCATTCTCTTCTGCATATCCAGGTCTCATCTGTGCCATATTAAGAATTACGTGTGGCCAAAAATTTAAACACACTCAAATTAAGATTCACACAATGTGTGTTTAGTCTGTCTGCTTTTAGTTTTCTTCCTCCAAAAACATTTTCCCAAAGAAAAAAAATGGTATATTGATGTATAATTTCCTTTTCAGTCGCTGCTGTTCATGTGTTACAGATGTGTCAGCAAAGCGGGCTGAAAAATATACCCCCCGATCCACACAAGATATAGGGGATGTTTCAACTCAAGTCAAGTTTTTTTTTTGTCATTTCAGGCATATACAGTACAGCTGGTGTACAGTACATAGTTAAATAAAACAATGTTCCTCCAGGATCATGATGCTACATAAAACACAGAACTACAAGACACAACACAGAACTAATTACACTGTCCGTTACTACATGTAGAGCGCTTGTGCAATAAAGACCGCGCAGTAAAATAAGCCGAAGAACTTGAGCAGAACATAGTAAAACTCTGTGGATGTAAGACGGATAGGTGGTCCATATGGCATTTTGTTTTTGTGTTGTAGCAACTGTCACAATGCAGGAAACTATAGTAAGGGCTGCTTCTCCATAGCATCCTGTACATTTGTCTTATAAATGCTGTTGCAACTGGTCTCACAAAATGGGTCTCGTGTGCAAAAAAAGCAATAGAACGTTTTATATTACTGTTTAATGTACTGTACACGAGACCCATTTATAACCATTTTCTGTTTCTTCTACATTTTTTCTAGCTGTGTTAAATGCTTGTAGTGTGTTTTTCACAGATTCAAAGCATCGCTGATAGTTCACGTGGTTCGATTCGTCGCAAGAACCCAGCGACAGTCAACACCCATCTGAGTGTGACTGAGGAAGCAGCATCCAGCAGCAAGGAGGATAAACCAGAGGAAGAGGTAGAGTTCTGATTATATAGACATATCAGAGAGTAGAAAAGGGTTTGATATCACTAGTGTTTTGGAAAATTTCTATGAATATATTGCCTCTAATAGGCTAGGAAAAAAACAGAAGTACTTGAGAAAAACTGCACATTTCTGCTTCACTTTTATATGAAACTCTGGTAAAAAAAAAAAAAAAAAAAAAGGAGTTCATAATTGTGTAGTTTGGCTCTAACATGGCAGGTATGGGTTTTTTTTGGTGTTCAATACATCTGATGATCTTGTTGCACTGCAAGTAGATGTAAAATAAAATGTCACGATTTCTCTCGTTCTCTCACTCATTGTCGGATATAACAAATATATATATCTCTACGTCTTCCTCCTTTGCCCTCACACTGTCCATGTGTACTTGTTGTGCCTTGCCCTGCCTCTACAGTGTGTCACTGTATCCCAACCTCCACAGGAGCAGCTCATCCACGATAAGAGCACCAACCCACCAACACCCGCCACCCCACAGTCCCCTGCCACTGAGGCCGTGACTCCCAGCACAGCTGTCCAGATGACCTGGACCGAGGCCAAATGTGATGGAGAGCAGCCCAAACCTCCAGGAGCCAGCACACCTGGGGCCATCAAAGACCTTTTCAGTATGAAACCGTGAGTGTCGACATGCGGTCCATTTTTGCTTCTGCATATCAAGTAGAGGTGGCCAAGGAATTATGGGATTACATTCAAGGAGCAATAAAGGATCACAGAAAATTGTGCATTTGGTGTAAAAAGAAAAATCAGCGTCAGGTTCTTGTATATTTAGTGCTCAGAAAATGGCCTCTTGTCCCCATAGTTTTCAAACACACTGACGATTCGCTAGCTCAGGGCTACAGTGCCATCTTCTGGAGAAAAAGACAAAAAACAGGGTTGATACTCAGCGAATGTTGATGAGCATGAAAGATGTTTTAAAAAGATTTGCTTGGATGTCTTCGGGTCATCAGGACTGATTTGTGTTTGCTATCTCTGTTTATACGATTTGTTATTTTTCTATTTTGCCATGCAACAGAGAGTGGGAGAATCTGTAAGTATCACATTTCTATGTCTCTGTCTGTCTCTCTCACACACACACACACACACACACACACACACACACACACACACAAACATTTCTAAAACAAGTTATTAATGACTTCAGCTAACATTTCTTCCCATTCTCCACACAGAAACCAGTCCAACGTCAGACGCATGCACACTGCTCTCAGACTCAATGGTGAAATCGTGAAGAAATCTGGTGAGGCCAAGTTGGTGCTGCTCAACATGCCTGGACCACCTAAGAACAGAACTGGAGATGAGAACTGTATCCTTTAACTTGTACTGTGTATAGTATTTTCTTTTTTTTTTTTTTTCTCCCACATTCTTCTTTAGTAACTTTTTCATTCTGCTCAGGAGTAAAACAAAATCCTGGCATTTATCCCAGAAATACTGGGTGTGAAGCTGGAACACACCCTCGGATCAGACACCGGGCCAGCAAACCGTTCACACACACACGCACTCATTCACACCATTTTACTGGCATGCAGTTAGGAAGAGGAAGAAAACTGGAGAACCTACAGACTACAGTGTGAGCTCTGAGGCAGCAACACTATCACTGAGCTTCAGCATACTGTATGTAATAAATAATATAGAGGTTAGATCACGTAATAACTATTAACATCAATAGCCACTGTTAACACTGTCTGTTGCCGCTGTAGTCGTAATAGAATTAGGAAATGTAAAGAGAAATCATTTGTTTTCATTCTCTAAAATTTGGAAACCTGGATTATGGTTAGAACATTTTGTTTGATGAATATCAACAGGTTTCAGCATCTGCAGCCTCAGAAGCACTGCTTGCATATCTGATCTTACAGTTTCAGCTCTTTAGGTATTATTTATATTTGTATATTAATGTTATATTATCACCACAGTACACTGGTAAAAAGGTGTATTGGAAGTCAACTAATGAGACATTTTCAATCCGTATAAACAAATGAATGATTTGGCTGAAATTCTTACATGCAATCAGTCAGGACAATGTTGGCGTTCAGTGGTGAAGTACTTTGACCTTTGTTGGGGCAATAAGCAAACATTTGGGGCATCTCAGAGAACAGAAATGGGTTTGAAATCACCATTTACTTTGACAAATGGTAATATAAATATAAATATTTGTGGGAAACAAAACTAACCATTTTTGCACCTTTTTTATGAAACATTTTTTATGTTTTTATGCCTCTATTAGGGTGGTAAAAAAAAATAAATACTTATGAGAAACTACAAATTCTTAAAGCCCTAAGTCTCTACTTTTATTCAGCCTTTAACCACCACTGTGAAGAGTGACAGGAAAAAGACATACATTGTTGCACATGGTCACAATAAAACAGGCAGAGATTCTTTTTTGGCATCTGATAAAGTAATTGAAGCTGTAAAATAAATATTGTTTTTTTTTAAATCAACATATTGTTTATAAGATTATACATTTTACCTCATCTGCTTCATGCAGGACTTTTAGGTTAAGTAGCTGGTTAGACTTATTTAAAACATTGAAGCCATTTATATCTGGATTAGAATGAAACATATTGTCACCAATCTCTCTATGTCTCACTATTACAATTTTTGGATGTGCATCTGTGTGTCGCACCATATATGAAATGTTTCCTTAACACTTTCTTTTTTTCAGATATGGAATTCCTTGAGGTTCTCACTGAGGGTCTCAACCGTGTCCTCCTCGTACGTGGTGGAGGTCGTGAGGTCATCACCATTTATTCTTGAAAGAACAACTTGCCCACAAACCCACCCCCAGCCTCAACCCTGAAAAATGTTTCATTCACATAGTCAAACCCCAAAACATTCCCCTACCACCCCCAAGCAATATCCCAGAATTCCCTGCGCTTATCTGACCCCCACCCTAAAATGGAGCTACGACAGATCCTCATATTGCCCGCTCTCTCTCTCTCTCTCTCTATAAGGAGCCCTCATTAAGGCCTTCTACTCATTTTCCATGCAGTTTTCTCATTGGCCACCGCATGTTCTTGGCCTATTCTCATTCTTGTTTGTTGTTTGTAATCCGATGATCTATGATTTGCCCTGCTGAGTTCAGTGCCACATATGATACAAGGAAAAACTATTGATGTCAGTACGTTTTCTGCTGCATTCCTGACGTTTTCTCCAACCCCTACTTTTCCCATCCAATCAGGAGACGTCTGAAGGTCGCAGAAATAGAAAGGTTTTAGGAGCTTTCTGCTTCCTCTAAGGCTTTGGTTTGTACATTTATTTATTTATTTATTTATTTATTTATTTATTTATTTAAAAACAAAAGCCTAAACTTTCCAGAAAGAGTTCAGAAGTCAGACAAGCTGAGGATCTGTCAGTCGTTACATCACTGTGATGAAGCAATGAGTTTTGCGATGGACCCGGACCAAGGAGCTGACAGAGATGGTGGCACGCCGCTATTTTTGCCACATTGTGGGCTGAATTCCCAGAAGTCATGTGTCATGAGAAGGACTGACAGTCACGGAAAGAGACTCTCACGCTGTGATGTTTCAGTTTGATGTGGCCATATTCGCCACCCACATAGTGTGCTAGGTGGAAACACTTTGATCCCCCGGACTGTACTTGGAAAAAACATACATTTGTGCTCTGTTTTCTTGGCACAGTTCTGCCATTTTTTGAAATTTGTGTTTATTTGTGTTTAATTGTTGTCCTCTGCGTATGCCCTGAAATTTTTCACTTCTCCTGATTGGATGTGAATAGCTATTCCCTGCCAAACACTATATGTGCCAAAACAATAGTGGGAAGATCTGTGATTTGCTGTCTCAAAATGACAGAACAAGAAAAAAAACAAAAACAAATAGGACTTATCTGTATTATCTGAGTGTCATAAGTGAGAGGAAACATGTAACAAACAGAATGTTGGAGGAGGAGGAGGTGGAGGAGGAGGAGGAGCAGATAAAAGTCTACATGGTGTAAAATCTCAGAGGTATTGAGAAATATCGGTTTTCTGGGATTCACTACTAAGAAAGCCACAGGGTTGATGCTAAGAGTCTTCAGGATGACTTTAGGCTTTTCACTGTGGCATTGGGAAGTGTACTGTACTGTACTGTACTGTAGCCCCCTTCACGAGCACTCAACCTGCACTGGCAGCCACTGTGTAACAAGTGATTTGATGAGTCTGTGGATTCATTAAGTGTGTGTGTGTGTGTGTGTGTGTGTGTGTGTGTGTGTGTGTGTGTGTGTGTGTGTGTGTGTGTGTGTGTGTGTGTGTGTGTGTGTGTGTGTTCATATGATCCATCTGTGGGAACTTGAAGCATTTTAGTCGCTTTTTACAAACATGAAAATGTGTTTGTTACATTTACAGAAAGATCTATATAAAATACCACTACTATATATACATATATATTCTGTATTGGACCACACCAAAAGAAATCGTAAAACTATATGATACACATGTTGATTGTGCCATATGACTGACAATACATATCAGTTTAAATATTATTAGTGCGAGCTAACTTGAATATACATAGGAAGAAGTAAAAACTGTCAAAAGACAGAAAGGAAATATATTGTCCCGAAACTCATGCAAGTAAAAATGCAATCGTATACAAAGCGTCTATGGGATGTGGTCTAGACGGAGTTGCTGAAGGAGTAGTTTAAGCAACATCTTTTACCGATCGAATAGTACGAAATGAAATGAATGTTAGAGACGATCTGAAAGTGCATAAAGAACTGGTTGTGCAATAGCTGAAACTGGAAAAGTCATATAATCATTGCATTATTTATTTTTGTATGCAGATACTTTTGTAAATGTCGGTTTTATTTTGGGGAGTTTTCACATAAAAAGCAGTAAGAGTTTAAGTATGTGATTTGTTTCTGCTCAGATAAACACTGTTATTGTCACTTGTACTTCACTAATTAGCATTCATATGTATATAGATATATAGCTGTATTACACACCGATCAGCCATAACGTTAAAAACACTAGCTTATTATTATTAGGTCCCTTCATGTTGCCAAAAGGGCTCTGTTTTTTGAGTCATTAACTCTACAAAACCTCTAAAGGTGTGCTGTGGTATCTGTCACCAAGAAATTAGCAGCAGATCCTTTACTGTAAGTCCTGTAAATAACGAGGGAGAGCCTGAATAAATCTGACATGTTTTTCCAGCATATTCAACAGATATTTGATCAAATTCAAATCTGAGGAATTTGGAGGCCAAATAAACACCTTGAACTCTTTGTCATGCTCCTTAAACCGTTCCTGAACATTTTGTCTTCTCTTCAAACATATTAGGTCGGTAGAGATATATATATATATCCCAATTTTTCACAGGTGCCATTGTAATGTAATAATCAATGTTTTTTCAATTCATCTGTCAGTGGTTTTTAATGTTGTGGCTGATCTATTTATACATAATGTATGTCATATATCACTAGTGAAGCAAGTGACAACAATTTTTATCATCACTTGCACACACAAATATATATATATATACTGTTTTAAATGCATAAATCCATATATTGTGAATGCTGCTAGTGTGTGAATAGATATGTATATACATAGAACTAAAGTATTTACAGAAATATTACAGGATAGTACTAAGAGGGGCAGACATACAAAAATACATATCAGCACTGGTGATTGTTGTATTTAAAACATTTCAGTTGAGTGGGCTTTCAGACCTATCAGCAGTCAGCTTTTTGGTGAATCTAAAAGCAGTCATTGTATTTCACAATTATATATTATACATGCAGCAAAGCATGTGAGAATATGGCTGCGTTCAGGCGTGAAGTTAAAGGAAGAATTCACTCTGAGCCACCACTTGCACTCTTATTTGCTTTCAGTATGAACCACACACCATATATATATATATGAGGATGAGAAAGTGTTGCCTGCGTAGACTGAGCCTAGCCTTTCAACACGTTTCCCAAAAAAAGATCACGAGCTTATTCGAACAGCTCATTTTATCTGATTTCATTCTGATGATTTTGTAATCGTTGTTTGCATGGTTCAATTATGATTATTTGTTTTGGTGGTTTATGTTGTGTATTCTGTGAAAGAAGAAAAGTGTGAGGGATCCGTTAGAGCCCATGTTGCTAATGGTTGTGTTGCAATACATCTAGCAGTGCTCGAAGGTACAGTAGTGTGCCGGAGTGACCGTGGTCGAGTGACTAGGATCATGGCTGGCTGTAGCTTCGGGTGCATAATACTATACTGTTGTGTTTTGATATTTCCGTAGTTAGATTAGCAGGAGACTTGGAGCGTGCTAGATATGTTGTCTTTTTTGACCTTGTGTGTTACTGCTCTAATACACTGATCATTTTGTTGTATTGTGAGACTTTTAGTACAAAGTGGTTAAGGATCCATCCACTTCTTTTGGAAGGTTACGTGCAATACTGTTTCTCTTGAGGGTTGGATGTTTGTATGTGAGCATGTGAGAAATATTTTTTATGTCTGCTTTATTTGTGGTCCTGTAGGCCATGGTGTTCATCAGCACTCTTTGTGTGCTAGAGGATTTTACGTCACATCTGTTCTATGGTGGCTGATACAGAAATGCACTTTATACAGGGTTGACGTTCTTTCCAGCGATGATGACGATGTCATTCGGGGTACCTTTGCTATTTGAGCCTGCTGGATCCAATCGGAGTTTTCAGCTTCCTCTAGTGGCAAAAGTGTGTAGTTCAGTCATGGGGAAGCGGCAGTTGTTTCATGGTTGCAGAACGAATACATTCTCTGCTAGTTACAGTACATACTACCTGATCGAGACAGTTTTCACTCTGCTGCATGAACCTAGATGTATATTTATTTTTGCACTTATTGTGTATCAATAGCTCTTTTGTCTCGATTCTTCACACTATAAGACACGTTCAAAAATATATTTCCTACGCAGAATCAATGCAGTGACTCCCTCCCATGCTTCACCAGCTGCCATACCCAACAATCTCCCAATCACACACACATACACACACACACTCTCTCTCTCTCTCTCTGTGTCTTTCTCTATCCCTAGATCACCTGCCATTCCTAGCACTGTATTAAAATGTGATCTCAGTAGACATATGATTATTGATCAAAGACTATAAACAAGCGCTTCCACTACTGGGTCTGGCTCTGTTAAAATGGACAATCCTCCTTCTCCACCTGTAATTTTAGAGAGAAATCTTGCTAATCTGTAGCAAGGAGATGAATCAACCATTCCACGAGTGGTTCGGAGAACAAACGCTGTTCTTCACAGAGAGCTTTTAAGAGATATGATTTTGCCATCTTTGAAATATAAAGGGCTCCAGATAACAATCCATATTTGGTTTTGAAGTGTGACAACTATAAGACATCTCTACAGGGACAGCTTGGGTTTTTTTGTTAAGCTATACAAGCACATATAATGCTTGGAGCTACATAGGTGGAAAATACATTAAGGTTTCATCAAAGTAACATGAAACATTAGTCAGAGAAGGTCTGAATGATTTGCGTCTCATAAAATCTAAGAGACACGCAGCAGAATAATCTTACTGAGAAAAAAAACAATATTATAATATTTGATAATACTCAACTCATTCAAATTC
This sequence comes from Tachysurus fulvidraco, assembly GCF_022655615.1. Classification (NCBI taxonomy): domain Eukaryota; kingdom Metazoa; phylum Chordata; class Actinopteri; order Siluriformes; family Bagridae; genus Tachysurus; species Tachysurus fulvidraco. Next base: position 21,103,750 of record NC_062522.1, read on the forward strand.
AGCCATCAATCGAATCTATTCTATCACTCTATTTTCAGCCTGATGCTCGATTCTAAAGAAAAACGAAAGTCGCACTTACTCAATTTTACCGCTATAGATATCGTGATGTCCAGTCATATTCTAACAGATCCAGAGCCCAGGTTCTTTGTCTTACTCAACGCATGCACATTATCCTGAACAAGTTGATATTACTCTAATATATATTTAAATGTTTTGTGGTTCTCAGTATTACATTCACTCACTTTATTTCGATTTGTTTAATTACCTAATCTGTTATTTTTACAAGTTGCATGGTGTAACATATTGTATACAAATGCTTTATTTGGATATCAGTAGGCTATGTAAAGTGAACGAGTGTATCGGTTGTAAACCCGAGTCTATTTTTTATTATAGTTTCAATATAGTTATAGTTATTTTACTTTATTACTATAAATACAGAGATAACTTATCAGCAGAAAAAAAAATTTACCAAAGTATATAAGTTCACTTAGACATATATCTATATAAACATTTTATTTATATATATATACGTATATATATACGTGTATATATATACGTGTATATATATATATATATATATATATATATATATATGTTTTGAATTAAAAAAGAAGCTTGATGGTCACTGACACAATTCTATACATTTCTACTTATGCCTTAAACAGAAACACCAATTGGCAGCTATACATGAACTGAGCCCCAGAATACACATATGGTGTGTGATGTGTATGATGCACTGCTGTATGATCAGCTTGGAAATGTAGAAATGTTTGGCCAGAGGCACTTTTTCTTTTACTCTTGTTCACCGGCAACATTTTATAGTCTATCTAATGACTCAGAACTAGCTGTATTAAACACCGGTCCAGATACTATCCTCATTCAGGATAACCTAACACTAACCAAGTTAAAAATAGTAAGTCATACATGCAAATACTTTCAGCTCTCTAAATGGCTGTGTGAATAATTCTTCTTTTTTTTTTTAAATAGTTGGTCAGGCCTAAGCATTTAGACAAAGTTGCTTAATTGTGAAGAGGATTAGACAGGACCCCATAACATGAGCAGACAGGGTTCTTCAAGCTTGTTTTTTAATTCATGAAATGACGTGCAAACCATTTTGTGTAAATGTTTGGAAAAGGATGGATATAGGAAAAAAAAAAGTATGTAGATGTTTTACAGAATTTTTTTCCCTTGGTAAAAATGATAAACTGTGTCCCACTGTTTCTCATGTATGTGCGTGTGTATGCATGTGTGCAGATCTAGATATCTGCGCTAAGAGCATTAGGGACCATGTGCCAGGGTGGAAAGGGGTTCTGCACATAAAACATATGATTAGTGTTGAAGTGTTTATTTTTTGTGTAAGTGTAACTTCAATATTTTAAATAAATAAATATTATATATTGTGTTTCATGGTACAAAAGAAAAAATACTAACGCAAATGTAGTTTTACATTTCAAATGCTTTATCTCTATGGCTTCTGGCAGTTTTCCCATTCCATTTTCTAGATTTGTCAGCACAAAATGCAATAAATGAATACCATTTTATTACTGATTGGTACAAAGTCTTTTCAATGCACTTACTCGAAACATTTGTGTCAAACATTTATTGAATGCAGTTCATTATGTACAAATTACACTTTATATAAAATAACACAAGGGGAATATTCAAAACTATCTGGGTCAGATCAGCAAATTCATGAATGAATGAAATGATTTATATCTGTCACCATTTTGGGTCCAAAAGGAAAATTCATGTATCCAAATAGTAACAATCAAAGTAAGAAATAGTACAGCAATGTTTAGAAATTTAAGGGAACTGCTTTTTAAAGAATTAAATGAAGAATTTAAAAAAAAAAAGAAAAAAAAAAGGTTTCAGAAATGACGTTGGTAGTGAGACCCTTGCCCCATCCCCTGATTTAGTCCCTGTCCCAGTCCTTGGCTCATTCCTTGGCTCATCCCTTGACCTACTCCCTGGTTATAGCCTTGGTTCATTCCTTGCCCAACTCCCTGGCTTAAACCTTTGTTCATTCCTTGGTTCATCCCCTGGCCTGATCTGGCCGAAAGGTTTGCTGAATTGACCAGCTGGTTAATGGCAGGTCCGCTCTGGATGAGTGTGTCAAGGGCTTTCTGAACACTAGGGTTGTCAAAGTTAATCGCAGTTCCAGCTCTCTGGAGCCCTTGAGGTGCTGCTACACGATTATTAGCAGGGGGCCTAATGCCCATGTGAGGATTCATCATGTCCTGAGTGTCATGAGCAGACATGGCCAAGTTGGACAGAGTAGAGGAAGAGGAGAGACTGGAGCTTTGTGTGGAGCCATAGCCCTGAGGTTGGGACGCCGCTGCTTGGTTCTGAGACACCGAGGAGCCTGAGCCACTGTTGAAGAGGCTGAGAATTTTAGCTTGCAGCTCTTGTTGCTGGTTGGTAGTGGTGGCAGAGGCAGCAGGTAGGTGGGAGCTGTGTATGGAGTGTGTGGTTGGGTGCGTCTGGTGGGAGACAGGACCAATAGCCTGAGTGGACTGAGGGGTCTCATGAGTGACTGCTGCAGAAGTCTGATGGGACACTGTACACAAAGAAAAGTGAAATATAAATGCACTGTGTTGGTTTTGTCATTTTATCCTGACAGAAAAAGAAACCAAACAGCATGTTTTATGGAAAAGCTTTCAAGTATACGCTCATATTTAACGCATCATAACCTCCCCCATTGTGTCTAGTTGTTAGATGTAAAAATGCTTGCAATGCCTAACCAACATGCATACACAACTTCTTGTGTAGTGTACACTCACCATCCACTTTATTAGGAAAATCCATACCTCCTGTACATTTATGTAGCTGACAGGTGGCCTATAGTAACTCCAATAAGCACTCTTTACAACCATGGGATGCAGAAAAGCATCTGGGACACACATCAAGCCAAATCTGAGGCGGTCATGAGCAAATGCTTAAATCAAACTGAAGACTTTTGGGGGGGTTTTCCCTCAATTCTTCAACTTACCTAATTTTTGTAAGCCTGTGGCCAGGATAGCCTCAAATTCCTAATCTTGGCTAAATGTAGTGAAACCTTGTGGTATTTTGCCATTGGCGCTCATCCACATCAAGGCCATTTTCTGTGCATGTTGAGACTGTTTTCTTCTCACCACAGTTGTAAAGAGTGATTGAAAAAAATCTGACCATTTTCTGTTGACTGATCTTAAGGCATTTCCACACACACAACTGTCAATCGTGTAATGCAGCCTATCTGGTAGCATCGACCGTTCCACAATAAAGACGATGATCAGTAACTGAAGCACTGGACCTGTTTCAGCATGATTATTTGCAATGAGCTGCTGCCACATGATTGGCTTATTAGAATGTACGGTTGTATTTAATAAAGCGACCTTAATCACTGAGAACAAACTTACCAAGAAGAGGTTCTGTGCCACCTCGAATAAGACGATCTCGCTTATCCTGGAGATAGTTAATGAGTATCGTTAACTCTTGAGGGCTCAAGAACCTTGTGACAAGAAAAATACAAATCCAAGACAATTATTATATACACACACATTCAAATATCCCCCCAAAACAGAATCCATGCTTACATTGTAGCCAGTGCATAGTTTGAATTATACGTGCATTTTGGTGAGCTTACCTGCCCTCTGATAACAGTGTGATAGCAGTCAGTACTGAGACTGGGTGGCCTTGACGGTCGTGTTCTCTCATCAACACTTCATCTGCCATCTTCGCAGCTTTTCTTGAGATCTCATCCCGCTCCTTGGCACGGTTCTCAATCTTAAAGGTGTCATAGTTGTGAGCCACTAAAACCATAGCATCCTGCATGGGCATGTTTCTGTGTTCTTGACCAGAATAACAAAGAACACTTTACATTGCATATTTAATAAAAAGGAAGATGTCATTTAAAAAAAAATGCTTGCTTTTTATTCTGTTAAAGTCCTTAAAATTAGGCTTTCACATTGCATAGCATAAAGTTATTTTAATGACTCCTAAAATGAAATCTTCATGATCATAATACTTCTAGTCCATTTAACTAGTGTGATCAGTCATTTAAGCCACCCAGCTCATGTACCCTGTGGTGTTCCAAAGAGAATGTTGACAGTGCAGGAACGATGCACTTCGTGCTGTTGTGTGATGATGATGGCAAAGGGTGTGCGAGCCCGGCTTACGTCCTCCAGAGCCTGGGTCAGGGACACCTCTGTGTTGAGGAAGATGAGGTCCACCACCATGCCCAGATCTCGCACCTTCCTCCCTACCATTTCTGCATACTCTCTAAAAAAGATCACACCAAGAACACAAAATGTCTACATTAATAGTCATGTTCCAAAATGGAATTTACCCATAATTACAAATAAACACATTTAATCGACTATTAATAATCCAGGAATAAATAAAATCACGGAACTCACTTCTGCTGCTTGTTTACCACGATGACCGAGCAGTCTACGGGTCTCTCTGCGTCGTAACGTCTCTGCAGCTCTTCATAGTACTGACGGTACAGCTCATTCCTCCTGCGCTCCTCAGGCTGCATTCGCTCCTCTGAACATACACGTTTATAAGATGTATGTAAGAACGCTTCAACTGAACTGCATCTGATCATTTTAATGTGGTTTTGAGTAGACCAACCTTCTGGCTCTCTCCTGCCAGTCCAATTCTCTCTGTAGCGGTCAGGATAAGGCTCATCTTTCTTGCGGTATGGTTCATATTCGCCACGTAAAAAGCGGTCAAAACCATCATTTCTGTAGGAAGAAAAATAAAAGACAATATTAATGGCTGTACCATAATTAATGCCTGCTTTATACACATTCGGACAAAATGTAACAAGTAAGAACTTCATTTTCTTGAATATGTTAATAGTGTATATAATTAAAAATGTTAAACACAACAAAATCATCACTCAAAAGACAAAAAAGTTTTAATGCGCATCATGTTGCACTGCCATGTTGTATGCACTATACACTCATTGAGATCTTTACCTAGAACACTATAATACTCATGGGGCACACAAGATGTTAAAAGCATTCTTTTGACTTTCTGACCATGACTGCATCAGGTCATTCCTGCAGATTTTCAGGTGTACTTTCATGTTGTGAATCTCCTGTGCGGCGACCGCTGTGTGCTACTGGATTCAGATCTGACGACCAGGAAGAGAACTACATTGAAACCAGTTTGAGAGGACTTTTGCTTTGTGACATGGTGCATAATCATCATTCTGGAAGTCACCATTTGAAGATGGGTAAATAAAGGGATGCACATGGTGGTGGTCAGTAACAAAAAACTCATAAGCAGAGGCATTGATTGCTTGGAACGATTGATTGGCCTTAACAGGCCCAAAGTGTGCAAAGAAAACTTTCCCTACACCATTACACCACCTTCACCTTGTTGACAAGGCAGATTCATGCTGTTGACACCAAATTCTCACCCAGCCATCTTATTTCCCCATGTCGAGTAAACTGTAGATCAGGGGTGTCAAACTCTGGACTCTAAGATCATATCAAATGTGCATTACAGCTGGCTAGCTGCATGCTCCGCTAATACTACAAATCACAGAATGCCTTGCCACTGTATTGACACGTAGTCACGAACAGCAAGCGCCCCTCATTCTCTGTTGACAGTCGTTAACAACCATGCTACAGTCACATCGGGCAATATCGGGCAATATAACATAAGAAGACACTATGAAACGAAACATTATGAGAAGTATAAGGACCTGGACGTAAAGCAGAAGCTCCAGAAGGCGGAGGAGATGAAAAAAAAGTCTGGTTTCCCGGCAGACTATGTTCATGAAAGCTAAATCAAAAAGTGAAGCTGCTGTAAAGGCTGTAAAGCTTTATTGTGGCAGCAGAGATGGCAAAATCTGCCCAGCCCTTTAATGAGGGGGAGTTTGTCAAAAAGTGTATGGTCAAAGTTTGCGAAATGAACCCCACTGATGTGTCTTTTATTTCGAATTTAATTTCTTATGTGTTTGTAATATCAAGCTCTGTTTTTTTTCCAAATCCTGTGTTTAAGCAAAAATAAAGTTTGTTTCCATATGAAAAAGGTTGAACATTACAAATCAGTTGCAGTTAATTTTTCAATAAATATTCAGTTTGGCCTGTGACTATCTCAGTTTTATATTTTGGCCCACTGTGAATTTGAGTTTGACACCCCTGCTATAGAGGCTCAAGTAGTTACAAGAAATACTCAAACCAGCTGCCCACCACCAACAATCTCTGCACTGACAAAATCACATACATCACATTTCCCTATTCTGATAGATGATGTGAACATAATCCCAAGCTGCTGGATCGTACCGGCACGATGAACTGGTGTTGATCAGACAACTGCACTGAATGGGGTGTAAATCTATATATCCGCATGCGTCACCAAATGATCTTACATTTCTTCTGAAATGACAGTGTTTAAGATTAAGGCTCATCTACCTATAAGCAGCATCTCGAGTCTCTTTAACTCTTCCATCTGTACCCCTGTAGCGCTCATCATCAGGATCTCTTGGAGGTCCAGGCCGGGGTTCTCGACTAGGTTCCCTCACGTCTCTGCCATCCCTGTTGTCGCGGGAGTCTCGCCCATGCACTGGGGATCGAGAACGGAGACGGGGCTCCCTGCTGTCCCCATAACCAGAAGGCCTACACGGACAAAATAAGCAGTCAGAAACTTTGCTGCATCAGCTTTACACATTTAATGCTATATAAATTCTCAATCAGTGACTGACCCATTGAAATTTAAAATGAAAAACAATGCTCAACAGATTTCCTCTTTAGTGAGGCATAGATATTATGAAAGGAAACGGCTGCCAAAGTAAGAATTGCCGCAACGTCTCCAGGTGCAGTATTTGGTGGTGTGGCTGAAGTTTCCTGAAGATTTTCTTCAAAACAGGTCAGTGTTGAATCTTTAAACTAAGAGGTCTAATGTGGTGTCCAAATATAGAAATAATTAAAGGGCCCCCCCACAGTATTTTCCAGCAGAGTTTCTGAGGAAAAATGTTTGTATAGTCAGATTTACTCGAGTTACAGTACTGGTTTCACCATATTCTGATAACATGACCAATGCACAGAAAGAAAACAGAATAATCCAACACATTTTTACAACATACCTCATTCCTTTGAAAATAAAATGAATAACCGATAAAACGTGATGATGCCGATGCTCCAAAAAAGTGTGCGAATTTTATTTCATGCAAAATCAAACGCGAGGTCTTGGCGCAATTGTTATGCGGCGCTGCCCAACACTGCTAAATATAACGATGTAATAAGTTAATTTATTTGTAATTTATTTTATTTATTTGCATCAAAAGTCCGTTTGATGCCGGTTTTAACAGATGAAGTGAAGACATTGTTATTGAAAGTTAGGCAAGCTTTGAAATGCAGTCTGAACAGAATAAATAACACACTGTTAAGACACAAGGACACCAAGGAAAATAGTCTTAGATTGGCCTTTCAACTTTATTGCAACAAACAACTAAATACCCGTGAATAAAAGATGATCCAAACGGACACATTCTGAAGAGGAATACCATAAATTTGACATGCTTTCTGTTGTCTGTAATGATTCTTGCCGCTGTAGTCCAGAAATGCAAATGCTTTTGAAGGAGGTGATAAAACAAGTTTACCGGAAACCTGTCACCGAAACCTTCGCAGTAGACTCCTGACAATACTTTACCTGCGTGGAGGACTTGACCTGGGTTTCTGTCGTCTCTCCGCAGCCATATTTACATCTGAAAACAAACCAATCCGAAGGTTCAACATCAATTTTCGAGGGAAAAAAAACCCAAAAAACAAAACAAAAACAAAACAAAAAAACAAAGCTTGGTTGCGTCTCACAAATTTTCAAAGCTTTTGAGAACAAACCAATTAGAAACTTTTTTAAACTACAAATGTAGCAGGAAAAAATCTTCTGTATACAATAATAAATCAAAAGACGACATGGGAAGTCCACATCTTAATAAATCACAATACACAAGTTTTAAAGAAAACAAGACCAAAGAAAAGTAAAGCCATTATGTATTTATTCAGAAAAGAACTAGTAGGCTAATTGAACATTGTATTAAAACACCTTAAAGGAGCCGTATATTTTATAACATTTTTGTTAGACTTAACATTGGACATTTGGGGGAAAAGCACTGATTTCACATTAACAAATGAGCTTGTCACTTAGTGTTCAGAATTTTGCTGGGACTTTCACTCACAGACACGATAGCTTTAACGATCGCTCACGGACGATTCCGATGCATTTCAGTACTGTTCCCCCATATGGGCTATACACAATATATAAGCTTTCCTTAGCTAAAAATAAATGATTCATCATGTCAAGGACTATTAAAAGTCTGGAGATGGTATTTTTGTCCAACTGGGGCCAGATTCTTGCAACTTGGCCTGCTAGAACTCCTGCTAGAACTGATGCTGAATTGTAGAATCTGGAGAATTTGGGGTGCTTAAAGCTAAACATCACCCCAAAACTAAATTCTTCCTTAAAAATTTGCAGACTTCAGTGAAATAGTGTATGAGAGGTGACAGAAGCTGATATAGGTTATAATGCATTTAAAGGTGCAGTTTGAAATTTCGAGAGCCTTAAACTAGGCCTTAAAATGTTTTGGGCCGGAAAACATTTTAGACGCGCTAGGGGATATCCAAATGTATTACAGGACAAAGCAAACCACAGGGTACAAGGGAAAGTATGTGTTTCTAGACACAGATCAACGAGCCAGTATCCTGGGCACACAGCCGCTGCTGTACACACATCGGCAGAAGCACAATCTGACCCATGGTGGAACAAAAAAACAATCATTAACATGCACGGGCAACAGGTGATCTTTTCAGGATCAGAAACATGCAGGTCACACGATCACCTCACAGTTAAACATATGAGGAGAAAATTAAGGCACTGTACCACACGCAATCTTTTTTCCTATACTATGCAAGGACAGATCAACCAATCTCAAAACCAAACCGTGGCCCAAAACTCATCATTACAGCAGAAGTTCCCATCCCTAGTCCTGGTGTCCCGTCCGGTCCTTCTCTTCCCTGCCCGACCACAACCACTTTAACTGCAGAATGACAGTTAGTTAGTTAATTTGCTCCCTTGTTAATCCATTTAACTACCTCACTGACCACATTACATAAGCAAGCCCTTTTTATCATAGTCCAGGAAAAAGATCGCTTCACTTTCCTGATGGGCTATCTAATTCATTCATGAATTGTCCACCGCTCTGGACCTAATATTTTTAAACATAAACAAACTGCACCTTTAAACAACTCTGCAATAGGTTTTCTTACAATTACCATCAAAGTCATGCCCTGACAGCTACAGCTAAATAAAGCCCAGTTAGTCAACATGCAACAAATAGCAAGTTAAGTGCAGTTTGTGGTATTAGCCTTATAAAGCCTTACCTAGTTTATAACCTCTATAAAGCCGACCGTTATGTCCTGCTTTAGCTGCCTCGGCATCTTCCGTCCTTTCAAACTGCACAAATCCATACCCACGAAACAGGGACAAGGCTGCAAAAAGGAACAGTTTTACGCAGGAAAACATGATTCTGGTTGATTTGGGGGAGGAAACAATGGTCTTTATTTATAAATCCGAGTCCATACTATGTTTTGATGTTAACTTAATTCTTAAATGATATTTCAGACGTCCATTTTCGTTAGAAGTCTCAAATTCAAATACCAAAGTCCGCTATTCTTCAGTTCAGCTAATTATTATTTTGGATATGACATTGGGTACTAACCCTGTATTTTCCCATATGGCCTGAACAGGTCTTCCATATCCTTCTTCGCCATATGTGCAGTGGGCAAATTGCCGACAAAAATCCTTCTCTCCAGGTCACGAGGGTCATTGCTGTTGGTGCCGTAAGACGGTGGAGAACCACTTCGGCTTCTTCTGTGTGACATGATGCTAGTAGCTTCAGGCTCTTAGCAAACACTTGCTCAAGATGAATTTGGAGATGGCGTTGTATACAAGAGTGTATACGATTTGGGTTTTTGTTGATTTTTTTTTTTTTTTTTTGTTGACTTTCTTTTAACAATTTATTTCACCCCAGGTCCTGAAAATGCCAGGGCATCGACATAGGGGAAGAAAAGAGAAATTCCACAGATAAAATTTCTTGAAAACACAGTGAAGTACTCTGCAACATTTAGGGAGAACTATAATGAAACACTAAATGTAGAACTACAGAGTATAAAAGTGCTATTTTAACCGGCATCAGTGAATTTATTTCACATTCACAGAGCTAAACTTGAGCTGTATTCTTGCGAATCCACAAATGAAGCTGTTTTTTTGCAGCACATCCACTTTAAGACTGGTGAAAAGTAAGTGGCACTCAGATGCTTTGAGTTTCCATAACTCAAACACAGACTAACTCATTCCTTGTGTTGCTTTGGAAACTGCAGCACAACATCCACAAGCTTAAATAACGGCGGCCGATTAGATCGACTAAATGCAGGTGTACTTCCAAAATACGACGTAAAAAATGGTAGACAGCGATGGGGAAAATTTGAAAATGCTCCCCAAACATAAATAACGGCGTCCATTTCGAAAACCACGAGGGTAGAACGGAGAAAGACGTTTAATTCGGCGATGCAACAACCGCTGACCTCTTATCGTTCAAATGACAGGCCGTTTGTCCAGAAAAGGTTAGAGAACTGTTTCACACACATCAGTAGAAATGGACAGCATAAAGATGCGTTAGAGTTTTTCATTTCTGTGCTATGGCAGCAACCTTTTATTTTTAACATGGACAAGCCCATGTGCACTGTATATTTATTCACCATATTTAGCCAAAATCTTTTTGTACTAGAACATCAACTGCCTAACAGCTCAGAGGTCACAGGATTTGATCTTTAACTCGGGTTACTGCCTGTGTGGAGTTTATCGGTGTACACCGATTTCCTCCCAAATACATGTAGGTGGATTGGCTATGGTACTTATTGCTAGCTCTGTGTGTGTGTGTGTGTGTGTGTGTGTGTGTGTGTGTGTCTCTGTGATTCACTGGTGTCCCATCCTTAGTATCTGAGCAGAAAAAAACGGTACTGAAAATGAATGTTGTCAATGTTTAATTAAAGTTGTACTTCCAGGTATCTGTGAATTATTGGCCCTGGTAAATATGGACAATAATGATTTACTGTGTGTGTAAGTGGAGGGTTACATACTCTAGCCGTGATTTTTGATCATCATCTTTAAAAATGAACATTTTTTCATCCGCAGGTTTAAAGCGAACTGATACCATTTCAGTAAAACAACCGCAGCTCCAGTTTGAACGCGATTTAGTCAGTTGCTGTAGTGAAATATTGTTTGTTTGACGTTGCAGGTTAAAATCCCGAAATCCAGGCGTAGAGTGTAAAAGTACAGCGATGCTTATAAAAATGATCCATGGGGTGAAAAAAATCACGTGAATAGACGCGTTAAAGGAAAGGAGCAAAAAGATGAGCTTTCGGTATTCATTCATTCATTCATTCTCAATGCTTTAGCTTAACGGTCCGCCATTTTGTATCACAAAAGCATCGCTGCCGTGGTGCAAAGCTGGGCCTGGTACTCAATACAACAAATTCAGATGACTGCCAGAATCGGAAGAAATGCAGTCGATTAAAGAGACGCATAACAGTCCGTGTGTCGCGCCGTGGAATTAGACGTAGAACACACGCGAGTGCGAACCATTAAAACCAAACCGCGACCAGGACGCCATGTTGTTTAACCGAACTACAAAAACAAAACACGGCTCTTCCTTGTATGGTTTACCGTTATTAAGCACTTTAGGTTTCTCAACGCCAAAATGTTACATATCTGTCTTTGCACAAAATTATATGTTAGTTCTAGGACTTGTATCTAGCATATTGTTTATTAGTTTGCAGAATGACAACACTTAGGCTAGCTAGCAGGCTAGGTACGTAGATTACTTAGTTCGTGCTAGTCGAGCAAGCTAATGTAAAATGATGCGTTGTTTTGTTGAACAACTAAGCACCTTTTACCTTTATCATGAGCTGGTGATCTTTAGCCACACAGTTGAAATTCGAGGTCAAACCGCTCTGTGAAATTAAAAGCGCCTCCAAAGACAGAGGCGACTTGACGGTACCGTTCACGTTAAAGCCGCAGGCGGAGCATCACGTCAGCTTGTAGGTCCACTGTATGTCAATGTAGGTGATCCACGCATGCGCAGTGCGCTTCAGCCAAGTACAGCACGGTGTAAACAAATAACTAAGGATTGTGTTCATAAATGTACTATATAGGATGTAGTTTCTAGCGCACGTTATATAATATGGGGTAATTCAACCAGTGTCAAAATGAAAGCCCGTTTATTTCATAACTAAAACTTGAAGGAACCAAATTTCTTGAGTGTGTCAACACACTTGGCCAAAAAACCTGATTCTGATTCTGATTATGTGTATTGTATACATTGTATTATATGTATTGCGTATTGTGTAACATAATATATAACAGCATGGTATATAGGACTGGTATAAAGTGGGGCAAAATACAATACATGAGAAACTAAATGCACAGTGAAAACTATTATTTCAAATAATTATGCAAATGATAAAAATAAAAATACAGTATAATTATAGTTTATTGCTTATTGTATGTTTAGTATATTTACATTATTTATTGTGTATAAATGAGCATCCGTATGTGGTGAGAGGGATTTCATTTACTTGTCTAGAGTTGTACCTTTATTTTGAAGTTTTTTATCAGTAATGTGACTCGATCACGAGTTTAATGTCACGTGATCTCACGTCTGTATTAATGCGGCAGCTGAAACGCAACCTGCCCTAAAACGGATGTAAAGGTAAGAGATAGTTGCAGATTCTGGGGATTTTCGGTATCGGATTACGCACGTTTGCGACAGTAAAGTTTTAAAACAACATGCGAGTCGTTTTAATTTCATTTCGACACTGTAACCCTCTTGTTCTTCAGATGTATACGGCGTTACTTGTTTTACTGGTGGGGGAACTGGGAGCACTGGGGGTGTTGGGAGCTCCAGCTGCGGATGAGATTAAGTCTCTTCCCGGACTTTCCAAGCAGCCGAGCTTCAAACAGTATTCAGGTTATTTCACAGTGGCTGACAACAAACATCTCCACTACTGGTGCGTTTATTTTGTCACTTGTGTTTTCTTCCTCAGTTTCAAGTGTTCTCACGCACGTGAGTTCCGGGTGCGAGTCACGTGATGCTGCTGCTGCGTGAAAAAACAACAAGAAATACTTGAAAGTTTAGTGTATGGCTTTGATGTTTTTCGGTGGTTGTAAACATAACGCTGTTGTTTAGGTTTGTGGAATCGCAGAAGGACCCAGAGAGCAGCCCTGTGGTGCTGTGGCTGAATGGAGGACCTGGCTGTAGCTCACTGGATGGCCTGCTTACAGAACATGGCCCTTTTCTGGTAAGCTTTGATTCATGAGGAATTTCAATAAGGAAATAAACTTTTGTGTTCTGGGGAACTTCCTTAAATCTGCTGTAACTTCCTGTATTTGCTTTATGTCTGGCTGAGTCAGAAAGAGGTCGCAGGCTCCTCGTTGTCTCGGACGAGACAGATGAGCGTATTATTATCTGTCAATTTCAGGAGTTTAACAGTTGGGTCACTTGAAGTGCAGTCATTAGTATATATGGAGAATAGCAGTGGGGAGAGAACACATCCCTGAGGAGTGCTTGAAAAAAGAAAAAAAAAAGGTTGTGCAAAAAAGAGAAAATGCAAGTCACTCTAGATAAGGGTGCTGGAAAGTAAATGTTTATTAAAACGTCTAAATCATTCCTAATCTTAGTGTGGGCAGTTTTAGGTTATATCCTCTTGTCGTTTCTCTTCCAGATCCAGGATGATGGTACTACTCTACAGTACAACCCTTATTCATGGAATATGGTAAGAAGTGGCCATTCATTCAACATGACCGAAGTGAAATATTCATTGTATTCCCAGAAGACTTGAGGTTGGACTTTTAGTATATGGAATTAATTGTCATGTTTACTGTACTGACATGCAGTTTAAAGGAAAAAATGCCAATTGGTTATATTATCTCATATCTTTAAAGAATTCCACAGTGCATATGTAAGGAATAAGACATCAGGGCAAGGAAGGAAAAGATTCAATAACTTCATGATGGTTAATCCTATAAACAGTGGATATTACAATACATTTCCCAATATTTTTTCTTTCTCTTAAGCTGCAGACAGATTTAGATTTTTACATTGTAATGAGGTATTGCTGTTGAACAGTATGCCTACATTTTATTGTTGTGGAATGTTTTTACAAGACATTCGTTCCTGTTTGCACCTAGAGTATGTTATACCAAAAAAACAAAAATCAGATTTTCCTGTTGCAGAGGAATCACAAAGTTTAATCCTTTGTCCATAAGCCACTACAGAAATCTCTGGCTGTTACAAAGTGTACACAATAGAGACTATTTATATATTAGAATAGGTTTTCATTGTTTAACATAATGATTTTTTTTTTATTAGCCCTTGATTATGTACATCATCTGTACATCAGTCCCTGTGAATAAGATGTTAGAACAGGAACACAAACAGCTTTAATATAAAATCTGTGATCTGAATTGCAACTGCCAGTCTTCAGTGCCGAATCCACACCATTTGAACAATCCGATTTGGGAAATCAAAAAGTAGCAGTATAAAAGTTCTCTGATTTTGCATTTAGTTCTGAAAGAAAAAAAAAATACACACACATTGTCTTATTTTGGCACAAATGCTTCCATTTAAAAAGTATAAATTTGTTTGCAATTTTTTTTCTAACTTTAAAATGTTGTTATATATGAGATGTAGTAATTATCCAGCATGTCAGAATTACTTTTACAGAAAAGCCTTTATGATCTCTGACATGATACATTACTAGATTTATATGAATTTTATTTTGTGTGATCAGGTCAGGATTCTTAATGTATGTCAAATCTGTTTTACTTTCATTTTTATTTATTGGATAGAAATCATGTCTAATCAGCTGATCATAATTTGCAGATTGCTAATGTGCTATACTTGGAGTCCCCAGCTGGTGTTGGCTTTTCCTATTCTGACGACAAGAAGTATGCAACCAACGACTCTGAGGTGTGTGATTGTAGGGTTGGTGCGGATGTGTCCAAAAAAAAGCACTTGGAATTAGTAAATTAGTTAAAAAATGAGATTATATATATATATATCTCAATTTTTTTCTTCCCCTATGTGTCCTTCAGGTATCCATGAACAACTACTTGGCCCTCAAAGAATTTTTCCGACTTTTCCCAGAGTACAGCAAGAATGAGCTTTTTCTCACAGGCGAGAGCTATGGAGGCATTTATATTCCTACACTAGCTGAAAGAGTTCTGGAAGACAGTAGCCTCAATCTGCAGGTTGGTGCCTTTTTAGATTTTGGTGGCTTTTGTCTTTTGAGGTGATGGTGTTTGCTTTGTTAACCTAAACTTGTGGGGTTTTTTAGGGTATAGCTGTTGGGAATGGCTTATCCAGCTATGAACTGAATGACAACTCTCTTGTCTATTTTGCATATTACCATGGACTGCTTGGAGAAAGGTATAATTTTCCCCCCATACTTTTTCTTTTAACAGAAGCTTTCCTTGTCTGTTTCTTTAAAAAATCTTTATTTTATATATGTGTATAATTTTTTTTTTCTTTTCAGGTTAAAAATTCTTTGGGCTTAAGATTTTAACTGCATTCCTATATTTTATACTTTTTATAATAAGCCTATGTACATGTTCTCTTGTTTCACTTGGTTATTGGTGGATAATTTATTTGCCTCTCTTTGTGGTGTCACTAATGGGTTTTTTTCTCTCAGTTTATGGGCAGCTTTGCAGAAATATTGCTGCAAAGACGGACAATGTAACTTCTATAACAGCAATGATACCTCATGCTCTGCTTCAGTAAGTGTGTTTTTGTCTCAAATCTATTAAGTGCCAGATTAATTTTATCTTATTGATTTAATATAAAAGTTCTTATTGGCTTTCATCATAGGTATCGCAGGCACAGCAAATCGTCTACAATTCAGGACTTAACATTTATAACCTGTACGCTGATTGTGCTGGAGGAGTTCCTTACAGTACAAGGTGAGAATCTGTTCATGTAGAGTGATGAAACATTTCTAGCTCTTTTCCTGGGTGACTGAGCATGAGGGTGACACAACAGAATACATTGTCATCATTAGGGGTTTTCTGAATGTTTATCTTGCTACTGGTGGCTAGTCATTTGATTTTCTAAAAAAAAAAAAAAAACACTTGGAAAAAGTCCCTATGCGTTGGTTTCGTTATTCTCTGAAAGTCCTGTTGCTACATAGTTATGTAGTCAGCTGTTTTTCAATGCTTTATAGCAGTTACTTATTTTGCACTTGGAAATGTTGATTTTGGTACTGTGGAATAACTAAAATCATAAATTGCTGACCTTTTTCCAATTTCTTTATTAGAGCTGAAAATGGACGTCTTGTTGTTCATGACCTGGGAAATAACTTCATTAACCTAAAGTGGTCTAAATTGTGGAACCAGGTAACCAAGTTAACTGAATGCTGTGTTTTTTTTTGTTTGTTTTTTTAATTATTATAAATATACATGATTTATCAAAATGTATTAAAAATACAAGTTTTTTTATTCTAGACTAACAGTAGTGTTACAGTTTAGGGAGGGGGAGGGGGGGGGAATTGATCAATTGATCAGTGGCAATAGAGCCATGACCTCAGTCCCACCCTAGGATGAATTGGAACACTGACTGCAACCCAGACCTCCTGATCTGACCTAACTAATGCTTTTGTGACTCAATTAGTTGTGCACAAGCACATATTGGCATGATGATCAGCTGCTGACCACATACTTTTTAGACCTGTAGCAAAGGTTAAAGAAGAAGAAAAACGTTTCCACTTTTATGAGAGTAACCCAAAGCAATCAATATTCTGTCTGAGGCTTTGTCACGGTCATCCTGCCCCACCAAACTCTATGGTCATGAGCAGCTGCTGAGTTGATATTTAATTACTAAAAAGTGTTTTGTTGAAAAACTTTGTATAACTATTTTAAGTGAATACTAATTTTATGAAGTAAAATGCTTCAAACCACGGTGTATGGAAAAAGCAATTAAAAGGAGATAACGGTGATATCTGAAAGAACTCAAGACACTCATGATGATGTTGTCCTATTGCGTAATCTTAATACATATTTCCCTGACTATGAAGTGTTTGCTTGTTATTTAAATGGCTCTCAAGCCCACAAACTAACAACTTTTATTTTTGTTGTAGAAACTGCTAGCACTGGGCCCTGTTTTCAAATCCTTAAAGCTGGATCCTCCCTGTGTCAACTCTACCTCGTCTGCTATGTACCTAAACAACCCCTATGTCAAGTCGGCTCTCCACATCTCGCCTGATGCACTCAACTGGGAGATCTGCAGGTGGTTGTTCTACTTAATACTTAACATTTTATTAATATCATACTATAAAACCAGAAAGGTTTCTGTGCAAAGATGGTGTTTTTTTTAATATAAAAATGCTAAAAAGAATGCTTATAAGTGGTCAATTATTCTCTTGTGGTGTCCATAGTGCTGAGGTCAACCTTAACTATAATCGTGTCTACACGGATATGAAGGAGCAGTACATGAAGATACTTGGCGCACTGGTGAGTTAACTAGGGGTCCATAAGTACACATTCTGACAACCTGCTCATATACTTGTAAATTGTTCTGACAGCGACATGCATTGCCATCTGACACTGAGATTTAAGCTTAATATAATGTCATCATGTTAACGAACAAGTAACACTGAAACACAGCATGTAAGGCAACCTGGACAGATTCCATGCTTGATGAGGAAAATCAAAGCAGATTGCTAGCTGTGCTCTGCAGAAAGCATTAAGTAGAGGAGCTACAGCATCTTTTTCTAATAGAATAACTTGAGTCATAAAATTGAGCCAGCATTCAGTGCAACAGCAAACTCGAGCGAAGTGGGTTATCTGTACAGAAACAGTTAATATATACTTAAACTGAACAGTGTCATTTAAAATCTTACTTACTAATGTTGTCAAAAACAATCCAAGATGTCTACTGTCACGAACTCACATGTATGTATTTGATGGCGATTATTTAATTCAGCTATTCAATGTTCTCTTGTTGAAATGTTTTGTTCGTAAGCAAGGGTAAGTCTGTTCTACTTTGGGGAATACAAGCATTAAGGGACCATAGTCCATCCAAGGGTGCAATACTCACCCATTCGCACACCTTCGAAACCCCTTCAATACTATTGGAATGATGGTCATTCATTTGTTTGTGCTTTATACCAAAGACATTTGTGTTTTGAGATAAAAGCCTTTAGAACTTCAGCTTTCCTCGTATTTTATAAGTAGATGTGTTAAATGAAATGGAACATAGCATGTTTTGTATCAGGCCACCCAATTTTAGATGAGCGGAATTAGTTATTGGAACATTAGCAGGTTTCTCTTGTTACCTAGGTGGGTCCTGCCAGAAGCTTTGTTTTAGCCTTCAGTTTCACCTGTGAAGGCTTGTCCTTTAACAACAAATAAGCCAATATGAAAATAAAAGATGTCTTTAGGAGAAAACTGAGCTGTATTGAAGATGAGAAAAGAGGGGGAAATAAATGAGGTATTGCACAAACAATTAAGTTCAAACATTTGGCATGTCCTAGAAAAAAGTAAAGAAATCAATCGAATCCAAACTGGTCTGCCAAGGAAAACGATGGTGACATTGAGTTCTAAAGACAAATTCACTATCAACAGTTGGCGACATCAACAAGCGTCACAGGCCAAGGGGAAAGATATCACAATCCACCACTTAAAGATTTCAAGAGAAGAAATCTAGAGGCCATACTATAAGTTGCAAACCACTCACCAGCAGTAGCTAGTAGATGGCCAGATGGGAATATGCAAAGAAATGTAGAAAAGAGCCACAAGGTTGGAACCAAGCTTAACATTTACTGATGTAAAGTGAAGGCCAAAGTGTTTAAAAAAAAAAGAAAAAAAAAGTAATAATAATCTGCTTGTAGGTAGTGTCATAGTTTGGGATGGCATGACTACTTCTGGAAAAGGTTCACAAATCTTTATTGATGTAACTCATGAATGCAGCAGAATGAATTCTGAAGTCTACAGAACCATTGTCTGTCATCGTCATCATCTTGCTGCATGATAAAGTTTCTCCTGATTAGATTGCATACATTTCTCTGGCAGACATGTATGAAATCTAATCAGGAGAAACTTCATCATGCAGCAAGATGACGCAAAACACACTGTCAACACAATAAAGGACTTCATCAGTGGAAACAATGGGGAGGTTTTAGACTTGACAACTCAATCAGCCATTCATAGACTTTAAACCAACTGAGCAGCATTTCACCTCCCGATGAAGACGTTGAAGGTAGAAACCACTCAAAACAAAAGGTTGTTGGAGTTCTTGGAAGCAAAAGACATGCAACCAAATTAAGTGTTCCGTACTTCAAGTCTGTTCCTCAAGTCTATTCCTTTTGCTCATCTAAAAAAAATTGGCTGCTCTAATACAAAAGGTTCTATGTTTTTGGTTGCAGAACACAAAGAAATGAATAGGCTTTGCTGGGCCAATAGTTTCAGAGGGAATTGTATTTTTACCTTAGGGGTAATTTAGTGTAGCCAATTTATCTATTAGCAGTGGAGGAAACTGGAGAACCCAAAAGATATCCATTAGAATTTGCAAAATCTTGCAATAAAGTAAATCTGAGCTCAGGATCTACACCAGGACACTGGAGCTGCACGATGGCAACACTACTTGTACCAATACCTAAGATTTGGCCATAAACATGGCAGATCAGTCACATAACGGTGTTTGAGAGCAATTCATTTTCACTTGGATAATAAATGCAGTGCTTTTCTGAAAACTCTTGCACAGAACTGATTCCAGCTACCAGTAGTATTAACCAAACATGTCTTTTTTTTTTCTTTCTTTCTTTTTTTTTCTTTTTTTAAACTTGTGCAATAATGTCATACTCAAACTTCAAACCCTTCAAATATGGATTTCCATGCTTCCTAATGTTCTTTCTATTATGTACAACCTAAGCATAACGGCACAATGCCATCATTTACAGAAATACCGTGTGCTGGTGTACAACGGCGATGTGGACATGGCCTGCAATTTCCTTGGTGATGAATGGTTTGTCGAGTCCCTTAAACAGAAGGTAAGTTTCTGCTCAACATTTGTACTCTAAACATTTCCCACAGAGGCAGTAAATTTGAGCGGTGGTTCTCTTACAGGTCACAGTGGAGCGCAGGCCATGGCTCTACAACAATGGTGAAACGCAGCAGATTGGTGGATTTGTCAAAGAGTTCTCAAATTTGTCTTTCCTTACTGTCAAGGTAAGTTTAATGAACTCTGCTTTCAGCATGTAGAGTCACTACCCAAGTACAGAACACATTTTAATCAACAATCACAAACAATCATTCTATTCAGAAGGAGGTGATCTTTTACTTGGATACATATTTTCTGTGATCTGCAGTGTTTTACAATCTTTTTCTTTGTTGTATTTCCAGGGTTCCGGTCATATGGTTCCCACTGATAAGCCCATAGCCGCCTTCACCATGTTCAAACATTTCATCACCAAACAGCCGTTCTAACGTTCCTATACACATTCTACTCGATTGGGTTGGAGTTTGCACTGAATCACTGAAGCACTCTAACGAATTCTATTGGAGGTGTATATTGGCTGATCGTGCTCACGGTTTTTGTCGTCTTAACTATGGTTAAATTATAAGACTGCAACAATACCATTTTGCTTCAAGTGACCGCATAATCCTGACACACCGGGCTTAACTGTAGTCCCTGCTCATTCTGGACTGACTAGTACGTTTTATGTTTAAACTGTCCAGATGATCCACTAGTAGGTAGTCATGTTGATTTTAACGGGGGCAAAAGGGATTTGTACTTCATTACACAAGAAGAAATGCACAACCAAAATGAATATAGGAATCATGTGTGCCTAGTTTTTTCCAATTGCTCAGGGTTGCTTTAATTTGCTTTGAATATCTGAAATTAACTATTGATGCGCCTTTTAAAATCAGTATTCGTTTTTTGTTTGTTTTTTTCTCTCCCTATTTTGAAATTCATTTTAGTTGATGTTAGTGATGGACAAAATGATGAACAAACTTTGTGTTCTGAAATTATTTAATATCTCTGTCTAATGTCACTCCAGTAGTCAGGAAAACGTGTAATTTGTTTCAAGTAAAACGTTGCTTGGTACTAAGGTAGTGTCATAAAGAGGGAGAAAACTTTGTCAACTATCCAACCCTTTTTGGAGTCTCTTCTGTGGAAAATAAGTAATTAGCAAGTATTATAATAGTATGGAATAATTGCAGTTTTATAATCCAGAATTGGTGTCAATATGCCATATTTTGCCCATTTTTTTACTTGTTTTTTTAATGACATTAAAATGATGAAGAAATACTTGCCTATATATATATATATTTTTTTTGTTTAAGATATTTTTGTAAAATGCTTAAAAGCACCTGGAACAACAGTACAAGTCTTCTATTAACAAATCCTACACAATGTTTTAACCAGTGTGCAGTAGATGCATATTTCTGATTAATACAGTAGTGATTAATTCAATTACAACAAAGTACACATCATATGTAGCTAAAACCAAGGACACCGTCTGTAAGGGTAAAATCCATGTACATTTCTAGCACAAGTTTTAAAATATTTGGGTGGAGTTGTCTATTTATTTAGCAAGAACTTATTAAACATACGTATGAAAGGAAGTTTAAAATAACAGTGGTAAATATGTCAGGATCTTAAGACGTCTTCTCAATCAGCTCCTTCAATCCGCTGCGGAAATGGAGATCGGCTCCAACAGTGATGTAGCCCTGGAAGATCACATGGTAAATAGTGAGTTTGAATCAAAGTTTGGATTTGGCAAAAGGCCAGATATGTCATAACTTACATCATGATACTCGACTATGTCCTCAATGAGGTCTATTCCATCTGGCAGAGGGATCTGTACGCCTTTTTTAGTGTAATCTTGAAAGAAGAAAACAAGTATAACTGTTAAAATACTCAGCTGTATAAAATTTTTTTTTAGAAAGAAACATTTTAATTTACAGGTGGGTGATGTTCTGGTATGTAAACATTGGGAATGTAAATAAAGATCAGTTGAAGTGCTTAGAAACTACCTTTATTGTCAAGATGGTTTAAATTGGACTTTTTTATATTAGAATACACACACTCTCTCTCTCATATAGATAGATAGATAGTATCTCACAGAAGTCTAAAAACACTGACCACAAAAGTGAGTACACCCCTAAATGAAAATGTCCAAATTTGGCCCAATTAGCCATTTTCTCTCCCCGGTGTCATGTGACTCAGTGTTACAAGGTCTCAGGTGTGACTGGGGAGTAGGTGTGTTAAATTTGGTGTTATCCTCTCTCTCTCATACTGGTCACATACTGGTCATGGCACTTCATGGCAAAGGACTCTCTAAGGATCTGAAAAAAAAAAGAATTGTTGCCCTACTTAAAGATGCCGTAGGCTATAAGAAAATTGCCAAGACCCTGAAACTTAGCTGGCCAAGACCATACAGTGTTTTAACAGGACAGGTTCCACTCAGAATAGGCCTCACCATGGTCAACTAGTTGAGTGTACATGGTCAGCGTCATATGCAGAGGTCGTGTTTTGGAAATAGACCTATGAATGCTGCCAGCATTGCTGCATAGGTTGATGGCATGGAGGGTCAGCCTGGCAGTGCTCAGACCATACGCAGCACACTGCATCAAATCGGCCTGCATGTCATACCAGAAGAAAGCCTCTTTTAAAGATGATGCGCAAGAAAGCCAACAGTTTGCTGAAGACAAGCAGACTAAGGACATGGATTACTGGAACCATGTCCTGTGATCTGATGAGACCAAGATAAACTTATTTGGTTCAGATGGTGTCAAGCGTGTGTGGTGGCAACCAGGTGAGGAGTACAAAGACAGGTGTGTCTTGCCTACAATCAAGCATGGTGGTGGGACTGCGAGGTCTCTAACATCCACCAGCTCCATGATGTCATCATGGAGGTGTGTAAGAGGACTCCAGTGGCAACCTGTGACGCTCTGGTGAACTCCATGCCCGAGAGGGTTAAGGCAGTGCTGGAAGATAATGGTGGCCACACAAAATATTGAAACTCTTGGTCCAATTTGGACATTTTCATTTAGGGGTGAACTCACTTTTGTGGCCAGTGTTTTTAGACATTAATGGCTGTTTGTTGAGTTATTTTGAGGGGACAGCAAATTTACACAATTATACAAGCTGAACGCTCACTACTTTATATTGCAATAAAGTGTCGTTTCTTCAGTGTTGTCACATGAAAAGATATAATAAAATATTTACAACAATGTGAGGGGTGTACTTACTTCTGTTAAATACTCTGTTCGTGTGTATATAGTATTAAAGTTTTTTTTATTTGTTATAGGAATCAAGTGAATATGTAAGGCATAACATTTAAATGCACAACACACCAAACAAAACATGAAAAAGAAATAATCCTTGTTCAAAAGTTTGCATACCTTTATTTCTTAATATCATGTATTACCCCCTTTAGCATCAATGATGGCATGCAGTCTTTAGTAATAATTGTGCGTGAGCTTTTTAATTCTCTCACTTGGTATAGCTGCACCTTCTTCTCGGCAAAATGGCTCCAGTTCCAGTAAATTTTTTGGTTGCCTTGCACAAACTGCATGTTTGAGATCTCCCCAAGGTGGCTAAATGATATTGGGGTCAGGAGACCGTGATGGTCACTCCAGAACCTTCACCTTTTTCTGCTGTAGCTACTGAAGGGACAACCTAGCCTTGTGCTTTGGATCATTGTCATGTCGGAACATTCGAGAGCATCATGTGTTTAAGAATGCAAATTGTCTGCCAGTATTTTCTGATAACATGCTACATTCATCTTGCTATCAATTTTCACTAACTTCCCTGTGCCACTGGAGCTCAGACAGCCCCAAAACACAAGACATCTACCACCATGCTTTACAGTGGGAATGGTGTACTTTTCACAGTAGGCCTTGTTGACTCCTCTTAAAACATATCGTTTATGGTTATGACTATAAAGTTCAGTTTTGGTCTCATCACTCCAAATGACTCCTGGCAACTTGAACATGCAGGTCATTGGTGTTCAAGTACATCCTTTTTGTGCTCCTTGGAACAACACCACCACTTTTTTCTAGAGCAGCCTGTATTTCTCTCTAAGTTGTTTGTGGCTTTTTCTTTGCATCCTGAACAATTCTTCTGGCAGTAGTGGGTGAGATCTTTTTTTTTGTCTACCTGACCGTGGCTTAGTATCAACAGAACCTCTTATTTTCCACCTCTTTATCAGAATTCGAACAGTACTGACTGGCATATTCATGTGTTAAGATATTTTTTTATATCCTCTTCCTGCATTATAAAGCTCAACTACCTTATTACACAGCTCCATTGGCAGTTCTTTTGTCTTCCCCATGGTGTAGTATCTAGCCAAGTCAGTGCATCACCTCATGAGCTGAGAAACTCACTAACTATATTTATGTTCAGACACAAATTACAATTACAAAGTGTCACAGGTGTGGAAACACTTCTGTGTATCAACCGGTGTGTTTATAATGTGGCCAAACATTCATTGATATGTAAACTTTTGATCAGGGTAGTTTAAGTGATACCAGTTATCAATAGGTTTTAAAAGGAGTCAAACAACTTTGTGATAATTTATGACAAGTGACCACTATCTTTAAATAAGAAAAAAAAATACTTTGAATTATCAGTCATATTTTAAATAAATGGCAATGTTTAACGATTCCTTTCAGGGTATGCAAACTTTTGAGCACAACTGTAGTTTTTATATTATGGGACACCTTGTGAACCTTTCAGGAAAAACACAGGCTGGAATAAAAATAATGAAAGTGGGATAAAACACTTTCCTGTGTATATCTAGGATTCAGAGAACATGCTGAAGGTGCTGACATTTCTACCTTTGGTGTTGTGTTTCTACTAACATTGGGTTCATAATTAATATATAAAAATGTATTTGAAAAAAAAGCAATCAGACTTTAGATGCAGACACCGGTAATAGGACCATTATATAGGGATAGCTGCATTGTGTAACAACCCAATTCAATACACACATACAGCATGAATCGTCTGTTGTGAAAAGCTTACTGCTAGAAATGGACTTTGTGTTATACTTACTGTTTAACATTGGCACAATAGTTACTTGGAGCAGAGCCTTCAGCGGTCCTTGCAGTGGAATCAGCTGCACAGAGTGTAGATTCAGACAGTAGCCATTAAACACAATTTTATTCTTAAGTTCACAAACACAGTAAGTTAAAACAAAAGTATGCTGAACATCAAACGGTGTCTTACCGCTAACGACTCCAGAGCAGACTGGTTAGAAAAGATTTTAAACCTAGAAAACAAAAAAAGTGTATAAATTACTGCATTATGTGTGATCCAAGTATTCAGACCCCTTCGCATTTTTTTTTTTTTTTGCTCATTATATTGTATTAGAAATCTAAATAGAAATGTTCTAAATGTACTTCTAAGTGTAATTCTAAAGTGAAAACTTTTTTTTTGGAGTTTCTGTAAATTTATAAATGTACCAAGTAAGAACACTGAAGGGAAACAAATATTTTGGACACTTTTGCTAATATATTTCAACTCCATATCTTCATATCATTTACATAGAAAATGACTTTGACTTTTTTGGTCATAATTCAGAACACAAAAGTAGGTGTTTCTAAGCATAAACAAAGCAAAATAATAATAATAAAAAAAAAAAACCTTATTTTTACACTCATAATCTCATTTATTTTTACACTCATAATCTCAGCTGACGGTTGGGGCCTTGCTCAGGGGCCCAGAATTGGCAGCTTGGTGGTCCTGGGATTTGCCTTTTAAATAAGTAGTACAACATCTTATCCTCTGAGCTACTACCAGCACCCCAAGCAAGATTAATGGGGAAAAATATTCTGTACACAACAAATGATCAACACTGGAATTTTGTTGCAAAACTGCTGCAGATTATCTCCAAAAAGAATGAATAGTAATATGTTTTAGTTTTGGTCCATTTTTCGTGAAAAATCAACAAGATTTGGGATGCAAATGGAGAGATACTTCAAGGCTGGTCCATGCAGGGCCTTCTTCAGTTATTTTAGCTGTGTGTTCCGAGTTGTTGCTTTGCTTTGTGGATTTACTTTCTTGGGTGATGAGATTAAACGTGACGTTAAATTTGATGTAAAGTCGATGTATCGTTATTCTCACGATTTTTTTTAAGTACAGTATAGTACAGTGTGAGCTGAAATATTGCCAGTGTTTTTTTTTAATTTTCTGTAGTATATTGTTCCAAAGGAGCTATTTTGATTTGTCTAAATGCTATTAGATTTGCAAGGCTGTGCTTTTTTTCTTGTAGAGAAGTGTTGCATAGGGTTTAGAAACGGAGATGATTTTTACACCTGCCAGTAAACAAACCAGTACTTTTTTCTTGTTTTATAATTTATACATGTATTTGTTTACGCTTATGAATATATATTTTTTTGGTCATATTTATGTATATATTTATATTTACTTTAACTCGAAAGATGTGAAAAGTGTAAGGTGGTGGTATAATAAATAACAAATACAATATTGTCTGAAGTTTGTGGACATCTGACTCTCACACCTATATGTGCTTGGTAATCCAGATTTAATCTTCACGTCTCTGTTACAATATCACTAGATATTGTAGTGTGGTTATGAGGAT
This sequence comes from Tachysurus fulvidraco, assembly GCF_022655615.1. Classification (NCBI taxonomy): domain Eukaryota; kingdom Metazoa; phylum Chordata; class Actinopteri; order Siluriformes; family Bagridae; genus Tachysurus; species Tachysurus fulvidraco. Next base: position 21,130,404 of record NC_062522.1, read on the forward strand.
CTGTGTTCATTCGGCCACAGGAGCATTAGTGAGATCGGGTTTCTGATGTTGTACGAGGAGGCATGTGGGGAATAATCAGTTTACCAGTTGATTCTAAAGGTCTTCTGTGTGGTTGAGCTCATGGCTCTGTCTTCTTCGAGACCACCCTTGTCCAAACACGTTCATGTCTATAGACCTTACTTTGTGCAGAGGGGAATTGTCAAAGCCTAAGAACTCTCTTTGAAGCAAACCTGAACCAAAGTGTTCACTTTACAACATGACAACAACCTGAAACATACAGATGTGACAACACTGGGTGGCCTTGGGACAAGTGTCCGGATGTCTTTAGTGAAATAGAAATATGTGAAAATATGTGAAGAGGCATAAAGACTTATAGTTCATAGACATCCAGTTGGTTGAGCTTGAGAGGATTTGCCAGCAAGAATGGGAGAAACTGTCCAAATCCAGGTGTGAAAAGCTTTAAGGATTTATTCAATTATACTCGATTGATTGCTGCCATTAGTGCTTTAATGCGTTAAAAAAAACTTGTTTTTCACTTTGTCAAGTCATTGTGTATAGATTAAAGTAAATTTAATCCATTTAAAATGAAATCTATAACACAAACAAGTACAAAAACTAAAGGGGTCTGAATATTTTTCTGTAAATGTAGTGTATACGGTATATATATGTATATAACCCAAGAAAGATGTCAGAATGTTTAAACTTCATGTACCTTCTTAGGTCCAGCAGTATAGCCAGTCTCTTCTCCTTCATGTACACCTTAGCATTGAATTTGGACTCCTACAAATTCAAATTCAAAATGTATTTGTCACATACAAACCATACACAGTACGACATGTAGCGGCATTGTTTCGGAGCAGTGACTGCAGTGACCTCACCAGCACCAAACATTTTTTTTTTACCCAAACATTTCATATTACACTAGAGCCAGATACGGAGAGGATTCTGTGCCAGATAGAAAAGCAGACACATTTGGGTGCAATTCCCAGTTGCACTGCAATTCACAGTGATTAGTGTGTTGAATTAGTTTCACGCCGAAATGCAGTCAAAGCTCTAAGATGTATTATTGATACGCTGAGAATAGAAGGATTTTACTCACTGATTTCCAATCTGACATGAAATCCCCTTTGTTATAACAATTCATGTGCATTATGGGAAATCCATACCATGGTCATACTGCTGAGCTGAACAGGTGACTTTCCTGGAGGTAAGAGCAGCACTCGGACACCAGCGTGCACGGTTGCTGTTGCCCCTGAAGGCTTGATGGTAGACTTAGGAGCTGATGTTACCTCCATCTCCAATGAGATTGGAGCATCCATCAAAGCCGGATTCTGAAGAACAACAACAACAAAAAAAAAAATACATAAACAAGTCCTCCACAAGATTCTGGCTTCTTAGATGGATATTGCTGTTGCACTCCATTGTATTGTGCAATGTTTATTTCCTTCAGGGTTTTTGAATGAAAATCTACCACTTTTATTTTAATCTTTTTTTTTTTACCAGTACATTGGCATTCCATTGTGCCAGAGAAATGGAAAACAGTTTATCAGACATTTTTAATCAGCATAAAGAATTGAATTATTTTATCACAACAACTCTGAAATGACTTTAAATAAAATTGTAATGGTTAAAAATACCAATTTTTAGATGCTTATGACGTAGCACTCGGGGCATCTCAGAGAGTAGAAATGGGTTTGATTTCACCGTTTACATTAAGGATATAAACATTTGTGTAAAAAGAACTTTTTTGTAAATTTTCTATGTATTTATTGGTAGAACAGAAATACTTATAAAAAAAACTACAATTTCTTAAAGCTCTGATTGTCTACTTTCATATGACCCGTTAACGTCCACTGTAGATTGTGATATGACATTCGTTGAAGACATTCGATGTTGGATATCCCAAATCAGGTAGAAAAACAATAAATTAGAGAAACACATTCAGAAATCTCTCACCAGTAGCATGATTGCTCCAAAGTAGGTGGTCCTGAGAAGCATCTCCAAGTCTTTAGGCATCTGAAAAAATTTCAACAGATTACGCAAGGTCCTTTTACTCAATATAAAATATTGCTGTGTGTGTAAAATATATCTTACTCGTTCATTGGCTATGCGCATCCTGAACACGCCTCCTTTGAAATATGAGTAGAGTCCACTGTCGAAAAAGTACTCAGAGAGAGCCATGTAGATCATGTGATTGTACTTGTTCAACACTGGATTCACAGAATAATTCTCCAAGATGTCATGCTTGTTCTGCAGGTTGTAGAACATCCCCTACGAGGAGAACGGTTCATTCAGAAAATTCCAATCGACACAGAAAAATCCTCAATAACCAATCAGTTAACATCACTGGTAATAAAAGACTTACCCTAAAATCCATATCAAGACTCGTACCACTAACCACTGGGTCACTCAATAGTGAGTAGTCAATGCCGACATAATAATCCACTTCTGCATGCACTGCACAAGCACAAACATTCATGCTTAGAGCTCTTAATCTTTTCCAGCACATTTCCACACAGGTCATAAACATGCATCAACAAAACCATTTGTGTGTAAAAATAAACAGAAGTCAGAAGTGCAGTCTGACCTGGAATCGTCTCCAGCAGTTGGTTGATCAGGACAAGGCCAGCGTGATTAAGAGCAGGGCAAATCTAAAAGAAGTACACAAGTTCTGTTCATATTATTGTCTCTTATAAAGAACTTACCTAGAATTTCACAACTTGCTCTTCAGTATGAAAACGAACCTGCCGATTCAATATGAAGCGCATTCCTGTGCTCATGAATGTGGCTACAAGGTCGTAGACCCTCCTGTAGACGTGAAGATGCATGTTAAATTAAAAATGCTTCTGAACTCAAACTTTTACTTTTTATTAGTACTTATACCACAGCATGTTTGAATTCTCAGATCTAGTATTCAATTTCTATTAATGCACCTATTTCAGTGCATTCTAGAATAACAGCTCATTCAAATGGACTAGAGGATGTGCCACATAATGCATTTTATTTTTTTTAAAGGTTGTTTATTTAATTTTGCACTGGTCAGTTGTACAGTAATGCACAGCTTTTCTTTTCTATCAATTCTTCATTAGTTTTGTCCTTTCTGGTTTCTAATGAGATAGATAGATAGATAGATAGATAGATAGATAGATAGATAGATAGATAGATAGATAGATAGATAGATAGATAGATAGATAGAGAGGGAGAGAGAGAGAGAGAGAGAGAGAGAGAGAGAGTATATCTATGAACTGTAAATTCATAGATTTTTTTTTACTAATATGTGTACATCTAAAATCACAGTTTGTTTCCAGGACTATGTTGAATATTGGTACATTTGTTCCATTTCTTTAGAATACTGTGGTTTAATTAACCAAAAAAAAATCACAATCACAAAAAATTGTTTCTTTAAATAAGTCACAGACGTCCTGAGCGAACGAGAGAGAGAGAGAGAGAGAGAGAGAGAGAGAGAGAGAGAGAGAGAGAGAGAGAGAGAGTATATCTATGAACTGTAAATTCATAGATTTTTTTTACTATTATGTGGTCAGTACCCAAAAGTCCCACCAAATTTGGCCCTCATCTTGGCAATGGAAGCATCACAGCTGACGTTGGCAATCTTCAGACGGCCCTCTTCATCTTTAGCAAGATGGAGTGTGGTGTTGATGTATACGCCTTCTGCAGAGGCGTTGATGGCACCCACATCTTGTCTGATAGATACAGATATAGGTCTGTCAGCTGAGGTTTACTCCATATTCAAACCTATTGCTTGATTTTGCTAGAGCATTCATTCACGATTAGCCCCCCCATGCCCCCTCATCCCCCAACACACACACACACACACACACACACACACACACACACACACACACACACACACACACACACACACACACACACACACACACACACACACACACACACACATTCATCAAAGCAGATGTCAGCATGTCCTTATAAAACCTACATCAACCAGTAGATCACACGTCTCTGGAAGTTGAGGGTAATAGATGAGTTCTGTACATCAAACAGCAGTCCATCTACAGGCTGGAAACTCAAATCTGCAGTCAGGTTCAGCTCTGTAATCTTTATACTGGTGGAAAGAGAGAGGAGACTGGTTAGGAGCAGGTACCTTTAAAAATAAGAGATCAAACTGTAGACTTGTATTTTAAGATCAATTAATCCACAATGAACTAGTTGGCCATAAAAGCAAACTTATTTCGTTGGTGCGGGGAGGTGGGGGTGAGGATTACTGTGTTACTGTGTTTAAGAAATCCTATTTCTCTGTATGTTGCTACTGGATACTTGAATTTTCTTCAGAATTCATAAAGTATCTATCTAAAAAATTCAGCTATTATCATTTGCATTGATGCATGTTGAGTTTAAATGGTACTCGAAAAACTTGTTTCTTTCTAAAAGAGCCTGAATTTGTGTACACAGGGAACGGATAAAGATTTGTCCACTCGGACAGTCGTCTGACTTTTGTCCTATTTTTATTTGTTTATAAAAATGTCATTAACGTTTGTCACACATTTGCACTACAGAGGTAAATTATTATTGCTCTGTAACATTTCCATTTTAGTCTTCACCAACAAAATGAACAAATAAGCTTAAGTGACTTATCGACTAATTAGACGAACATGAACCTTTACCTATATTATTCTCTGACGTTCCACATAAGTACATCTCAAATCATAGTTTGTTTCCAGAACTATATTGGTACATTTGTTCCATTTCTTTAGAATACTGTGGTTTAATTAAGCCAAAAAAAAATGCATATATTATACAATCACATGCATATATTATACAATCTGTCCACTTTATTAAAAACACCTGCTCATGTACACATTCATGCAGTCAATCGTGTAGGAGCAGTGCATACAAAAATCATGCACATACAGTTCAAGAGCTTCAGTTAATGTCAACCATCACGATGAAAAAATCGCTGTGACTTTGACTGCGACATGGATATTGGTCTCAGATGGTTTGAGTATAACTCAGAGGAAACACTGTTGACTCTTTATAGCTGTGGTAAGCAGAAAAGCATGAAGTTACTTGAAGTAGATGAGCTGCAACAGCAGAAGACCAGAACAGGTTATGCTCCTGTCAGCCAATAACAGAAAGATATCATGGGCACAAATTCATCCAATTGATTCATCCAATTCATCCCCAGTCTTCGACTGTCCAGTTTCAGTGAGTCTGTGCACATGATAGCCTGAGAATATTGTGTTTGGCTGACAGAAGCATAATCTGATGTGGCCTTCTGTTGTTGTAGACCAATCACCGCAATGTCTGATGTGCTGTGTGCATTGAGATGCGTTACAATTTTTAACTGGGTTGTAAAATGTGCTTATTTATGTTAGTATAGTCTATAGTCAGCTTAAACTAGTCTTCTCTGATCTCATCAACGAGGCGTTTTGGAAAGCAGATGCTCTGTAAACAGAATTTGTTTTTTTTTTCCTCCCGGTATTCTGTAGAGCTCTAAAGACTGTTGTGTGTGAAAATCATAGATCATCGATTTCTAAAATACTTAAACCAGTTCATTTGATATTAACATTCATGCCACAATCAGTCACAATCACACTTTTTCCCTATTCTGATGTTTGATGGAAACTACTGAAGCTCCTGACCTGTATCTACATGATTTTATGCATTGTGCTACTGCCACATGATTGGCTGATTGGAGAAAAATGCAGATGTACATCTGTTCCTATTAGTGCTTAGTGATTATGTAAACAATTACGGTAAAACACGTCTTAGACCCTGTTGACACTTTGTTGATTAAAGGACTATATCTATAGGGACGTAAAGGGTAAGACACATTGGCAACAGATTTTTTGATCACCCAAGACAATTTAACCTAGAGTGTAAATGTCTCCCAAAGCCGCATTTAACAAACAAAAAAAACCCGTTTCTTTAAATAAGTCACGCATGTCCTGTGTGTCCGTCTTGAAAAACGATTGGATTTTAGGCTTTTTTATTTATTCTTAAATAAAAATAAAAATCAAGAGTGAAAGTTACGCTTTAAATGTAATGAATTGATTTTGTCAGCTATCAAATATCAGTCTCTCTGACTGGAGACACACAACATGTCCTTATTTTTGTATGGTTCTCTACTAGCTACAAATGAATGAGAGACAGATATAATAAAAATAATAATAGTATATACAGTATAATAGTGTTACTGATTGGATGGCGGTCAAACTCACTCTGTAATGGAGTACTGGAGATTCCCCTTCTTGCCGTGCATCTCTGGCATGGTGATACCTCCCAGCTCTTGTTCCACAAACCTCTGAGTCTCGTGTTTCACTAAATAAGTTCAATAAGGTCACTTTGTGTGCATCAAAAAAAAACAATTTGTGCTAGCTTCTAAATGTGACATACACTGGTGTAGCTGAGTAATCTATATGAATGTGAATGTTCATTTTCTTACACAACTCCAGTCCTTTGGACGTGATGCGGATTTTGAACCCAGGAGAAATTTCTGTCATCCGTGCCATGTGTGGGAGGAGGAAGATGAAGATGGCCATTCTGTAAAGCCCCATGTTGCCTTAAGGGATGAAAGACAGGGAGTAAAGTTTTTTTAAAATTCCCTAGTGGAAAGAGAGGTTAAACACAATAAAGAAATGGATGCAAATATTCTGGTGAAAAATTGTGTTAAATAGACAGAATCATTATCTTTAGGTAGATATTACAAACAGCATGGCTTTTGTACTCATAGGTAGTCCTGTTTGTCTACCCCAATTAAACATGTTCCCAAACCACTAATGTTTCAGTGTGCTTTTTTTCTGACTCTCCAAATGTTCAGTTCCATATTTATAGCTTTTCATACAGTCTTCATCCCAACAGTGCTGAGTACTTTGCATCCAAGCATCCAAACCTACTCAAAGCCCTATCAAAATAAACACATACCATGTAGCTGAAAATCACACATCATGTATTTAAAGTCCTTTACACATTAAAGCCGAGCACTCACACATCAGCTCCCTGCACACTGACACTATCCCATAGCATTGAACTCCAATGACGTCAAAGCCCTTTTTCTTCAGCTCTTTCTTAAATCCGAGTCTTTTGGAGCACTCGGTGTTCTTATACAATACTGCATGAGTGCGTACCAGATCGATTAATACAGACAACTCACAAAAGGATTTTTTTCTTGCCTTTGGATTGAGCACCTAATAGCTGAAGTCTGTGTCTCTCTTCCTCTTTAGCTGAATATAAACCTGAAGTATGCGTATGTGTTTATGTGTGTGAGAGAGAGAGACAGAGGGACAGAGAGAGAGAGAGAGAGAGAGAGAGAGAGAGAGAGAGAGAGAGAGAGAGAGAGAGAGAGAGAGAGAGAGAGAGAGCGTTAGCACATGTGCTTATGTAACATGGTGGAAAATCTTTTTAAAGAGAACAGGGGCTGCAAATTCTATAATACAGAACATGTAGTAATACTCAGATATGATGTTCTATAATATTTAACATCAGTAATAATGCTGTCATGGATATTTTCAAAATATTTGAATATTTCACTCTGAAATATATACAATAATTATTTTTATAATTTTCTACAATATTACAGCTATATAGATGTAAAATAGATCTAAAAATTCTTTGTAAATATAAATCTCTATAAATGTTTTACAAAAACAACAATTTCGTTTGCTGTATTGCAAAATGAGATAGGAACACAGTCATTATTATATTGTTGTAATACTATTTTAAACCATGAGAAAGGTAATGATTAGAACATGAAATCTGTACATAGACTAGAATTGTGGCATGATCCAGTTCTCCCGCTTTGGTGCTTGTCTTTTTGTGCATGTTGTGGTCTGCTACCAGCCCCTGCATGGGGTTTTGTTCAGGTTCTGCTGTTTCTCCTACTGTCCAAGAACATGGCAGTGTGCATTTTTAAGTGCTGACAGCAACAGACCCCCTGTAGAAAAAGGAGGTTCTACCTGTATCAAGTACCAGACTAAAGGTGATAAGCATGGAATAAGCAAGTTTTAAAAAAAATAATTGATTTTCTATCTTTTATATAAATGTTTATGCTTATGTTGTTTTGCAGTTAAAGATCTGGCTGGAACAATGTCTGTGTTATTCGTATATTCCAGAACACTGATGATGTTTAAGAAGGTCGTAGGACGATGGTCCAAACACAAATCCGAGAAATGCAGGAGCGGTTAAAAACAAATATTTTCTTACAGTGTAATCTAACACACACAAAAAAAAATGGGTGAAACAGACTCAAGCTGTTTCTACCGAGTACTATTCCAAATGGTTTATTAAAACATTGAGTACATTTTTTAAAAATGCTAGAAGAAAGTGTGTGTGTGTTTGTAATCCAGATGAATCTATAGATGGGTTGAGTTTTTTTGCATAGCACTGTATTTGTTCATTCCTCTTATCAAAATTGCTCAAGCTTTGTCAGTTTCACTGGACACTTTGTTGAAAATTTTAGCACAGATTTTCAATCAGATTTAGGTCTGGGCTTTGACTGGGACAATCTATCACATTCAGGTTTTGTGCCACTTTACTGTACACTTTAACAGTGTATTTAGGGTTAGTGACTTATTGGAAGATAGACCTCCAGATTGGACCAGATTTCTTCTGGGATTGCACAGTATTTGGGGGCTTCCTCTTTGCCCTTATCACTGACAAGTTTGTCAGTCCCTGCTGATGAGAAACAGCACCACCACATTATATATGTTTGCCACTCAACGGTTAAGGCTGGTTTACTAATCAGAAGGTCAAGGGTTCAAGCCCCAGCTCTGCAAGCTGCCACTGTTGAGCCCTTGAGAACCCTGTCTGATCCCGGAGTTCTGTATCATGGCTGACCCTGCTTTAGAATTTCAATGTGCTTTATTGTGTGTGACAAAATAAAGACTGCTGTTGCTCCCACCACCATGCTTTACTGTGGGATACAGAGTTCCCAGGGTGATAAAAAAACATTGTGCTCAGAACAAAAGATCCAAAATATAAATTCTGTTATCATCAGACCAGAGAAACTTTTTTACATGCTTGCTGAGTCTTCAAATTGTAATTCACATGGCTTTTCAATAATAGCTTTCTCACTGCTGCTGTTCCAGAATGACTGGCTTTGAGGAGTGACTTAGCTGTGGTTCTCCTGTGAACACGTCATGTTTGATACATTTCCAGAACTTTGTCCTGCACTTGTTTGTATAGATCCTTGGTCTTTGTGATGATGTTTGTTTGTTCTCTACCACACTCCATTCCAGGAAGAGATGAGAGTTGTATTTATATTGCGATCACATGATACCGTAGCTGTACACGAGGGGACTCCATTCAAATAATTATGTGGCTTCTGAATCTAATCCGAACCAGAACTCATTTGTTTTTCAGCCCAACAGGCATTAACTACAAAATTCACAGTTTTGTTTGTAAATCATCATTAAAATTTTATTATTCTTCACCACCACAATGTATATGAATATAATGCATATTCAATATTATTTTGTTTATTTTGGGTAGATTTCCAGATTGTAAAACTACAAAATGGAGAAAAGTTCAAGAGGAGGAATACTTAGGCAAGACGCTATGATTGCTTCATCTTCTTTAAGATGTTGTGTAAACAACCAGCACAATTTCTAATCTAACCTTCACCAGAATGTCAGAAGGCAAAATGTATCTAACAAATGACACTACTTACATCCACTTTTCAAAATCTAATATATATTAATTTTGTATTTCATATACAAAATTAGTTCTCTATATATATATTGATGTATTTTGCCCATCCTCTAGTATAGTGGCTTACAGACAGCTGTCTTCTGCCATTCAGACAGAACCGGGATGAATGAGCAGAATCAAATTGTCTAGCAGTGTGTTTTATGAGGTAGCTGCCCCCAAGGTCTGACTGGAAAGGGCTCTTCTTAAAAAAAAAAGAAAAAAGAAAAAAAGACTTTGCATAATTTCAACTGCCTTTTTTCTTGGAGTCCTCATGGGATTAGGCTACAGTACTCCAGAATGTGAATTCATTACAATGACTTGGAAATGTATTAAACAACTTTAATGTTATACACAATACACAACTCCTGTAAGTAGTCTCAAGAAGCACAGTGATTAAACTAAGAGTGGGCAACAAACAAAACAAAGTTCCAGTTGTGTGTAAATGTTTTTGGATTTATTAAGATCAAAGTTGGCAAACCACTTTTCTTCCATGTTCTCTGCAGTCATGCTATTGTGATTCACATCCTCATTCCACTAAGTGTTTACATCGGATATGCTCCCATGCTGGGCTGTGAGCTTGTAAAAAAAAAAAAAAAAAAAGTGTTTGCAGCAGATGTGGCAGGGGGTTCTGCCCTTTAAAAACAATTGCTCTGCTTTTTCAGGTTAGTGCCCTATAATAGCTTGGGGCTGAAGAAAGCATTTTATTTAACGTTGAGAAAGAGACAAAGAAATACCACTTTCTAAATACAAGAAGCTTGCTATGGAAAGAATGCACGAGAATATATATATATATTAAGCATATTTACAGATAAGCATCAAAATATATTGTTTCTTCCATTCAAATATAATAAAACCTCACGTTATGTTTGAGTGCAGCATCAGTGCTTTCAGACAGCAGTCAAGATGCTTGTTTGTGGTTCTAAACTGATTTTCTTTTTGAGGATAATGAATTAGTTTACACAAAATTGACAGACACGAAGACATAACATTTACACATCTTTACAAAATTGTAGTACTACCAAGTTGGACAAAACTCTGACATATCTAAAAATATTGTTAAGCATAAATGCTCTCCCTACTCTATACCCCAAGGTATTCACAAATCTGCCCAGTACTTACAGGAGAGTAGAAATGTCCTCTGGTGCTCTAGATGGAGAAGCGTTTTGTAATTGCTTTCCCTCAGGAATTCCTCAGTAGCTTGTCAAGTGATTTCTAAATCCCGTGTCTCTCCTTCTGAATCTTTCTTCCTTCTGTTGACCCTTTCATGCCAGGGTAGTTTATATGGAGAGGTTCAGGAAAAAAGGGTGGTCCCACGCTTGCCTGATGTCGTATGACATTGTGGTTGCAATAATGACAGTAATTTGTTTTATAAAAAAAAAAAAAAAAAAAATTGTGGTCCAACAGCATTTACTTGAAATAGGGAATTCAAGCAAGCATAAAGGGTTGACATTTTTTTTAATCATAAGAAAATTATTTTTGCTTTCAAAAATGAAAAATGGTGTGTGTAATCTTTTAAAAATAGTTTTCCTCAGTTACTAAACCTGCAAAATCACTACAAAATCACAGCTGCTTTAAGACTTTTGACCTTTATATTATATGTATATATAAATATAAATATAAATAATCTCTGCTTGCCATATTTAGCCTTGACTTTTTCAAACCCAGTGCCATTTTCACTGCTCTTTAATCACAAAAGTGACCCTTTAATCATTCCCTGACTTCTTGGAAGCACCAAACTTTTTTTTAAACCACTGACAGGTGGCACATTATTATAAATTGCATCTGTTAAAGAGCAAGCAGAGAAAACGAAAATTAAGGAAAATTACATGCTTCCACAAATCGGTTGAGATTTTTTTTTTCTTCTTCTTTTAAGTTGCTAGTAATTACAGTGTGTGTTTAAGCATATCCTAGCTCTAGGTATAAGCAGAAACAGGTTAAGCTTAGTCATGCTTCTAGAAACATGGCATGTTCTTTACTCTAGTGATGGGGGAAGAAAAACTTATGAACACATCTGGATTTAGGAAATCCTGTCAAACAATAAAATAATCAAATGTACCAAAACAGAAACGGGTTTAAACCTGCACACCGGTGTGAATATGGTGTATAGTGAAACTTACATGACTTTATATAAATTAAACCTCTGTAACTTTAAGGCAGAGCTGTGAAACCCACCCGTTTACAGACAACACACAGGATACATAAAGGGAAAAAAAACACTGCGCATTTAGTTGTGTTTTTTATTAATAACTATCCATACATATAATAAAACACATATTTATTCATCCATATTCAAGTGTTATAAAAGCCCACAGTGAAAAATCCAGTTGAATACATACAACAAATGTGTTTCTTTAGCCTACCTTGGCCGTTTTTTGCTCCTTTTCTACAGTACATTTCCCTTACACAGTTCACACGATACAAAAGGCGCGTCTTGTTCACCAATAAATGACAAACACGATTAAACACAAATCTAAAGCTATATTGTTCTGTAGAGATCACGCGCGTGCAGGTCCTACGCTGCCCTTCTGCAAATGGCTCCGCGCTGCTGACATGTGGCGGACTGCGAAGCGACTGAACTGGCGCATGCGCACTACCCAGGTCCGAGAGGCCGATACAAGATGGCGGAGTCGGTGGGGAGGGAGAGGCGGAGGCGGGTCCGGATCGAATAGAGCAAAGCCTATACAGGACTCCTAGAAAATCTCTCCAAGGTAAGAGATTTAGCGATTTAAAAGGGATATCGCAGAGACAGACATGTGGCGGAATATCCAGGGCACGTTAAGGTCTAAAAAGAACCTAGCGTGTGTGCATTAGTGCACGAAATAAATAAGCAACACTGTGCGGCAGCTCGCGCAGGATCGCGCGCGCCATCTTGTCTCGCGTTTCCCTTGATCCAAAGTGCGCGCCTAAAATTGGGGTTGTCATGGGCGAAGATCCGCAGAGCTTAAATGTCACAGTGCTCCATTTTAACCACACGTACGGATGCCCTTGTCTATCCTCTTACGTTTTATTCATACCGTGGACCAAATGGCTCGGTTTCCGTCCGTGTTTTACCTGTTTTTTGCACGCATCCTCTGGCCGAGTTGCTCGCTGCTGCTGTTGTCTTTGTTGTGCAGCGCTCGGATGGCCGGCGTTTCCCCTCCTCCTCCTCCGTGTTTGTTTTCGGGCGGCTCGGTCCGGGGCGGGCGGTGTGTAGCCGGCGCATGCGTGTCCCCACTAACCACCATTTGTGCTCTTAACTCCTTTTTAAGTCGCTGCACATAAATCCCCCCCGTTTATATAACAACACAATCTCTATACGGTTCATAGCATGATTATTATGATGATATTGACGATGTACAAAAACCCTGAAAAGAAAGCTTTCTTTGCTAACCGGCTAGCAAGCTAATCTCTGACTTGTTTTCATTACGTATCTATATGCAACAATTATAATGATCATTATTAATACATTTACAATTATTGTTGTTTTATCCCTGAGCTTTATAAAAACGCACATGTGTCTATCGATAACCGAGACACAATAAACAATAATTAGTGTAAACATTAGCGCACGAGCGGCTTGTTTTGGTGACGCGCCCCCTCCATCTTTTGGCTCTAATCCTCTTAAACGCTGTAACATCATCTTCTAGTATTAGTTGTAAGTGTGTGACCGTCCACGCGTTAACGACTGCGTATTTATTGTCATCGTGGTCAGTGGAGTGAACCTAAACCTGTCAGAACAGTTTTACAGTAACTCCAGTGTTCAGCTCCTGATGCAGTGACGTAGAAACACACAGAGATCCCCATATGTTGTGATCTAAACTGCTCTTGTTCCTCATAGAAGCTGATTAATCAACATAGGAACATGCAATTACACAAAGTGTGAAGTTTTTCATCCAGTGCATCAATTTTCCCATTCGCTTAATACATGTCTTTGAAAGGAGGGTGTGGATTTATTACATTTTATTTTATTTTATTCTTTAAATGAAGACAGGACAAATGAGGAGCTATGACGAGTGAAAACCATAGTACCATAAAGGGAGACTCGGGCATGATCATGTCCCCAACTGGGTCCTCAGCCCAAGCACCACCTCTCACGCCCTCCACCAGCAAAGCCATCCAGGACCTGCCAGGTGGGTGTGTTTGTGTGTGGGTGTGGTTGTGTTTGTTTGTGCGTATATGGTATCATGTTACTGTCCTTCTAGTGCCAGCACCTGTAATGTCTGTAATGGCCAAGAACCAGCTTTTGTTAACAATAGTGAACACCGTATACTGTTCATCGTGGAATATCCAAAGTAGCTGAACTTAAAGGAACGTTACTATTATATGTTATTATTCGACTTGCCAGGAGCCATAGCAAAACAACTAAATAATTTTACAAAGTCTGTTACAATCACATATGTTACCCCGATGTGGTAACATCACTGACTGACTGACTGACTGAAATTTTTTTTTTTTTGTACATGACAGTTAAAGATATGATCAATGTCTGAGAATGATTGACAGGTCTCATAGGCTCAGAATTGTATATCATGATGTAATGTTTTCAATAATTTCTCAAGTATTCAAGTAGAATTTTATTTGTACAGTACTGTAACCATATTTTTTATGTTTTTTACCTGTTCCAAAGAGTACACTCATTTTATTTTGAGAGGAAACTTTAATATCCAGTTATGAATTGTGGTTGTTTGATTCTTATCTTAGATGAGTTGGTTCAGGCTGGATGGGCAAAATGCTGGAGCAAAAGGGAGAATCGGCCGTACTATTTTAACCGTTTTACCAACCAGTCGTTGTGGGAGATGCCGGTCCTGGGGCAGCATGATGTCATTGTAAGTACAGAGTAAAATGATACACGATCACACTTTAGTAATGTTGAATAATGTGACAGCTGAACAAAATAGAATATAAATCAGAGACCTGTCATGATGTATGAGAAAATAACTCACTCTGTGTTTGGAAGATTTGAATGTTTACACAAACAAGTTTGATCATCTTTCTTTTTAGTGCCTTTGTGTTGTCAGCATGTGTAACACACCTCTGCTTTTAAATCTCAAACTGATCTTTTGTTGACTGTGCTAATGTTTCAGTCTGATCCACTTGGCCTCAACGCAGCTCCTGCCTCAGGTGACGGCACAGGAGGAGACGCTGGACTGGGCAACGGGCAACGGAAGAGACGCCCCTCAGAGGATACCTCCTCAGGAGGTCCTAACAGCTTCAAGAGGCCAAAGGTCAGCTTCTTTTTTCTGCACTAATAAGTGTTCGATTGAACGAATATTTAAAATACTTAAATAACACATGACTAGTTTTGTTTTGTTACCTCATTTTGATCCTGTAAAATTTTCGACAGATACTTATGGTAATTATTAGTAGGCAATTAGAGCAGGTTTTGCTGATCCTTTTTAAATATTTTTTTTCCTTCTCCCAATGTATGAAGGTTGAGATTCCTGTAACTCCAACCACCCCTTCAGTCCCGATATCACCAAGCACCCCTGGCGCAAAGCCCTGGAATTCCACCTTAGACGAAAAACAAGCCCAGCCTAGTACCCCTGCTCCTGCTCCAGCCCCATACCGGCCCTCTGTGTGAGTAACACGGCATCAGACCTCACGCTCCTTTCCTCACTTGTGTTATTATTAATAGTAGTAATGCAATAAATACTGAATACCATCAATATCAACAATAGCAACTCATCTCATCAACAGAATAAAACGAAACACTTTATTTATGCGTCGTTGCTTTGTCGTCTGTTTTGAGTCTTCTTTTAACCGAGCGCAAAAAATGTTATTGGAGAAACTAGAACAGTACGTTTCATTTTTAAAAATTTTTTTTTTGTCTTTGTTTATTCTGTCATACTATTGCTATTAAGTATTATGTGGACAACAAAAACCAAATCACCAAAAATATTGGCACCCTTTTCATATTACTTGTACTGTATATTGACGTCAATACGGAAGGTTTAAAATGTAATGCCAACAAATTGTCCATTCTACAGAAATATTTGATCTTAGTCTCAAGAAACAATGTTGAGGTAAATAAAAAAAAAACTGTCATGTGTCACCATGTGGGAATAATTAAAGACACAATGAAGTTAGTAAATGGTTTATAAACATAAATACACTGTTAAATGTGCCATTAATCATTAATTATTAAAAAAAAAAGTCTGCACAGTATTATTAAAAATATAAGTATTATAGCTCGTGGCCCTGTAAAGGCTAATAACAATGAATTCTGCTTAGTACCAGAAAATTTCACCACAAACCTGGCGGCTTCTATAAGGAAATAACATTTTTAGTCAAGATAATGAAACAAACAAAACGTCCAACTTTATAAGGAACACCACAGGCCACATCAACAGGCCGCAGCACAATGTAAAAATCATACAGATACAAAGCTTTAGTTAATGTTAATTAAGTAATTAGAATGAAGAAAACATTTTAGCGAAGTAAGATTAATAGTGGTGTTGGTGCCAGAGTATTTCAGAAACTGCTCAGACAACTTCACACACAACCAGACGTAAACCTTTACACAGAATGATGTGAAAAGCAGAAAGCATTGAGTGAGTGATAATTCAATGAGGGTAATGGCTTGTTGATGAGAGAGGTCAGAGGACAATGACCAGATTGGGTTGAGTTGCCAGGAAGAATAAAGACCAGGTGATTTTTTTTCTCCAGCTGTGCAGTTTGGGCGAATCTATAGCCACGATAGCCTCAGATCTGGAGACGGTTGTGTGTGAAATCCCCAGGAGATCAGCAATTTCTGGAATAATCAAACCTTACAGTCTGGCATCAACATCTAGCCACACTCAGAATCTGAGAGATTTAGAGCACTTTTTCTTCAATCCGATGCCTGACGTCACCTGTATCTGCATAATGTTTTGATTTGTGCTGCTGATTTGTGTAGTATTATGGACTGATTAGAAAACTGCAGAATGCTCAGATGTTCCTAATAAAGAGGACAGTGTGTGTGTATCTTAAAGCACAAATAGTTGTGGAGACAGTCATTTCAATCAATATGTTGAAAAGTATACTTGCTGCATGTACTATTTATTTTTGCACATGAAGTGTACCAATATTTTGGGAATTGTCCTATAAAGTAGCACATCTACATGTTTTTGGAAATGAAGTACAAGTGTTTCTGTAACATTTGTATTAAACGACGAACCTATCTGTCCATTTCAGAATCTACTGGGATCTGGACATACAGACCAACGCGGTAATTAAAGAGCGGGCTCCATTCAACTACCTCCCTCCTCACCCGGAGATTGAGCTACAGCGTGCCCAGCTCACCACCAAACTCCGCCAGCACTACCATGAACTGTGTTACCAACGTGAAGGTACACACACACACACACATACACACACACAGGTCTCTTTTAGGTAGTGTTATTATAACTAGTATTAAAAGAAGGTAACAGTTAAGAGAGAAGAGATGCTTCATGTCCTATAACCCAGAAGTTCGATTCAGTTCATTTCAGATTTATTTGTATAGTGATTTTAACAATGGACATTGTCACAAAGCAACTTTACAGAACATAAGAAACATAATACAAAAGTTGAATATTATACAAAGATTATTATAATACAATTAAGATTAATTCTAGACTTTTATTTAAATGTGTTTGTATTTATCCACAATGAGCAAGCCTGAGGTGACTTTGAGAAGGAAAATCTCTGTTAGATAGGAGAGAAAACCTTAAGAGGAACCAGACTCAAAAGGGATCCTATCCTCATTTGGGTGACACTGAAGGGTGTGATTATAAATGACAATTGTGTAACGCTAGAAGTGACAGCATTTTTGCATTTTTTTCCGGTTCCATCGTTCCAAAGTCAGGGGGTTTTAATTAAAAGTCTTTCTTTCACGTGTCTTGTAGTAACCTGGTCACTTCGTGTGATTTCTCCGATCCGATAGCTATCTGATTTTTAAAACTGTTCCATTTACATAAGGCCACATAAATATCAATCCAATCTTTTTACTCCCGCCCAATATGCAAATATATTTTACCTCCCTTTCCGGGATATTTGAAATGGAACACGTTTTTGGTGTTTACTACAAAAAACAGCATTTACTGTTTGCTGCATTTTCTCTGGCAGCAGCAGTGGATTTTAAGACCCAACGAGACACCTGGCTGAGAGAACGGAGCCAACGCTGGTGGGAAAACATATTTGTTTCTGGCACGATGCACAACTCGCGAGTCACCTGCAAGTGACGTACTTCCGTTTGGGAGGAGTATAGCACTGTCGTATGTGGCTTGAACAACAACATGCATTTACACCTGTCCAGTTTCATCTGAAATGCGTCCCAGACCACCTCCTGAAGGATTTATATCCGTCTCGAAACCGCTTCGGAGGGCATTTAGACTTGGTCTTTTTATGATCGGATAGCTATCGGATCACAGAAAACGCATGAAGTGACCAGGTGTAAAAACCCCCTTAG
This sequence comes from Tachysurus fulvidraco, assembly GCF_022655615.1. Taxonomy (NCBI): domain Eukaryota; kingdom Metazoa; phylum Chordata; class Actinopteri; order Siluriformes; family Bagridae; genus Tachysurus; species Tachysurus fulvidraco. Next base: position 21,148,477 of record NC_062522.1, read on the forward strand.
TTCATTCAAGAGTTGGCTGGCTTGCCAAAACACATCATCCCTGCACCACTACAGGCTTCGAATGCTCTCCTTTACTATAGATGCCTTGTCTGTCACACTTCTCACAAATGAAATCTCCTTACCCAGAATCCCTGCTGTCATTATGATAAGCACATGTCGGACATGTAAATGAAAAAATTATTGGCTCTACTGCGATGGTATTGACATCGTGTTTAGAATATCGAATGTAGACATAGCAGAACGTAGTTCATTGTTAACACCATTAGCTGTTCTGTATCGTGCTGGCATTAAGGGTACCTCACATCTCACAAACACATCTTACCCCCCACCTGCTTCCAAAAGATGTTGTGAACTCTGAAATCAATCTAAGCTGTCAGGGATTTTACTAAACAAACACTCTGTTGATTTGCACGTTGCAGGGATTGAGCCGCCACGGGAGTCATTCAACCGCTGGCTGTTGGAGAGGAAGGTGATGGATAAAGGAGTGGATCCTCTGCTGCCCAGCGAGTGTGAGCCTGTCATCTCACCCTCCATGTTCAGAGAGGTCATGAACGACATCCCCATCAGGTCCAAACCCAGTCCCTGTGTCACTGTGCATGTATAAGCTCACTTCAGTGCTTAAAGAAAGAATGACCCATGGTTCTTTCTTCTGGAATTCTAGGCTCTCACGCATTAAATACAAGGAAGAGGCCAGAAAGCTGTTATTCAAGTATGCAGAGGCAGCCAAGAAAATGATAGATTCCAGGTGAACAGTTATGCTCTTATTCCAATTCCTGCAACGTTCACAGTATTTACGTCGCTTACGGTGGACTAACATACGTAACTCGTGTGCCAACAGAAATGCCACACCGGACAGTAGGAAAGTTGTAAAGTGGAACGTTGAAGATACAATGAACTGGCTCAGGAGAGACCACTCTGCCAGTAAAGAAGACTACATGGTACTTTCCTGATCATCTTCTGCATTTATATCATCGTTGTTTGTTTTGTGCCATATGTTTACTACACTTTGCCTTCACTCAGGATCGTCTGGAGCACTTGCGGAAGCAGTGTGGCCCACATGTGACGGCCGTAGCCAAGGACTCGGTGGAGGGGATTTGCACTAAAATCTACCACATCTCAGCCGAGTACGTGCGCAGAATCCGACAGACTCACCTCAACCTGCTAAAAGAGTGTAACATCACAGGTGAGAACAAAACATGGGGGGAAAATGATTACCTGCCAGAATGCATTATTACACAAAGAAACGCTAGTAAATTACTAAACATTTCATTTTTGTATGTTGATTAAAAATATCATAAACAGCAAACGAGTTTGTATTCTTCTTGTGAATCTAGGATTAATAATTTACTACATTATTGTTACCTAAATGTATTGCATATTAGGATGGTATTTATATTTTATACCACGTCACTGTTGAATTCTTGATTCTGTTTGGTCAGAAGGTGGGTTTTTTACCCCATTATAGCAAATCTGACAATAACGCTGACTCAAAATCGATCCGTTAAATGTTTATAAGATTAAGAAGGAATCCTTATTACAGGGAAGCGAGGCTTAGTGAACGAGATGTTGGACCTCTGATCAAAAGGTGGTGAAGGTTCAAATCCCACGACTACCAAGCTGCCATTGCTGGGCCCTTGAGCAAGACCCTTAACCATTAGCTATACAGTTTTATAAATGAGATGGCTTTAGGTTCTTCTGGATTAGAACATCTGCCCATCTGTTCAACTGTATCCAGCTGATCACCTGATTAGATAATGATTCAAATCAATATTCATCCAATAAGGGTGAATGTTATAGCAACGTCAGATGTCTACTTTAATATCAGCTTTCATGTTTGATGTATATTTAAGCGTTCGCCATTTTGTAACTCTCATATATGAACATGTAGCATTTTCTGACAGAGGAAGTCTTTGGCTTGGAGGGATTTGTTTTTTTTTCTGGAACAAGCTGCTTTTTTGTTTAATTATCTTCAATAGACTGATGAATGAGATGCTGGCGATGGAATGACCATTTCTAGCTCCTATAATACAAGTAATAATAGGAACTAATTTATTATTTACTAACTCGGATGTTCCACAACATGCAATTCTTAAATGGTTAAAATGTACACCGACTTTCTTTAATGGACATGGTATAAGAGGAACATAAGCATAAATGCTGATTATGTTTATTCAATATGTAAAGCAATGTAATAAAATATTCACTATGGACTGCATCACAACACATGGTGGTTGATTGTTTTTTTAAACAGCATGTATTGTGGTGTTTTATTGCTTACATATCATCCACCTGTATTTGGAGACTATACTGTGTGAACATCGGCTGCACTAAAACCCAAATCCCAAGTATGTTGAGATTAAACACTATCTGACGGTCGTTCTTGTGCTGTAGTGGACGGGGCAGAGACCGCAGAAGTGCAGGACCGTCTGGTTTATTGCTATCCGGTCCGACTGTCCATTCCTTCGCCGCCGCAGCCCCGTGTCGAGCTCCACTTTGAGAACGATATCGCCTGTCTGCGCTACAAAGGAGAAATGGTGAAGGTCAACCGTGGCCACTTTAACAAACTGGTAGGACTTAATGCAATGCTCCTGTACATTTCACACATGTGATGATTAAAATAATACAAGAAGCCCAAGACACACAAAACAAAAGTTTCCTTTTCATTCAGTTATCTCAGACGAGCGTGTTTCATACTGTATTAATCGTGAACATGTCGCAGTCCATCGTGTGCACTAACAGAAAGATGTGTGTTTTCTTTTTGAACCTGTCCCGTGAACAGGAGCTGCTCTACCGGTACAGCTGTATCGATGATCAAAGGTTTGAGAAGTTTCTGTCACGTGTGTGGTGCCTTGTAAAGAGATACCAGGTGAATAGAGATACCAGGTCAAAACATCTGGGCCCGTGTTCATAAAGATTCTAAGAATGAGCTCCTAATTTAGCTTAAAAATGTCTAACTAGGAATCTTATCTTAAGAGTGATTTAGGACCTTGATCTCAGAGCGACTTTGAGAAAGAAAATACAAACACCTTTATCTTAGAGAGGAGGCAGGGCTTAAGCCTGTTACTAGGTATGATATGTTCTTTTGAAGACTGTGATTGGTTGTCCAATAAAAAAATTTGAGTTTTTAAAATATGGTCTATTATAAGCCTTCACATTGGCTTTATGTTAAGATCTTTGAGGCTTTACCGTGTAGGAATCGCGTTCGTAAATGTAAACATCTCCGACAAAGCACAGAAATGTCATACTGCTAAATTATACCATTTCTGCTGCTATGGCATTTCGATCTAATTTGTAGCATCTTATTAACTCATCACTTAATCATTATTAAATATTGTGAGCAACACATTTCTTCTGCCTCTTCACCCTTCGGCCATTTTCTCCTTAAGCCTCTTAAAGAAAGTCCTCCTCACTACTCCTAACATTTTTTTGACCCTAAGAGCTCTTTTAAGGCTTAAGACGTTTTGTGAATTTTATTTTTACTATGATCTTCTCTTTTCTTAGACTTTTCTTAGAATGTTGTCACTAGGAGAAACACTTTGCACTAAGAATTTTTAAGAATATGGGCCCAAGTTTTTTCTTTATTGTTAGCTTTAGAGAATACTAATGGATATTCATATAATTTCTTTTATTTGAATTTTTTATTTATTTATTTATTTTTTGTAGGTGCTGTTTGGATCTGGTGTGAATGAAGGCAGTGGTCTACAGGGGGCTCTTCCTGTGCAAGTGTTTGAGGCTCTCAACAAACACTTTGGAGTCACTTTCGAGTGCTTCGCTTCACCACTCAACTGCTACTTCAAGCAGTTCTGCTCGGCCTTTCCTGACATCGACGGCTTCTTCGGCTCTCGAGGGTAGGTTCTCCAGAGTTCAGGCTAAATCTGATCAATAGGCATGCAGAGTTTTATACTTCCTGTCAATCTAATGTAAATATTTTCTATGCTCTCTCTTTCTATCAGGCCATTTCTAAGCTTTTCACCTGTCAGTGGATCATTTGAAGCTAATCCTCCATTCTGCGAGGAGTTCATGGATGCCATGGTCACACACTTTGAAGTAAGAGATGTTTGAATGAAATCCCAGCTTATTGTTCTGTATGTACTGTATGCTGGAAGCTTATTTGCTTTTCTGCTCTCCATCACTCATCTCTAGGAGCTTCTAGAAAAGTCCAGTGAGCCTCTGTCTTTCATTATCTTTGTTCCTGAATGGCGCGATCCCCCGACCCCGGCACTGACACGGATGGAGACAAGTCGCTTCCGCAGGCACCAAATGTCCGTGTCAGCTTTTGAGCACGAATATCGCAGTGGCTCTCAGCATATCTGCAAAAGGTCAGGTTGTCTATATGTCTATATTTCCCTGCCTACATTCTTCAACACGTTTCTTCCTAATTCCTTCACACTTTTATACTTGTTTCTCACACACACTGGAAAATACTGTCCAAAATGGAATTTAAAAACAATATTGCTTATTTGACTAAACAAAGGAATAACCTCTAATGTGATTTGAAACATTGCCATTATGAGTGATGCAAGTTTTTTTTTTATTACGTTTTTTTTTTTTAAAAAGAGAGGAGATGTACTACAAAGCCATACATGGAACAGCAGTCATCTTCCTTCAGAACAACGCCGGATTTGCTAAATGGGAGCCAACCAGCGAGAGGATTCAGGAGCTGCTGTCTGCATATAAGGTCTCGGGACGTGCTCTGTCCTCTCCTGGACCTTCCTCTTCTTCCTCCAGTAGTGGAGACAGAGACTCCAAACCGAGCTACGAGCGTTCAGCGAACCTCGAAGCCCCCGGAGGCCATGAAAGTAGCAGCCCTGCACCAGAAACAGCAAACATTTAAGTGTGTGTGCGTGTTTGTGTGTTTGTGTGTTTGTGTGTGTGTGTGTGTGTGTGTGTGTGTGTGTGTGTGTGTGTGTGTGTGTGTGTGTGTGTAAAGTGACTGGCTGCATGTTAAGTCAGTTCATGAGAGAAAATGAGAAGAGAGCTACAGAGATAAAGTTCATTTACTATTCTCAGTTTCTAATATTTAAAAAATATATATATTATGGGTTTTATTATTAATGTTGTCATAGTTGTTAAGGGTTTTTTTTTTTGTTTGTTTTTTTTACTGATGATGTGATTATTTGGTCACTAATTACGTTTTGTTCTTGTTGTCACTTGAGATGTGGTAATTCTACTCGAGACTTGTTTTATTTTGGCCTTTTTAAACTTTGTGCTTTGTTCCTGGGTCAGTTGTCTTTCTGTCAGGTTGAGAAGTGGGGAAAAATGGATGATAGTGTATCTGTTGTGCGTTCCTTTTTTTTTTTTTCTTTTTTTTTTCTTTCTTCCTTTTTTAAAAAAAATTATTTGCCAACGGAAGTGAGACGAATCCATTAGCAGTTTGCTATGTTTCATAAGCCCCCTAACATGTGTATATCTTGTGCATAAAGATTCATTGTGCCAGTTTATTTAGTGCTGGAGAGACTCTGAAGTTACTCGAGCTGGCCTTTTTGGTCCCTCTTCTGGAACAAAGCACTGATGTGGACAAAAAAAACTCACCTTCGAGTTTGTTCAAAAGCGTTCCTTTTAGGGTGGGGTTCAGGATGCAAATAAGTAAAACAGACCTTGTCAAATACTTAGTAATTGGTTTCAGCGTGTTATAGATTCAGTCTTCGTTTACTTGTAAATTTTAAATTGTGCACAGATAACAAAGATGCTTTCAGAAGGATTTGGTAGCATGGACTGTGCTGAACACGAAGTTTCTGAGTGGATAATATGACTTCCACCCTTAATTATTCACTCTCTTTGCTTGATGTATGTCTCAGTAATGATTTCCAGAGAAAGCAATAGGTGAACCTAAAGAGCTTACACGTGACGTGTATACGTGACCTTGCATTTCGGCAATACTAACTGTCCGTCCATCCATCTTATAGAATCCATCCTACTGTCTTAATTTGAGCCTTTGACATAATATTACTAAATGCCTTGGTCTATTTTTTCTTTATGAAAAAAAAAGTTTGTAATTCTGTGATTACTCCAGAACGAGATTGAACCTGATCACTGGGCAGCATAATGAATGTAAAATTAACAAAAAGGAAAAATAAAAAAGGGTCAAATAGTTGATCCTATGTTTTCTCTGTAGTTCTGGGGTTAGAACAAGGATCAGGTTAAATCTTCTCTACTACCAACATTCTTGTTCAATTTGTCAAACTTTATGTTGGAATTAAGCTTTCTTGCTATTAGAATCGTGATCGAATCGATAAACATCCTTAGATCTGGTCTATCATGTCTTTGTTGTATTTCTCTCGCTTCTCTGTGTATATACCCTTCATCTTTTTAAAGTAATGAATCGTAATCTATTCAAGCATTACGCTTGAGGGACGGCTCATGCACTCGCCATTATAGCAGTACACAGTTTTGGCAGCTTGCTGATCATTACTAACATTCGACTCCCCCGAAGGTAGTACCTCACCTTTTATGAAGTCTTTATCTGGCTTTCTCATTCCTGGAGTGTTTCCCATCACCAGCAAAACTGTAGATATTGTACAGAAAAGCATTATGAAGTATGGTTTTTGTTTGTTTTTCTGCCACAGTTGTAGAGTGAGCTCTTTTGAGAAAAAAAAAAGAAAAGAAAAAAGTATTCTACTCCTACTTCTGTCTTTCTCCCCATGCTTTTTATTTCTTTTAATTAAGCAAATTTGTTTATGAATTATACAATTTATGAAATAGAAGTCATTTTAAACTAAACCAAAGTGATTACTGAGAAAGAGGAGAAATCTATCTTGTATGTAATAGTAGAACTGTATATGAACAGTACTGCATAGTGTAACCAGCAAAAATGATTTGTTATTTTTATATTTCAATGTTGTATGTGTTCTGGTTAGGTTCTTTTGCTTGATCCCATTTGTCACAATCACAAAAGAGATCATTAAATGTATAGTGCTTATAGGGTTTGTGAGATGTGTATTTTTACTGATTCTTTCACAGCTATGTCTGAACCTGTAATTGATTTTACTCTATTAAGTCATTGTTATGTATGTGGAGCGCCACAGAAGCTGATTTACGACGTTGGAATTTTTTGAAAACGTTGTCTAAGCATTAGTTATAAGATTACTGTTCCAGGATATCAGCCTTTTAAATCAGTATAAATATATGCAGCTTAGTTTTGTTCTTAGTAACTTATGGAAACAAGGTGAAAAGTGTGTGTGATATCCAAATATCTATATTTTGAAAGGACTTTTAAAAAAGGACTACACCAATTTTTTACTTTCAAAAATGGGAAGTGTTAAACATTTATTTTCATAAATGAACAAAATGCAGTGAATGAACAAAAGAGAAATCTAAATCAGATCAATATTTGGTGTGACCACCCCTTGCCTTCAAAAACAGCAGCAATTCTTCTAGGTACACTTGCACACAGTTTTTGAAGGAACTCGGCTGGTAGGTTGTTCCAAACATCTTGGAGAACTAACCACAGATCATACGTGTATGTAGGCTTTCTCACATCATTCTATCGCTTCATGTAATCCCAAACACACTCTATAATGTTGAGACCAGGGCTCTGTGGGGGCCGTGCCATCACTTCTTGTTGGTTTGAAGGCAAAAGGTAGTAACACCAAATTTTTATATATATATATATATATATATATATATATATATATATATATATATATATATATATATATAAAAGTGTTTGTGTGTGTGTATTATGTATTATATAATATATATTAATAATTATAAATGATAATGACTGTTAGCCTTCCCTATTTTATGGTTGCGTTCAGTTTCGCTTACTATATAAAGCTACATAAATCTTCCAGTCCTTGGCTTCTCCAATCTAAAGCTGCACTGAAATGTCTCTACTGTAATGGCGGAATAACTGGCACAAACAACCTCATCGTTCAGGCATCGGCCGGACATGGGTGCGCATGCGCAGACTTACGTTGAAGGTCTCTACAATTTAACCGGAAGTTGGTTGCTGAAATCATTTTACCACAGACTAGTAATTTTTGGGTTCGCTCGAGGAAACGCGTGAAAGCAGTTTCGTTTGCGTAAAATAAATGTAATAAATATTTCCGTGTATTTTAAGCATGTGGCTAATTGGTTGTAATTGCATAAGAGAATAGCGTCAGACGATTTGTTCAGTAGATTAAATTAGTCTGGTTCACTGTTACTGTATTATACTGTAGCTACAGGACGAACAGAAAGAGCCTGAACTGTCGGGTACCTGGTTAAGTGAATATACAGCAGTATACAGTGTAGTAATGGGAGCACACAGGAGTGAGGGACGGAGAGAGTGGCTTCAACAGGACGCTGGTGGGCAGCAGCAGGTTCAGTCCATGGTGAGTCACACGGGGGAGGACGAGCGTTCTGTCTGTCTGTCTCACTGTCTGTCTAACTGTCTCACTGTATGACTGTCTCTCTCTCTCTCTCTCTCTCTCTCTCTCTCTCTCTCTCTCTCTCTCTCTCGTCTATCACTGTTACTTAGCATTTACTAATCACTATTTGACATGTTCTCTGGTATTTCGTTGGTTTTGTGCAGTCCAAAACTTCCTACAGTTCAGTGTGCTAGTTTTAGCTCAGTATGTAACTAGTTCAGCATAACGTGCCCTATTCAGTGTTGGTGTATCTGTCACTTCCTGAACAGAGCATCAAACTGGTAATTTCTGCCTTCATGCAGTTCATTAATTCTAAAAGAAAATTCATATTTATATAAAACAGTTCTTTTAAAAGTTGGGGAAGCATATCCAGGGAGTTATGTGATTTTATAATGATGTTTATCAAACTGCTTATTTTTTTTTTAATATAAATTAGCTACTTTGACTGCTCTGTTAAATTAAAACCAAACCTCAATAACTAAAAACAAGAATATTTCTATAAATAATTTCCCCTTTGACTGAATGTCTCCTCTCAGTGGAAAGCTCTAGTAACAAGGCAAACATATTAATGGATGTGTTTTAAGTAATATTCATTAAAATGATCTTTAGTAATGTTACAAAAGCTTTGAGAACTAAATTTATTTGAGAACTAAATACACCGAGCAGTAGAGATTCTGATGACAGTTAGCATCTTGGCATCACAATTAGTTAGTGTGTAGTCTTATGTAGGCTTTCTTTGGCCACCACGTATTCTATTTATCAGCTTATATACAGTACTGTGCAAAAGTTTTTAGAAAGTAAATGAACAAATCAAATGACTATTTGGTGTGAACACTCTTAGCCTGCAAAACAGCGTTAATTCTTCTATGTACACATCTTGGAGAACTGAATACAGATCTTTTGTGGATGTATTCTGCCTCAAATTATTTACACACCATACTGCACCTGGACACTTTAAGGACAATCTTCAAATACCATGCACATCTATGTATATGCATATTATATTTATATAAATATATTTTCATATAGTTTTCTTATATAGTTTATACTTATTATTTTATTCTTATTTTATTTCTTGCTTTTTTATACTTTTTATATATCTTTTTTTATTCTTATTCTGGACAGTTTCATAACGCATTTCACTGCATATTGTACCCTGTATGTATGTGTATGTGACAAATAAAATTTGATTTGATTTGAAATCATTCTGTCTCTTCATGTAATCCCAGTCAGACTTGATGAGATCAGGGCTCTGTGTGGGCCTTTTCTATGCTGAAGATGGTTCTTAATAATAATAATGACATTGTCTGTATGTTTGGGGTCGTTGACCTGCTGCAGGATTAATTTGGGGCCAACAAGATGCCTCCCTGATGTATGATTCCATTTGTAGAAATGCAACCCCAAACTTCCAACGAACCTCCACCATGCTTTACTGTTAAATTCACTCATTATTGTGTCTCTCCCCAGCCCATATTTGCCTCCTGCAGCAGCCAAATATTTCATCTTCGGACTCATCAGTACAGATCACCTACTGCCATTTTTCTGTACCCCAGTACCTATGTTTTCATACATAATTGAGTTCGCTTTGCCTTGTTTCCATGTTCAAGGTATGGCCTTTTAGGCCTCAGTTCTTTCATGAACACCACTTCTAACCAGACTTCTCCGGACAGTAGATGGATGTACCTTGGTCCTACTGGTTTCCACCAGTTCTTCGCTTATGGCACTGCTGGACTTCTTCCAATGTTGTAGGGAATTGACCATGACTTGTCTCTCGTCTGCTACATTGAGTTTTCTTGGCCGACCACTTTGTCTACGGTCCTCAACATTGCCTGGTATAGCTTGAGCAGCACATCTTGAAACCCCAGTCTGCTTTGAAATCTGCTTTGACCCGGCTGATGCAGTAGAACTACCTTGTGTCTTCTTGCCGTGCTCAGTCTTGCCGCGGTGTTTGATCTTGATCTGAAACCGTCCTCCACAAACTCAGTTTAGAAGTAGAATTTGTCAGCTGTTTCTGTTTCAGTTAATGACTGTGCACCTGCTTGGTATAATTTGTTAATCATGCACTTAAGTCTGATCCTACAAAATCCCTGACTGTGTGCAAGATGCTGGTTTGAGGCCAAAGGGTAATCACACCAAATATTGTTTACCCACTTTGCATTTTGTAAATTAAAAAAAAAAACAGCATCATAATTTAAATTCCTTTTTGCACAGTACTGTGTGTGTGTGTGTGTGTGTTTATTTAATTTTCTTATTTTCCTTGATGTACACTAGAACCCCTGGAACATCATGATCAAGCACAGACAGGTTCAGCGCAGGGGTAGACGCTCACAGATGGCTGTGAGGTAACTGTACATACTTATTTTACTTCAGTGATTGCTATGTCTTCCACGTTAAGGCGTCTTGATGTCTAGCTGTAAATTGTACTTTGTAAATTGTCTGGTATGTAAGTGCTTAGTCACAGACCCTAATCCGTCTCTGTGGGGCTGCTAGTTATACAGATCCTGTCATTTCTATGGATCTCTTGCGGACTGTGTTGCAGCCCAGCTTCAACGATGACATTTTGGCAGTCTTTAAAAAATATATGAAGGTAAGTGAGCACTATGAGTCTGAATCACGATGAGGAATAAGAATAGTGAACGGTATTGATGTTGGATGTGATTCTTTTGCACAGTTTTTTGAGAAGGCAGCAAGCAACGTGAAGGAGAATGTAGGGGAGGACGTTCAAACGGATCAGCTCATCAAAGAGGCGTGTCGAAACTGCTTGGAGCATGTGAGTAAAGTACACGACTTAAACAAACTATGTTTGAAGCGGAAGAAGAAAGAGTATTACTTAAGCATTGGAAAAATCTTTTTTTCCCCCCTGTATAGGCCAAACTGCTCTTCCCAGATGCAGAGAAAACTGCACAAAGACCTCTCTTCGATCCCTCTATAAAGGTAAGGATCAGTTAGTTGAGTCTGAAGATGTGTGGTGGTGGTCTGGGAAAGTTCTGCCATTTCTACATACACTATAGACAACCACACACAGTAAAACATGCAGTGAAATGTATTTTTTTTTTTTTTTTAATTAATTGAAAACAGTGAAACTGTTTCCAAAATGGACAATAGATATTACAATAGAAATAGCATTTAATGATACAGGAAGGAAATGGAAAAAGTATACAGAAACTATAACCATTGTAAATATACAATTCCTTAAAATTTGGCAGAAATGGTGTTTTTTTTTTTTTTCCGGCAAGAAAAAGAAAGTCACTCACAGCATTTTAATCATGAGCCTCATCGAAAATCCTGATAACGTTAGTGAGGAGATTTTATTCATTTCTTTTTATTTGTTTATAAGGTCACCTGCACGGTGCGTGTAAGAGTAAAGACTGTTTTGATGTTAATGTAAACATTTTGATCATCCGTATATGATCTGATGAGGCTCATGTACAGTGTGATACGGCTTTTAACTCTCCAGTAACCTGTTGAGATTATGAGAAAAAAGAGAGTTGGCTAGTAAGGATTTAGACTTCTGCAGTTATTATACCTGATCCTAACAGAACAGGATTTTTGCAGTCATACTTAGTTAGAAAATAACCAACATGAAATCATTTCCATGTTGTTTTTGAACTAACATTTGCTCAGTAATTTGGGATGTTTTTCCACAATGAAGCTACAGTGACATCAGACAAATAATTTTTTTTTTAATTTTTTTTTACACACAATATATTTTATACACAATATGTCTTTGTGTTTAAACCAACTGTGTGATTATCTTTCAATATAATAACATGAATTTAAATGGCTATAATTACTAAGCTTGGGATTTAAACCTCCGAATTCATTGCTCCAGTATCACTAATAAAAGTCTTCATTCTGCAGCGCTCACGGCAGATGGATGATGATTCCAGTCAAAGAGGAAGCCCAGTCCCTAAAAAGGTAAATTAATACAGTTGACTACAAATAACTTTTGTATAAAAAAAACTATATATATATATTTTGTGAACCCTTTAGAACTTCCTATATTTCTGCATATATATGCCAAAAGCTCTAAAAGAAAACAAAGTGAACACAATCAAGTGAGCCAACAATATTATACTTCTTCAGATGAAGCATCACATCTGTGACTTGCAAAAGTATGTGAAACTTTGGTTTCAGTTTCAGTTGTGAGCCCTTGTGCAGCAATAACTGCACGTAAAGTTTCCGGTAACTTTTGATCAGTCCTGCACAACAGCTTAGAAGTTGCATTTTATTCCATTCCTCAGTACAGAAGAGTGTCAACAGTCGGATTTTAGTGGGTGTCCTCACATGAACTGCTTGCTTCAGGTCTTTCCACAATTTTTCTTCTGGATTAAAGTCAGGACATTGACTTGGCCATTCTAAAACTTTATAATATACTATATAAAACATCATTTTGTTCTCTTTTTCAATCATTTATGGTACACAGACTTTGGTGCTTGAGATTTTTTCTTGAGATTCAGTTCATGGACTAATCACTGGAATAATTCTGAATACACTGGTCCATCAACGATTACAAACCGTCCTAGCCCAGATGCAGCAATACAGGCACGAAGCACAATACTATCACCACCATGTTTCACAGACAGTATAAAGCTCTTATGCTGTAATTCAGTTTTTATTTAAACAACAACTTTATTTTGGTCTCATTCCTCCACAAATTATTTTTCCAATAGTCCTCTGGTTTGTCCACATGATCTTTAGCAAACTGCTTTGGCATCAATGTTCTTTTTGGAGATTAATAGTTTTCTCCTTGTGACTCACACCGAGGTTGTTCACTGTTCACCTGATGGCAGACTCATGAACATTAACATTAGCCAAAGTAAAAGAGGTCTTTAGTTGCTGAGAAGTTACACTGTATTCCTTTCTGACCAAACAGACTATTACATGTCTTGTTTTTGGAGTGATCTTTGTTGGTTGACCACTTCTGGGAATGTGCCAATAGTTTTAAATTTCCAGCCTCATGAGCAACAATAACTCTTTCTGAAGTCCTCAGAAATCTCCCTTGTTTTTGCAATGATCCCCTTCCACAAACACACGTCATGAACATCAGACTTTGATATATCTCTGTTCTTTAAATAAAATAGGACTCTCACTGAGACCCGAATGTCATCTCATTGACTGAAATCAGATGGACTCGAATTTGACCTTGAAATTAAACCTAGAGGTATGCCATTAACAGATATATAATATTGGAACATTAAATAAACATCCTAAATAAAAAAAATTACAGAGTATAATATTTGTGTCTACTTTGTTTGATTGGGTTCACATTGTCTGCTTTTGGGACTTCTGTCAAAGTCTGATGATGTTTTGGGTCATATTTATGCAGAAATATATGAATTTCTAAAGGGTTCACAAACTTACAAGTGACGCCATATATATATTCTTTACATTTTATCACACAAAAATTGCTGATTTGGTTGCAATGAGACGAGAGCAGATAGTTGAGCGATTTTTATGGAATATTTATGATACCCTTGTTTAACAGAGGAAGGGACGTCCCCCTCTGCCCACTTTACCTTATGACCGATCCATACCATACAGTGCTCCGTAAGTATTATTATATATAATGTTAAAGATGTTTTTTTTAAAAATTATGCTTTTTGTTTGTTTGTTTTTTTCATTCTCAGAATTGTTTTTTTTTCTGTAGGATTAAGCCTAAAGTAACTGAGCCAATAAAACGAGAAGGACCAAAGGTAAAAAAAATAAAAATAAATGGTTTTACCCGTTTAATTTTGAAGCTGTAAGCTGTGGATTTAAACAATTGACACTTTTTTAAAATTACACTTTACTTTTGCAGTGGGATCCTGTCCGGCTGACTGAAAAAAGCACATTTGTTTTAGGGTCCAGGGCAAACAAGTAAGTGTTTATTTCCGTAATTTTTTTCCCCTGTATTTGTCATCATTGATATTTGTGATCTAAAGCAACAGATTGTTAGAAAGTAGAACAAAACTGAGTTCAGATAAACAGACGGAAAGACGACGAAGGTTTGGCTCAAATTTCATGACTGTAATATACGTGGACTATCAGCTTTTAGAAATCATAAAGCTTTTATCCAACAAGTAGTGAAATTTCAATTACTTTTTAACTTTAATCATCTTGCAAAGTCTGTGTCGGATAAGAAGCAAGTTTAATCAGCTTGGTGGTGAAAAACGTCCTGTTCAGTCGGCCAAAAAAGCTTATCAGTGTGATTTCTTCATGCCACAAACGTCAGGGTTTGATGGAGTTATTAGACAGTTATACACAGCAGACACAGAAGTTTAAGCAAATCAGTTTTTAATCAGATACCAGCTGTCAAAATGTTCCCCCTGTTACAGTCAGAATGCAGTTTTAATTAAATAAATCATTAAATCCCTTTTCAGATTTGAGGTTAACCAAAATGTCAAATCGTTTTAAAACATTACTTCTGGTTAATATGTATACAAACATATTTCACACGTGTTTTTTTTTTGTTTGTTTGTTTGTTTGTTTTTTGTTTTTTAAATTATTTTTATTTATTTTTTTTAAACTGTATAAATAGGCAACAGTTTCATCATGTAAAGAGTTTTCACGTTCCCCAACACACATTACTGCTTTACTGTAGATGTAGAGGGATTTCAGGAAGTGTATACAGTATAGGTTAGGGCTCATATGCATCATTTATTGTGTTGTCTGTTTGCATGTTAAATAAAGATGATACTATTTTTTATTTCAGAGCTTTGGGGATGGGAGGCACTAGGGGGAGGATCTACATTAAACACGCAGACCTCTTCAAGGTATTGTGAATATCTGTGTGCACACTGGAATATATTACTTATGCATTGTTCGTTTTTAAAAGAAAAAAGCTCAAGTGTGTGTGTGTGTGTCGTGTTTTTCAGTACGCTGCTGATGCTCAGGATAAGCAGTGGCTTGCAGAGAGGCAGCACATGAGAGCCACAGGTGGAAAGATGGTAAGAGTCTGCATATACAGACTGTATGTAAAGATAAAATCTTGAAAACAATTGTTCTAAAAAAAATAAAAATGAATGCATTAAATGCTTTTAGGCATATCTACTCATCGAAGAGGACATCCAAGACCTTGCTCTAAGTGACGAATATAAGTAAGTTAATACTAAAATCCATTGCAAGGTCTGTTTTTTTTTTTTGTTTTTTTAAAGGAGATAATAGTTGCCTATCAACAGTCCAACAACAGCCATAATACAGGTGAATTCACTGTGCACTTAATGCCAATTATTGGTACCCATCGTGAAAATGATCAAAAATAAACAGCTAAAAAGACATCTGCAGCTCAGTCCTGTTCCTGGGATAGTCTATGGATCCACTAACCAGGATAAAGTGCTTTTATCAAGATGATTACTGAAATACTGTGGAGTAATTCCAAACCTAAAAATAAACTGGTTTATTTAGTGTTTAATTCTGCCTTCTGCACCTCGGAATGATCATAAATACATGAATACATTCCGCTACGACGTTACATGTATAACACCTCAAGTTGTAAGGAGGAGTCTTTGGCATGGTAGAGTACAGTACAATTTCTCTACTGACTGACATCTATTTTTTTTTTTCATTGCAGCTTATTATGTTCACTTATATCAGCAATCATTCTATGTATGTTGTACTCCCTCGCAGCCCCCCACCCCCACGTGAAAATTGCTTATTTGGACCAAAACTCCATTATCAACATATATTGTCAAAAAAAAAAAAACGTGTATAAATGAACCTAGTGTTGTTCATGTTTCATGTTCTCTCTGACAACGAAGCACACGAACACGACGTACTTGTAATTAGCATTTTATTTCCAGAAATGGGAAGTGAAGGCCGCATTAATCCTGACACAGAGATAATCATTTCAAATCCTTGTTTTTGTTTATTTCTTTGTTGATATGGATTTATGTTTAGTTCATCATCTTGAACACTCTCAACTCCTCCTCCCCTCCATTAAATAGCCCCATAGCCTGCACGCTGCACTGTTTGTTTTGAACAATGTACAGTGTGGTAGAATGTCTAAGAAATTCAACAATGAAGTGTAGTAAAATGAAAATGTTTATTTGGTACATGTACAAGTAATTTGTTCACTAAATTCAGTCTACACTGATGTAAAACTCCCCCCCTTCGGGTATTGCAACGAGCAATAATTGTTACGATTTTCATTTTTCTATCATTAGGCTGCTTCTGCAGCTGCTTTCCGGTGTGTATATATAGGCAAATCCTCACGCAGGAACTTTAAAATGTAATTATATTGTATGAGAATGTGTTTTTGTGTGAGCACGGTGGCTTGGAGGTTAGCGCGTTAGCCTCACACCTACCGGATGTTTTGCATGGAGTTTACACAATGTCCCTGTGCTTCAGGGGATTCCTCCTGGTACTCTGGTTTCCTCTCCCAGTCCAAAGACATATGTTGTAGGCTGATTTGTCTAGTATAAAGACTATTTAGAGATGCCGAAGAGAACCCAGTTAAACAAGTGAGATATAAATAGCATATTTGGTCATTTATTTTTGCAGAATCCAGTGACCTAATATTACATATCTGTGGCTAGAAAGAGTATGTGAGTCTTTGCTTACAATATCTACAACTGATCCTTTCTAAGCCCATTCATCAGTACTGAACAGCTTCAACTCGGTTCTTTTTCCACATATGAACTGCTTGCTTCAGGTTTGTCCACAACATTTCTATCGGATTACGGTCAGGATTTTAACTTGGCCCTTCTAAAACATTACATTGAATCTTTCTTAACTATTCAATGGTACAACGACTTGTGTGCTTAGGGTTGTAGTCTTGCTGTATGACCCACTTTCAGTTTCTTGAGATTCAGTTCACAGATGTCCTGACCAGTTAATAACCCGTCTTTTTTAAATTTCGCTACTTTTATTTAGAATTCATTGTTCCATCAATGATGACATTCCCTCCTGTCCCACATACAGCAGAAAAAGCCCAAACCAGGATACTACTAACACCATGTTTTTCAGATAGAATCAGGTTCTTATGCTGGAATGCAGTGTTTTTTTTCTTTCTCCAAACATAATGCTTTTCTCAAAACTGTGTGTGTAAAGGACTATTGTGTCAGCATTTATTTTTGTAATAATATTAGTTCTAATAATAATATGACCTCATCTGTGATGAACCTTGAATCAGGTTGCAATTAAATGAACATTGGAAGACGGAGACTGAGTTTTCTCACATCCTACACACCCGGATGTTTGTGTCAGTCATATGCTTCAACATTAGTGCTTTGAATATAGATAACATTAATTAAAAAGTTTATATTATTTTTGATTTGTTTAAATGTTGATTTATTTGGTGGCTTCTAATGTATCTAAAAATAATTAAGGAATTACATCTCATCCCTTAGATTTTAAAAATGTTGCATGATATTGAGGATGTTGTGGTTAATCTAAAGTGACCTGATGCCTGCTGAATAATTTGTCTTTATAATTGATTAGCCTGTAGGATCATGGTCTTGTGCTGTCACAGTTAAAGAAGGGTTTTAATAGTATATGTATACTATGTAACTAAATATAGTGAGAATCAGTGTTTTGGTTTTTTTTTTAAAAAGGTTTTCTAATCTACAGCATCTACCTGCAAAATAAAAGGTCTATCTGAGTAGAATGATACGATCCCACCAGAGTTGGTTAAACAAAAAAACTAATTAATTTTGATTGTAGTTTTCTCTGGGACAAGGAAGTTTACTGGATGGCAGCAAAATCACAGAGTAACACCTGCAACACCTTTTCTTCCTTCTTGGTTTTGGATCTGTAACAGAAGCCTTGCTATTTTTGTTTTGCCATTTTGACATGAGAGAAAGTGATTTTAACTCATTTGAGATGAATCTAAACTAATACTAAAAATGTAAGATTTTAATTAATATGATTTTACTATTATTTTTCTTTTTTTTTCCATAGTTACCTGTCCTAATGTATATTTGTTTCTCTTTTAAATCCCTAGAGACTGTCCTGAATTAAAGCTGGATGAATTGAAGCCCTTTATGGTGCCTGTGTGGATGTTGGAGAAGATGCAGAAGACGATGGAATCTCAGAGATCTGAGAGGGAATAAAGAAACAGAGCTTGGCATCATAAATATTTTAAGGGTACAAATACTGATCTAGAATGAACTCACTGACTATACACAAATAACGTGCTTTAAAGAAATATATATTCCTTGATAAATGGCTAGGATTCTAATCTGTACTTGCAGTCTTAGTCTGATTCATGCAATTCATATGGCATAGTTTCAAATTGCCCCTTTTACAAGCAGACTAAGGCAGCGGTGTCCAATCTTATCCACAATTGCCTGTGTGGGTGCAGGTTTTTATTCCTGATTCCACCTGTTTAATCAGTTGTTCTTGGATTTTAGTAGACTATGGTGTGGCTTCTGCTTGGGTGGAATGAAAACCTGCACCATATCGACCCTTTCCGTATAAGATTAGACACCACTGGACTAAGGATTTTGGCTGTGATGCACACGTTTAATAACGCAAAGAAGATCAGTCTCATTTCTATCATTGAAACTTTTTTATTACAGAATAGGTTCTCACCTTACTATCAAGCTTAGCAGTTTTCGCTTTATGCCCCCACATGCTAGAAGGGTTTGGGTTTAACAACTCCGTATTATTAGAGATAATATCTGACAAGTTATTATTTTTTTTTGTTTATTAATCACAAAAGTTGCTTTAAATACCTATAAGTATGTGTATATATGTATTTTCTTACATGGGGTTTGTATGAGAAGATTTGTGCACATGTATGATTTTTTTTTTTTTTTTAACCCCTTTACCTTTTGAGTTAACTGGAAATATTTTGTGATGGTATGTGAAAGGCTTTATGGAATACCAGATGCTTTGTTGTATGTATATATATATATATAAAAAAAAGGTGAATTTACTTTGAATCTTCATAGGAGTAAAGAAACGTTTCTTTTACAGAAGTAGCTTTATTGTAGTTTAGTAATAAGGAAGTGCCACATCAAGAGACCAGTATTTGACAGGCCTAGATTAAGTTACATGTCTTACAATGAAAACGGGAGAAAATGTAAAAAAAAAAATAATAATAATAAAAGAAAAATGGGGGGGGGTAAAGCTTTTGTCGTGCGAAATAAAGTCGATATATTCTGTCGAAAGTGTTAAATGTGTCACTTCGTCAATTGTAAGCAGTGAGTTTCGTCTGTTCTGCAGCATGGCCATCAACGGTTATAGACACAAACGTGTGGGCGCGTTGTCCAATCAGCTTGTAGGATTTGTAAATTGCGTCAATTCGACTTTCTAAGACACGCCCAGTTTGTTTTCTAAGCTCGGATGTGATTGGCGAATGGGGTGGTTGGGGCGGGGAAACGGTTTTGAGTTTAAACGGGGGGGCGGGATATGATTTTTAAAATCTGTCTGAACTCCAACAGTGTTAGCTAAAGGACTGCATAGACCTGGTAATGTATACTTAACAATTAACTTTACTGTAGCGTTACATTTTAGTCAAACACACCATTGGCACACACAAATATATACGTGTAATTGGGGAGATTTTATTAGAATGAGATGCTATTTGATTTTAACCCAGTAGTTGGCTTGTACTAGTCATTAATGTTAGCCAAGTTAGCAAACAAACCAGGTCTGTTATTAACCGGATGCTGTTTAGGTTCGCGGGTTAATGTATTTTTATAACTAATATTATATATCAATAGCGGTTCACGTTAGTATTTGAAGCTAACTTTCAGATTGTGAGGTTGTGCTTTAGCTGCTCAGCTAATTGCTAGCTAACGTTAGGTGTAACTGCGGTATTAGTGACGCTGCTAGCAAGACGGAATGATTAAAAAAAAAATCCCGATTCATTAAACTGATTTAGGCATGAATCTCTGTTCAACACGGAAAGAAATCGACGGAGCAGTAAATTTATAAAAAAGCCATAAAACCAAATGCTGCTCGGGTACATAAGTTAACATCATAAATCTGTAAAAGTAGCGCGAGATCCGTTACCAAGGTAACCTTAGCCTTAGTTCTATTAGCACTGTAAAGAGTTTGTAGGAGGCAATGGAAAGAAAAACATCTGCAAAATCCTCGTGTTTGTAAGATCTGTTTCTGACGTTAAATTGTTTCCCCACCTAATTACAACTAGCTGCTTCTTATTTAAACGTTGTAGTAGCAGAGCTGTGATTGGTCGACTTATTGAGATTGAATGAAAAATTTAAGAGTCAGCCTGTCACTTGGTTGTGTTTTAGACTGTAAGCGATGGCCTCACAGAATCTGGATCCTGCTGCAGCTTCTTCTACAGCCGCGTTAAAAGGAAACGAAACGTCTGGAAATGTGTCGAAGGGATCTGTTACTAAAAGGTATGGATGTGATAACTGTCACTGATCAACCCTTTGTTACTTACACACACACACACACACACGCACACCAAAATACCACATGATCACAACCGGGACAGTGTCCTAATCATAGCTCCAGGTTTCCTCTGGGTTCACTGGTTTCCTCCAATCTCCCTAAAACATTTCACAAGGAGCACTGACTGTACAAAATTTCCCCTGAGGTGAGTGTGTGTGTGTTATTTATAATGAACTCTCTAGCCATCTACCAGTTACTCAGGGTCCTGGGTCTCCAATTTGATCCTGACCAGGATAAAGAAGGTATTAAAGATGAATGAATGTTGTAATGTAATTCTTGAAACATTCTTGAGATTTTTAAAGAGGTAACACAAGTGGGTGGCACGGCCGTTTCACAATGTGCGGGGGAGAGGGATTAGTGTCAGAGTACTACAGTTAATGCACCTGCAACAAATGGATATTACGCACCATGTTACTAGATTCAAATATCTGAGGATGCTAACAAAGACACTTTCTGATCCTGCATATTGGTCAACACAGCACAATCCCAATACAGCCATCACACGGTATTTGTTTGTCTTGCAAATGTGATGGCTTGATGAATAAATATTTTGGCTACTGAGATGCAATAATTCAGCAATTCTGCATTGTAAATTAGATTGTTTTTTTTGTTTTTTTTATTATTATTATTATTATTATTATTATTCAGTTCTTGATTTGCTTTTCTGCAAACATTGTGCATTCTTGACAAACCACAATGTCATGCCTACCCAGAGGAGAATGTCAGTACAGTGTCTTTTTCTACAATGTCTCACACTTGAGTTATTTAGATGGATTTTGGTCACTATTTCATAAGACAGGGTACAATATGTTTGTACTTAAGCAGAAGTTATGATTCTTTAAATAATCACCTGAACCACAAGCCCAAAAGTTGTTTTTTTTGTGTGTATGTATGTATGTGTGTGTGTGTGTGTGTATATATGTGTATAGTTTGTACTTAATTGTAACTGGAATAATATTATTTTAAGCATTAACACCATGTAAATAAAATATTTTGACTTTTTCTAAATGGGTCCATTTTAATCTTTTGATGTTTGGTTTTGCATATGAGCAAATCCCTGAATGCTGTTTTTGCCTTCCACTCTTCTCAGGCTTCAGCAAGAGCTGATGACGCTCATGGTGAGTCCTTAGAATATACAGTTACACTTCACATTTGTATTCACTTCATTTGTATAAATAAATGATTAATTTGCCTCCAAATGTTGCATGTTGTATGTTGTATTGCAGATGTCAGGAGACAAAGGAATATCAGCATTCCCCGAGTCTGACAATCTCTTCAAATGGATCGGCACAATAGATGGCGCTCAAGGAACAGTAAGTTTTATTTTTATAAGTATTTATAAGTATCTTTTATTTTTATAAGTATATGTATTATAAGTTATATTTACTGCATGTACAGATTAGTTGTTAAATATATTAATTGTTTTTTTCCCTCGGTGAGGTGTATGAAGGGTTAAGGTATAAGCTCTCACTGGAGTTTCCTAGTGGATACCCGTACAACGCTCCTCGGGTGAAGTTCATCACGCCTTGCTTTCATCCAAATATTGATGAGAACGGGTTTATCTGCTTAGACATTTTGAAAGAGAAGTGGTCTGCTCTCTATGATGTTCGATCCATCCTGCTATCCATTCAAAGTTTGCTTGGAGGTAAGGTTTCTAATACTTAAGTACTTCGAAATTTGTACTCGTTTTATTGTTAGCACTTATGACTTTTTCCTTGCTTCCTTTATTTTCTTCTTCCTTTTAATAAAGAGCCCAACAATGATAGCCCTATGAACTCTGCGGCTGCAGAATTATGGGAAAACCAGGAATGTAAGTTATGTGCAGACTGAAAGATTTTTGTCTTTAGTGTAGTGAAGTGATTGGTGTGTACTGTTTTCTAAGAGGATGTGTTCTTCTTCCAGCCTTCAAAGCCCATTTGCACGCAACCTACAAGAATTGACCAGTGAAACTGGCACGTCTGCCTCTTTTCTTTTATCTCACTGTGTGACCTTGTTTCTTTATTTTTGCCCAAACCTATGTAAATTTAAATGCTGAGTCTGTTGCTGTACAATATTTGTATGTTGAATAAAACCTGTCTCAATAAAATGCCATTGAATAGTTTAAGTATTCTTTTTTTGTATATGGCTTTGAGTTACTATAGTGTTAATACCTAAATAATTGTCCATTAGTGTAAAAACCTCCAAATGGAAGCATGGCAAGGGGGGTTGTGAATTTAATTTATTTTCTTTTGACTAGTCACTTGATTCGCATGGGATTAATGCAGACCTCAATAACTTTAAAAACAATATATAGTATATGTATAATTTTAACATGAACTGAATTTTATTACTTTTGGTGGAAAGGTCAGGAATAGAAATCTCTTATAAGCAAAATATTGTTTACTATTTTTAGAAATACACACTGGAGTTCCTGGCTATAAAATGTTTGAGAACCTGTGCTCTAAAGTGTTTTTTGAAGTCACTGACAGTCTAATCTCTATTTCTATTGACAAGTAGAAGTGGCTTAAAAATTTAGTATTAACTTTTTTTTTTCAACCATGATGTCTTTTTCTTTTTTCCTTTATTCTTTACCATAATGGTCCTCTTGTCCTTCAGTTGCAGATCCATTTGATGGTCAGATTTAGTTTAGTTTTTGCTTGCAGATAGAGGGCAGTATCGTCTGAAAATTCATCGATGCAACTGTTTATAGCATAAAATCTACAGTACAGCCTGGCAGTTCCCATGAGGCTCATGATAAATCTTAATTTTGTTGCATAAGCCAAGAAATGCCAAAGCAATTAAGGATTGAAGACTGATTTCTCACTAGCTACATGATCCAAAATGGCTCTAGTTGAGCAAACAGAATATGCATCTTAGTCTACAGTTGGAATGACTGCAGCAGCCTGATTTTCCAGCCTGCGATACCACTTCGACCTCCATCATCTCCTCCAAGATATCATCGTCATCTTCCTGCGTTCCTTCAGCCCAGGCTTTCTGCATCGGCTCGATTGACCACAGTGGTACATTTACCCTCTGCAGCATTTCCTGGAGCAGAGTCTCAATCTCTAACACATGGCCGTTTAGGTCAGGATTCTTGCTGCACTCCATCACTACCCAGGGGCTCTGCACCACGGCAGCACAGCCTGCCACTTCAGTGCCCCCTCCGGAGGCGCCTGTGTTCACCAAGGCCTGTCTGTCCTTCTGCAGAGCAATGGGAAAGAGCTCCTGGAGTGCACTGACCTTCTTGAGCTGCTGTTGGAAGTTCTCCAAACTGCTCAGAAGCAGAACCCAGAGGCGCTCAACCTGCACGCGGTCGTCCTGGACTTGCTCGTTCTCAACCAGCAGCTCTAGTAGCCGATGGTGCAGCCCTGTAATATGAGCATGATCAACAAAAGGCAAACAGAACTGTTCTCGTCTTTCTTTAATATTTAATTAGCTTTTGCCTTTTTATTCAGTAGCTCAGAAGAGGAAAGTTTACACACATGTTTAGCAGATGCAGTATGATACTACAGATGCTATACTAAGTCTTCTCATTATGACAGTCATTTTCATTTTCACAGTAAAAAAACTGATGCAAAATGTCTGAAGCATCACCCTACCTCAACACTTTCCTTGAGGTATATATTCCCTTCTGCAACCTGCAATCGGTTAACAAGATGCCTAGTAATGACTACTCAGCCAAGCACGAGGTCCCTTTCCAAAACCTTCGCTTCTTCTCACTGAAGGAATAACCTTAAGTTGTCCCCAGTCCCCTTACACTAACTCTTACACCTTGCTCCTGTAGCACTCAAGATTTAAAATATGCTCTACTTATGTTGTCCTCTTATATTGAGATTAAGCATAATAAGAAACATATGAGCTTAATGCAGGATGAACAAAAAATGCCAGGACATTATAATTCAATTGATATTCTATTTCAATTTGCTGTTTGTATTCTGCTATTATTTTTTTTAACTGTCAACAAATAATTGACCTGGTTCAATTTCCTCTTTTATGTACTTCGTAAAAATAGTCCTTCTAATATATATCTATATATTATATGCATATTTATATACATTTATATTATATGCAGTTTGGTGATACATCTAATCAAAGACAACTGATTTAATTCATGAATCAATTCCAGCACTGGAATTAATGTCCCATGAGTCAAGTTATTTCTATATCCTAACTTAAACTCCTTAAATTTTATTGTGATACAACACAGTTCCATCATCGATTTTTACAAAAATATAAACGGTGAAATTGGATTAATTTTGTTAGAGAATTGTGCACAGTGGGTGGATTGTGTTTATTAACTCAAAGCACCTTAATAAAGTTAACATGGTGCTGTCTGTATCTTTCCACTCTCCTACCTGTACATATTTTATGCGCCTGTCCCCTGGTTTCCTCCAGCTCATCTCTCAGAAGGCTGCTGTCTGTGTTGCTCCCTAAGCAGGTGGCCATTTGCTGAAAGCAGGCGGTGAGTTTGTTGAAGGCAGCCTGCGCCTGCTCACATTCGCTCACCAGCCTCTTCCTGGCCTGGATCTCTCCCACAGACCTCCGCCACCGATTCATGCTCCAATGCCCACAACTGGTTAAAGTTTTAGCACTGGGTTCTCGAGCACAGCATCAGCCTGATCGTCTTCCAAAAATAACTTTGAGTGAAGAATCTTTCCATAAAGTGCAGGTTTTGGAGACTAGTATCTCTTTGCACTGAAGTTTATTCCTGTCTTACATTAATATTAAATACCTATATTTTAAGATATTCTATTTGATAAATGATAAATTATCTTGTGGATCCGAATACTTTGGCATAGATTATAAGAGTTTAATCCAATTTGGATTTCTTCAAATAAAATGGAAAAAAAAGATACATTAAACAGTTGGACTAAGCTATTCTTGCATCACATAAATATAAACACTACCAGTAATAAATAAGAAACACGAGTTTGAAAAATATTTTATGTGATTAAAGTTCCATTAGTTATAGTATAATTATAATTAATAAATGAATCCATTTCTTTTAAAGAAAAAGTAAAAAAAAATCTAAGCAGTACCTTAGTCTCATCCAGGATACCATCATTTCTTCTTACCCTCATCATTGTGTTGACAGTCTCACATCTCAGCTTGACTACTGTATATCTGAGCTGACTGCTGGCAAATATTCTGTTATCACCCAACACACCACTTCCTTTCCGATGGCTTCATGGAAGCACTTGGCCTTCAGGGAGAGTTTCTTCAATTAGGCCTGAGCAGCGCAGCTGATGCTCTTCAAAGCAAATGATTACAAACGTCACACATCGGAGGGAAACCTCATCTTAAAATAAACACACAATCATGGAAAGAGGAGTACTCTTTATATTAACCAAGGTTAAAGCCATGTTTGGCTTCCTTTGTTCCTGTGTTTTAGAAGTGTGCCTTAGGCACAGTTAATTGTCATCAGGGAGAACGGCGTAGGACTGCAGAGGCACAGGCTGGGATCCTTTGATGACCCCCCAGTGGCTCTTCAGGCTTGTCTGAACGCAGTGTGTAGATGAGGAGGGCCCTTGACACTTACACTCTCCCGCAGGTGTAGTATCCTCAGCAACCTCACTCATATTCGCTCATACAGTTAACAAAACATCAGAGCTGCAATAAGCTGTTTCTTAAAATTATGTACTCTTATTCACACATGCCACATTATAATTTTTTTAATCTTTTTATAATTACTTTAATTTGATCAGTCATTATCATCCCCAATGCTTTCTCTTACATCATTCTGAGTTTATCATTTCAATTGTTTTCCCAATTTAGTTTCTTTTCATCTATCAACTCACTTAAGGCCACGTTACAAAACTTCTTGTGTACAAAAGTCTGCATAAGTTACTAACATGATTTAATAGTAACATGTCACCTAGTTATGTTTTGTTTCTTTGTGGTGCTTCACGTTACCATGTTTGATCAGTGTTATCAACTCTGAACAGATGAGACATCAGGGTCAAATTTTACTTAGGGGAATAAACTTGTACTTCTTTTTCCGTTTGTCTTTAATCGTTGTTTTTTTGTTGTTGACTTTTTAAAAAATATTAAAACTCTCTCCTTTCTGACTTAATTTTTAATGCCGTGTAGCTTTTCTCTGGTCTGATGTGCTTTCCTCAGCTAAATAAGCGATAAACATACAGTATGTGATTGGTTAAGCTGTAGCAGACGAGTTCTACAGAAACAGAGCTGGTTCATGTTTGGAAATGTAACATAACCAAACAACTGGAAGGTTTTATTTTTGCAGTTGCAGTTTTTAGTAATTTTTCAATAACTCAGTTGAATTCAGTTGAATTCACTAAAAATGCAGAGTTTGCATCCGGTCAGCGTCTCGACCACTTGATGACTTTAAATGTCATTAACTGACATCCCTTTGATTGTGTTTCCAATCTTTATTGAATATCTGTTAACAGTTTGGATGATCTGAAGGCATTTGTTCATTCTCATAGCAATGATAAACACATTATTTTATATATACAACATTAAAATATAGCTTGGGAATTTGCATGCCTTACAAAGGCAACTAGGAACTTTGACAAGTATATGGAGACTATTATTTTAAAGTTACACAACAAATGGATTGTCAAAAGTAGGAAGGACATATTTAACACTATGGAACAGAGTCCATAATTTCAGTGTTAGATATGAATCTCATTCCCTTATTAGTGGTATGTAAAAGGATCACAGTCATGTTAAGCCTGAGCTAACAGGTACAGAATAAAAACAAAGAAACAAACAAATCAACAGCAAATTGAGGCAGCCGTAGCTCAATACAAACAACCTGCACTGGATTGTAGGATATAACTGCTCTTTCAAAATGTATGTATTGCCCTTCATATGAACTGAAGATGGTTGAAAGTTCACTTCTAAATGCTGGTATATTCCAGTGCAACAGTAGATGAGCACTCAAGAGCAGAATAAACAGATCAATGATTTTGGCTTGGTTCACACTGTCTAAAGACGGTCAAATCACACACATCCTAAGAAGTGTCTATGTAGCCATGGCCTCCATAATCTCATGGCACAGGCACTGACAGAAGCCGTAGAACACGCAGAGGACGAGGGTGGAGGGCACCAGGCTGACCAGGATCACTCCCAGTGTAAGTTGCTGAATCATGAGCAGATAAATGCCAAGGGGCAGTGAACTGAAGTAGAGCAGGCAGAGAAAGCCCATGACAAAACGCGGCACAGAGCGCGACGTCCAGGCGCGCCACTTCTGCACAGGCACGTGGCACGGCAGCGAGTCCAAGCTAGCCGGCCGATACAGCCGCACCATGTTCAGCATGCCATTGGAGTCGGGTGAAGCGGACTCGCCTGGAACCTCCATGATAGTGATGACTAGGCAGTCTGAGGAACTGTGGGCCTGCTCTCCTCCTCCTTCTCCACTTGTTCCTATCTCTCCACCATTTAGACTGTTTGGGGTGAGCAGTACCTCACCCACAGGCATTGAGCCGCTCTTCCGCACTCGCTCCTGGTAGGAGAGGATAGCCAGGATGTTACTGTCATCCTGCAGGAGCCAGATTTCCTCATCAGGCACATGTGTCTGATGGCGGCAGAACGGACAGCTGACAGTGCCAGGTGATGATTCCATCTCGGCCATCTTCTTCAGGCAGCGAGCGCAGACACGGTGCAGGCACGCCAGTAACTTCGGCTTGCGAGCGCGTGCATCGTAGCGGCTATAGCATATCTTGCATTCGAGTTCTTCCACCGTGTAGACCACACCTTCTGAGTCCGAATTGTTACTCATCCTGAGATGGGGAAGGGGGAGCTTAATGGAAATGTCCAAAATTTAACAATAGAGCAGTATCTGGTGACCCAGCAAAATGTCTTGAATTGGGGTTTTGTCTCTTTTTTGTCAGATTGCCTGTTAACAGCAGGTTCTCTTTTTTAATACAGCATTTACGCTGCTCTGATGTTGTCACTCGAAGGCAGGAAAAGAGCTTGTTGTAAACAGTGGAACCTATAAATCATTTAAACACTGATGGCCTGAAAACCAGTATTACAATTACACATATTCACAGTAACACATGCACAATCAGACATTTCATGCATAATACTTATACAGATGTATACTGAGGTGTTTTGTTTTTAGACTTGCTTATAATCATGAACATAATGAAAAGCAGTAAACGAAACACTTGTTATGGAAGAGGTGCTAATGAAATGTTCATGGGCCGTCGCTAAATTGCCACTATAAATTCATTCTAGCTCAGAAACCTGAGCCAAAGCCGATGCTCACTGGTCATCCATGAGTAATATGAAGTGGCAGAAATGAATTGTAGTCTTGGTAAAAGCATCCTGGATCGAGCCTGCTTTTACCAACAGTTATAGAGGATTGGAAAAACACATTTTATGGCCATCAAGTATGGAACTGTGATTATTCAGAGGACAATGAGATGCAGCACTTCGCTTCGCTCTGAAACGACAAAAGACAGACAAAACAGTACCAGCTATAAAAAGAGTGATTAATTATTCATTAAACATACGAATAAGTCAAACAACACATATTAATATGTAATAATTAGGTATTAATTAAATAATTAATTAAATAGTATACACACACACACACACACACACACACACACACACACACACACACACACACACATTTATACCTTACATAAGTTTGCTGATTAAGTGTTAAATGTCCAGTTTTATCTGGATTTCTGTAAACTTACTTTGTGACAAAGTCCATTGTTAAATATAAATTGAATTGAACTAAATATATACATAATACATGATATATACACAATATTTTGTTTCACTCTCAGCAATATTTAGTTTCATTCTCCTGCTGTCATAATACTCTGACTGGCAATGTTACTGATATTCTTGTGATTTATTGAAGAAACAAAGCATTACTTGACATTTTATTCTTGAGTCTTCCTTTCCACATAAGATGAATCCATAACTTGCCCTTCATGCAGATAAAACCTTACAGACCACTTTTTATAAAGTTGTCACATACTGTGTAACCGTGTTTGTGAATGTGTCATTTTCAGCATTTATGAATGAACAGAATTTACTGTGTGTGTTGTTATATGACTTATTTTACGTGACAAGAGGACTAAAAAACTGCACAGGCTCCCGAAGAGACCAACAAATCCCATGGATGCAGCAAGTGTTGTGTGATTCCATGGGTGATGTGCGATCACCAAACTAAGGAGCTAGCAAAGGTAAATGGTTGTTTAAATAGTTTTTTTAATTCCCTAAAAGTATGTTTTCTACACATCTATAGTAAGAAACAGCTTTAGCTAGAAATAAATTACACAAACACCTCCTTTACCACAATATATCTATATTTTTCTCATTTCTTTCTCTGTCTGTCTGTCCGTCTCTTTCTCTATCTCTCTCTGTCTCAAACACATGCACAAACACATACAATCTCTCTGTTTCAGAGAGCAGGTTGGTAGAAGTTGAGCTAAACTATAAATAGCAAATCCATGCTGGAGGAAACACAGTGAGCCTAATATAACACACAGCCCCCCACCAGCACCACCAAATACCCTTGATGACTGATAAAGAGTATCCTACTCTATCTTGGTCTAACACACACACACACACACACACACACACACACACACACACACACACACACACACACACACACACACACACACACACACACACACACACACACAAAACGCCTTAAGGAGAGGAAACAGAAATTATGACTGTGAATTTTTGTATGGCAGCTTGTCTCTGGGGTACATGATGCAAAAAGCTTACGTAAATTGCAGTATGTGATTTACTGAACGCAAGCCAATACAACCCTTTGTCCTGATGTCTGGGACGGAGAGATGCAGTGGGTAAAAGACATAGTTTTTCCAGCCTGAATTCACTACCTATTAAAAATGCAAGACGGCAATACATGCCCAAGGGCACGTCCACATGTAGCTTAGTAATCAGTGTAGCTGACTCTTCAGAGCTACATGTTAACTGAGTTGTACCAAAATGTAACCTACTTTAGAAAGTAGGCTTAAAAATCTATTTTAGTGGTAAGGAAAAACACCTGCTTGTGCGCATTCATTTCTGAATTTCCATTGTATATGACTATCTCTGTTCGGGAGCTTTATTCGAATGGAAATTCAAGGACTTCTCCATCCCAGCCTGACCTCCGTCCTGCCATGCAACATAAGCCAGCAGACACAGCTGAAAGGACTATAATAAGACAATCCAGAAAGCTCAGACTAGCTCACTGTGATGCTGAAGCTCACTCAGAAAGACAACTTATCACAATTATCACAACACCTAAATATCAACAAACATAAAGGGAAGACCAAATATTGCACAAAATCTCATGGTTCTTCACGGGTGCTCAATGAGTGTGTTTTAATACGCGAAAGAGGAAGAGAGGTACAGGTAGAGATGCCAACGAGGTAACAAACACCATCTGTGCTCCTGTCCTGTGGTCAGATATTATAAAAAAAAACCTACCATTCTGTGCCAACATTTATACCTCCCTTTGAGAGCATGTTTCTTAAAACTACATTCATTTAAAGGGATAGGTGTGTGTGATTTTCTCAAATGTTTTCCTATCTACAAGCTGTAATAACAGTTTATTATGTAAACCCCGAAACAAGAAATAATATGCTGTCTGCTGTACCAAAATATATACCAAGCAGATATCGAGGATAAAAGAATAAAAAGTTTTCGTTATTTCATTATTATTTTTTTACTATTGCATTCCATTTTTTTATATCACTTTTAACAATGGACATTGTCTCAAAGTAGCTTCACAGGAATATAAAAAATTCAGTAAAAGTATTACAAATATATATAAATATTAGACCTAACCAGAGGCTACTGTGGCAGGGAAAATCCCCTGAGACATGCAGAAGAAACCTTGAGATGAACCAGACTCACAAGGGAACTCATCTGGGTGACACCCGAGAATGTGAATAAATAATTAACTTTCTATAATTAATATTATATAGTCAAATAAAATTGTTCAAGCAGGAGCTCTGGAGAAATGTATAAGTTTGAGCATCAGTATGATTTCTGAATTCATTATCAAGTTAACATACATTCAATTTGGTTAAATATAGCAGCCTTTATGCTGTTTGATATCTCATCAACAATTAATAATGACCTGTTATACTAATACAGGCTTTCGTCTCTGTACTCATGTGATTTTTATACGAGCACCTTGAACCAAATATGATCAGCTAGAATATACTGTTACAAATTATAATTTTGACCAATTAGATTCAATGTATATTTGTGTTTGGTAGCTAAAGTTTACTTTAAAAAAAATACTGCCACTGTACACTGACAAAGCAGAGCAGTTCAAGAGAAAGCAATCCATAACTCAGCTATATGTTGATTCACTTTAAGTCACTAATGAGTCTAATGGTAATGGCATGAGAGAAAATTCAAAGCATTTACAGATAAGGCAAACAATGATTATTAAATCCAGGCAGAAAGAAGGCAGTCCTGACAGTCTTGGGGTATTGGGGTGCTAAGATATATTGTTAACATATTTTATACACTCAAACTATAGGCACAAAAGGGAGACAGGCAAGAGTTTGCAATCAATCAAGGCAGTGAAAGAATCTAATATAATACTATAATAAGAAGTACAAAAAGAAAAAGGTTTTTGGAATTTAAACCTCAAACATCTCGACAGGCTGAAGAACTAAAAGCAAGCAGACAACAAATTCGATAACAAAAATAAACAGAAAGGAAGCAACTTGCATTGGTTTGGAGCTGTGAGCAGCCATAATGTACATCTAAATTCACATCATAGTCCCACATGAGCAGAATGCTGTGATTACTGCAGAGAAACCTTTATGTTATACTGTTTTATGTGATGCTATGACACTGAACAAGAACACTTACAACAAAGCATAGGTGAATCTAGAGGTTTTGCAATTTCTAATAGTGCTCAGTAAATGTGACTCATGTTTATGTGTATAGAAAAATGTAATATTAAGGAAATGGTAATAATGCATACAGACAATAAACCAATATGGCCAAAGGTTTGTGGACACGATCGCATACGCTTTCACATACCATATCACATCTGTATGTGCTTTTTGTACATTGAATTCCTGATCATTCCCCTTTTGCTGTTATATAATATATAATATCCTCTACAGTTCTAGGAAGGCTTTCCTCTAGATAGATTCTATGGCTTGACTGTAGGGATTTGTGTTCATTTACACTGGGGTAATAGTGAGCTCAGACACTGGTATCAAGTGATTAGCCATGAGGTGCAGTTGGTATTCAAGTTCATCCCTAAGGTGTTCTGTGGGGTTGAGGTCAGAACTCTTTAGTTCTTTCACACCAACTGTGGCAAACATTGAGCTTTATGGAGCTTGCTTTGTGCACAGGTTTGGGCCCTTGAGCTCCACTGAAGGGAAATAATGCTAGAGCAGACATCCTATATAACTGGGTGTCTCCAAATTTTGGCAACAGTTTGGGGAAGAACCACATATTGGTGTCGAGGCTGTCCATCAAAAGCCATAATAATTTGTCAGAACACTTTTCAGAAAACTATTAACGCCACTAATATGTAGACATCCTGTTCAGTACACAGTATGCAGATTGGGATGCAATATACTATAGAATTCACTCTGAAGGTGTTTACTTGGCACTTTCAGCTGTGAGCTTAATCCTCACACACCCTACCCAAAAAATCTGTAGCTTGCCCTTTTTTTTTTTTTTTTTTAAGAGAGGATAAAATTCTAGTAGCTTTTAAAATGCCATAAATTTTTATTAAAGCCAATTTAATTAACATAATATAAAGGGAGCAGGAAGAGGGGGGACCAAGAATAAATTCAAATAAAAAACAGTGCCATCAAAAGGAGACTACACTGATAGATAGACTAATAGATTCGTAAGGATTAAAAATACCTGATGTAAGAGATTGTAGACATCTAAAACCCTTGGCAGGTTATTTCCATTGTGTGCAGTATTGCAAGTCTAGAGAAACATATATTCAATAATCAGCTGAATAAACCTTTTAGTCCCAAGTGGTTGTTTAATGTGTTTCAATTAGTTCTAGTTTCTGAATGAGTTTGAACCCTGAAGCAGCTACATCAATAAAATAAATGGATAATAAATCGTCCTGCATCACAAAGAAAAAAAAATGACTTTTTTAAAATTTTTATTTAAATCTTATCAGTTGTCTGTAATGATACTGTACATTGCCCCAAACATTACCCCAAAGAAGGACTTCTTCAAGAGATTTCCTAATTTTCTAAAGGAGATCATCTTGGAACCATTTCTTTCTTACATTAAGAACATTTCCCTCACATAATCCAAAGAATGATTATGGATTCTTGGTCTAACACTGTCTTGTACTGATATCAGGAAGTTAAAAAAAAAGCTATTTATTTAATACTTTGTATTTTTTTTTTTTTTTTTTTTTTTACAAATTAGACCTTCCATCTGTCTTTATTAGTGCATAAAATAAATGGAAACTAATTGTTTCCAACAACAACAAACAAACAAACAAACAAACAAACAAACAAACAAATAAATAATAATAATAATAATAATAATAATAATAATAATAATAATAATAATAATAATAATAATAATAATAATAATAATAATAATAATAATAATAATAACATCATCATCATAATACATTTCAGTTTAACCATCTGTATAGTTTAGGTACATCCTTTATTATTATTTATCCCAAATTTAATATTGCATTTGTGAATAACAAGTAAATGTTATGCTTTATTATTATATTTAGATGGTTTAAGAAAAGAACTGCCACTGCAATAAAGTGGATGATCCATCTATCAGGACCGCTGACAGACTGCAAAATGGGTTCATGAAAAATTGATGAATGAAGCTCTGGAAGGTTTAATTTTAATGATGCATTTAATTTGTACTATCTCCATCACTTCATATTGCCCAGAAGAAGTCTAATGTCTGCATTTTTGACAAACAAATACTTTTCCTTTCTGAGTTCCCAGAAAAGGAAAAGATGCAATAAATGGCTTTAAAATGTATAAAATCTGTTTTAATGTATAATTAGTAATTACAATTCTGTGCTAGATCTGTACAGTAGTTAACACCAAACAGTCAGTTTATGTGCCTGCAGTGAATTCTTCCACATTTGTTAATCTCAGACTAATGGATTTACTACTTTAAACCTAACTTCCAAATCAAAATAAGCACCTTTCAACACTACAAAAAAAAACAACAACCTCCTTCTACAGCACAGGATCATTTAAAATATATAAAGAACAACAAACTGTTTTTCCACACTATTTTCGCTCAGACACAATTATTCTTGGCAAATATTACAGTTCTACCTGCAGGTCTATAGTTTTGGGTCTGTGCCACATACTAAATTTATCTCCTGATTCGCTAAAGAACAGCCTGCAGTGAGAGGACAACTATTCTATATTTTCATTGTGATTTGACAGGACAGCTTGGTGGCATGCTCACGTGGGACAGGAAGTGCCTGATAAATCCACTCTTGACCACCCTGCTGTCGGCTCAGAGCTGTCACACTGACTGAAATGTCATCAGTGGCCTAGTTTAGATAACATTCCCTTTTGGATTTCAAAGGAAAGCAATGTGTCTTTAATTCTAGACAGAATTTACAGTGTGTACCGTAGCTTGTCTAGAAATGATGGGACCATGCACATGTTCCCAGACACTATGAAGAATAAATTCTGTGAGAGTGAGAAACACTGGTGCAGTGAAGATTATCTTAGATATGTTCCTGACCTTCTTGTCTTCTCATTTAATTCATTTAATCTGGGTGTTTATAACAATCTGTCTTTATTATACGATACGATCGTTTAAACTCATATCCTTTATGAGTACCATGCATGTGTCTACAGACCTTAAAAAAAGGTTAAATGAAACACTCTAAATGGGTCTTCACTTTTCCACCTCTGCAGAAAGACTTAACAAGTCGACACAGAAGCCTTCAACCTTTTATCCAATTTACACTTTTAGGAAAGAGACCACATAAGATCTAAACCAAATAAACTCATTGTCTGTAAACATGACTGTCACATTCATTGAGCAGTACTTGGAGTGAAACAAACACACAAACAAACAAACAAACAACTTCTTACCAAAATCTTGTGATTTAGCTCGGTAGACTTTTCCTTTCAGAAAGCAGTGTGATCTCTGCGTGATAAAACTGCATTTAATGCCATTTCAAGCAGACAATATACAAATCAGCAAATGACATCAAACAAACTGTATTTTATACAACACTGTACAACACTGGTCTATTGTAATTAGTCAGTATTCCTCATTTTAAGCAAATGTCCTACAAATGCTCTGGATTGCGGCTTGACTCTACAGAAGAGATCAGGTGAAGGAAGGAAGGAAGGAAGGAAGGAAATAAATAAATAAATAAATAAATAAATAAATAAATAAATAAATTGGGCGTTCATGTTTTGCCTGATTTGTTTTGTTTTGTTTTCAGTGAAAGGCTTTTAGTGGCGTCAGTAGCTGACCCTCCCTTCACGCTCTTTCAATAATGTTTAATTCAGTATAATTCTGAATGATCAGAATGCTGGAAAGTTCTGATTTCACTTCACGTGTTGATACAGTCCAACAGGTAGGCTACATGGCGTTTAAACTGCATTGCACAGAATTTCCCACGACAAAGCTAGAGAGTGATGGATCCGAATAGACACCAGTATATCCAACACCAGTGCACCGAATAACACACTAGTCCTCGGATCACTAGCATTCCGAGCTCATCCAAACAGAAAAGCAGAAAATCCGCAGACTGATAAATCCGATGTCGTCGATTTGTGTCATCAGCCTACGTGAGGAATCACTAAAACAAGGTGCGTCCCTGTTGCTTCATCCAACTCCTGAGCCTCACACGGATATCCATCGCATTAAATGTTCCTTATGTATTGACTTAAAACGACAAATCTTTCCCATCGACGGTTGGCGTCGTCGTGAGAATATACACTATCACTATCCATCAAATCCATACTGCTGTTCTGATTCTCGGCTGGTTTAAGGTCACGTCTAAAGAGCACACTTTATTTATTTGTATGCACGGTTAACATTTTGTGTACTTACCCCACTGCTCCTGATTAGACGATTGGAGACGTTTGTGCGCAGTTCTAATCAGGATCAGGAGCTCGAGCGAGCAACATGTCGCTGTCCAGCGTGCTGTGGTGAGTCAGAGTCCATGTCGATCATGATGCCGATGCCGGATGAGGCCGAGCGGAATCGCGCCATCCCCCTCACTGATCACTGCGGTAGCGCTACAGCATTCCAACTCACTCACCGGTTACTGTGGCAACACGAGCCGGCGGCCAGAGCGGCGACCTACCGAGCGAGAGCACGAGAGTTCATAGGATTAAAACATACACTGCTGCATTAACACATACTGTACACTCCTGCGCTAATATTTACATACCTAAATTAGCACACACATACCATAGTGCACTAACACATACTGCTGCATGAACACATATTTGACACTGCTGCTTCAATATCTACATACCTGAATTAATTC
This sequence comes from Tachysurus fulvidraco, assembly GCF_022655615.1. Lineage (NCBI taxonomy): Eukaryota > Metazoa > Chordata > Actinopteri > Siluriformes > Bagridae > Tachysurus > Tachysurus fulvidraco. The sequence goes on from NC_062522.1 coordinate 21,185,626, forward strand.
ACACAATCTGCAGCAGTAAAACATACACATCTACACTAACACATAAACTGCTACATTAACATTTTCATTCTCTCTCTCTCTCTCTCTCTCTCTCTCTCTCTCTCTCTCTCTCTCTCTCTCTCTCTCTCTCTCTCTCTCTCCCACACACATACACATTAACATTTTCACTGGTCATTAACATTTAACAAGAGCTGAATTAAAACATACACTGCTGCATTAGCATTTACAGAGTCTAATTTACACATACAGCCCATTACTATTAACAGAAACAAATGAACAATTAACACATAGCCCATTCTATACACATTTTTCTACCTGCATTAAAACAAGCACTGCTGCATTACCATTTACACCAACGAATTAACATACACAGACACATCGGAGAAATTACCACCTTTGCATGGTGAAATTACCACCTGCATTACTTCACAACAGTTATAGATCCTAATTAATACACAGTGCTGTATTAGAATTTAGAGAACTCAATCAACATTAACCCTACTCAGAATACAGATTAATAATTCTGAATAAACTGACACATCAACAATATCTGAGCTCTGACTGTTGATTATGTTTTTCTGAAGCTGTCCCTTTGTTGACTTTGATATTTGTTCTTTGTCGTTATCATGCTAGATGGATTGATAACAGATTGCAGTTTTTGTGACAAAACAGGAAGGTATTTGGAACATTGATTCCTAAAGAGAAGAGAAGAAAAGAGGAGAGACATTTAACTGTAACCACATTTTTTTCCACTTGTTTATAATGTCCTCGATTGTGTTCCATGGTACATCTAAAGTATTGAAATTCTTCTGCAAAATATATACAGCTGAATTAACATTTACTGATCAGAATTAACACATTGCTGCATAAACATTCACAAAACTTGTTTAACCCACACACAACTGCACCAACTTTTACAAAGCTGGATTAGCACATATGGTAATGCATTAAAAATGAAATACATTACATTAAACAAATACATTGCTGCTTTAACCTTTAGTGAGCTGAATTAACAAACACGTCTGCTTCAACATTCACAGTGCTAAATTCATAAGGTGTTTCAATAGAATTCATATATTTTTAACTCTTCACACAGCATAAGAACACTTTAAATGGGACAAATATATTTTTATTGATTTAGCACATACATTTAGTAAACATATTTTTCAAAATATCTGTATCTTTCAAACCTTGCTATGGCCTATTTGGATGTCTATCTTTACGATTATTTTGCATACTTTGTTTAAAATTCTAACAACAATCATGCAATTAAACAAATAAGGGTAATAATTAAAGTGACAAATACAAATACAAAATAGCTACAAGTTTGTGGACACCCGACCATCAGACTGATATATGAGTCTTCCCAAAACCATTACCATGAAGTTGGGAACATTCAATTGTATAGAATGTCTTTGCATGCTATGGCATAAAGAGTTCCCTCACAGCAATTAAGGGGTCCAAGCCTATTTCATCATGACAATGCCCCTGCGCACAAAGCAAGGTCCATAAAGACATGGTTTGCTAGGGTTGGAGTGTGATGCAGAGAGCCCTGAACACAATCCCACTGAATACCTTTAGCATGAACTGGAATGCCCACCGCACTTCACTCAATATCAGTGCATAACCTCACTAATGCTCTTTTGAATAAATGGCCACAAGTTACAGAACCAGATCAAACAATGCAGAAGTTTTTTGGGCATTTCACAATCTTCACACATTTATTTATAACATACTGATTTGTAGTCATTACTTCTCCAACATTATTCACTATTACTTAACCCTATAAAGGATGTCGAAAGTTTATGGCCATCATCCACATGATCAGATGCCCCTCCTGGGTGCAATAGAGTCCTTCACTGCATCAGCTGAAGATTGTATTGTTTTAATGTACACAGTGATCATAAAAACATAACCAAATGGTGCAGAATAAATTAAGTTTTAACTATATTGTACATGTAGGTAACCAGATATTTGACAGAAAACCACATATGTTTATCTGCATCTCTGTTAGAATTTCCTAATTTCTTTCTTTTTTCTTTTTAGAAATATCATTTGTATTAGCAATTCTGTTACAAAATGCAGTTATGCGCTATTGTGAAATGTATGAAGTGGCTTGAAAAACTGAATAATGTTTGTTAGCATGTAGCCTAGAGCTACTTGGCTACTTTAATATAGGCTAAATCAATATGTATACCCCTAAATGTATAAATTATACAAAGGTTTAAAACCATAACTTTAAGCCAAATACAGTGGAACCATATATGACCATTTTGACAGTTCAACATGTGTAGCCTAACATAGTGCTTCACTAGCACAATGTGCTAAGGTTTAAAACACATCCCTGCACTTGGATCTATGTGAAGATTAAGCAAGCTTAAGGAACAGATGAAAATGGCAGCAGTCATCCTGAAAACAAAGTAAATAACTGAATGAGTCTCACACACCTGTGCAACGCACTGTTTTATTCTGTACATAAAATCCCACTATGGAAAAAAAAAAAATGCAATGTCGCCATCTTATGGCTATTTACTGCGTATCCTGTATCTTATTCTAGTGCGTTATATTTTTAATACAGCTTCTACTAGACTGTTTTGGTTTTTTTTTTTTTTTTTTCCACCAGAATCATTGAAACATTCTCTATTTGTTGATTTTTGTATATACCTGTTAAATAAACGTCTTAAATCCGGATAAAACTGGATAGTTATAACCAGGATATAATGTAAATATAATATAATACTGTTTATATAACCGAATACAGTATATAACAGAAGGACACAGTGATAGAGCTGTGTGTAGGTGGTTGAGAAACAGTTCACCACAAGTGAGTTTCTTTTAAAACAGGAAGTCGTCTCGCTCTTTGATCCTCTCGCGTGTCCTCAGTCACATCTCTGGGTTTGTCAGTCAGTCACCTCACTTGTGAGACCTTACAGCCTGCTTTAGCAAGTAATTGTTTTTTTAAACTGTTTTTTTTTTGCGGAACTTTTCTTGGGGTTACTTAATCTTAGATAGAATTACGTGTAGGAGCATTTTCAGCTAGTTTTCAGAAACTTTTCGCCCAATGAATATTAATGCTGAAAACAGTGCTGTCGGCTTCGCTGATGGAAGCTGCCAGGATGAACTGGACTTTCCTTTTCCTCTATTTCTTTGTAGCCAAACTGGAAATGACATCCCACATGATGACCAAGGTCAGTAAACGTCTTACTATTTAGTAAGAAAAACAAAAAACAAAAACCGGTTTGTTAAAAGCACACAGTGATTTTAGAGTTTGGCAGCTGTTATTTATTTATTTGTTTGTTTGTTTGTTTGTTTGTTTGTTTGTTTGTTTATTTAACTCGCTGTATTTGTGTTTGTTTTCTATTAGTCTATTAGTCCATCCTTTATAATTAACTTACCTTCATTATCTTTATTGTATCAGAATGATCAAGCTACACTATCCCCCCCCCATTGGTTCTTTTATTGTTATATGAATTGTTTGTGTAAATATGAGTACATTTAGAATTGAACCCTAAAGTAGAAACAACAACATTAAACTGGTCTGAAAATGTAAGAAATGTTTTGTTTATTAATGGTGAGATTTTAAAATGAGAGGTTTATAATTTTCATGAGCATAAAATTGAACAGTGCATGTGCCAAATTTCCAGTTTAAAATGGCGTGATCATAGCTTGCTTGCTTCACCTTCTAACATATGGCGGCCTGTTTTCTTCTTCTTTTTATCTCTTTGTATTGCAACATTAATCTGTTTCATTCCCATGTTGCTCATTTTCCTAAGCAGATGAGCTTGATGCTTTGTCAAACCTCAATACTAATCCACCCTCGTCCAACACTGACCAGGACCATCCTCAATACAGCAATCTGTCCCTCTATCAGCCTTCCTATAATCCTCCACCTTCTGATGACATCCTCAACTGTTATCAACCTGAACTGCGAGATCTTCTCTGTCACACACTCTCATCCCAAGCTAGCCCCCGCATTGAGATCACCCGATCAGAGCTACACCACCAGCAAAGAGAGCATGTCCAAACAGCACCAGTGGATATCAGTCGCCGTCTAGCAGTACCTTCGTATCAGAATTTGCTCTACAGGGAAAACCTTAGCCCAGCAAGCAGCACGTCCTCTAGCTGGCACTCTGAGGTGTATTCACCTCAACCATCACCCTGTGTTTCTCCCAGTGGTTCAGGAGGTGGAGGTTTAGCCGCCATGACCGTAGCTGAGTTGTGCCCAAGGCTTCAGGCCATCCATGCATCCGGTTCACCCCATACTTCTCCAAATACCTCCCCACGCACCAGCATCACAGAGGAGACTTTCCTGAACTGCAAGCCTTCATCTGCCTCCTCCTCCTCACGGCCAGGTTCACGCTCCACTTCTCCTCAAGGAAAGCGCACTTATGAGCAATACCAGAACCCTGCCCTGGTGGTCCCACGCTCCCGAAGCCCGTCTCCTCATGCATTGCGGGAAGAGTTGGTTGAGCCTTGTAGACCACCAGCTAATGTTGATGAATTTGTAGACAGCATCAACAGACACCTAGCTAAACCAGTGCCCACAAAGATCGGACGGACTTTTCAGGAGTACTCTATATGCAGCCAAAAAGAGCATGCCGTATTCGCTGAAGTGAAGCGGGAACCCATAATGGAACCAGTATACGTCTTGCAACCCCTAGGTTTGCCCAATCAGATGCCCACAGCCATGTGCAGGTAAATCAATCAATTAGCAGAGTATGTTAGTGATTACTGATTAAAAGAAGGTTTAGCATCGATACTTATGGTCTGGTAAAAATGATTCAGATAACTGAGCCTTATGTAATGACAGGGCCTTTTTTTTAAATAGAACTGACAAAATTAGAAAAATCCAAAGTCGCCGAATATTAGTGAGCTGTTTCCTGTTACTGTAACATGATTTCTGAGATATACACGTTACCATTTCTGTGTGTTGGTTTTTAGCATGTCGTTGGCATCTCTGCCTGCTCTGGAGTGGCCGCTTCCCAGCTGCACAGAGCAGTATGAGCTGAATATAGAGGTTCAGCCCAGACAGCACCACAGAGCCCACTATGAGACTGAAGGCAGTAGGGGAGCTGTTAAAGCAGCATCAGGAGGACATCCTGTGGTTCAGGTACAGAGGGGCTGTCTTTTATGGTTAGGAGTGAGCTTGACCTGATTACCTAGGTGTGCGTGGGGGGTTTAAAGTGGGTGTGAAAGAGTTCTAGAGAAATTGTGCAAGAAGCATGAGACTGACAGATGAGAGAGTTGAGACTGGTGACATTATGCAATTTGTTAGCTAGACAGCAAAGAAAGGGAAAGTGTATTCTTTCTTTTGTTGCTCACATTTATGCAAATGAGGCTGTATTTTTTCATTTACTGTAACAGGGCATGCTCTGTTTCCTTGTCACTATGACTGTCCCTCAGTTCCTCCACAGAGTAATTTGTTCAATGAAAGGTAACAATTTTAAAAATTCGGTACTGTGGATGTGGAAATATATATTTGTGTATATTTTATATATATATTAAAATGTAGAGAATACTAAAGGTGTTCAAAAAAGGAATCAAAAACTTGATATTTATAAATGAAACCAAAAATTATTTGATGAGAAGAATGAGAATATTAAATGAAACGGTGAATAGGTACACCATTAAAAATGTTAATTAAATGCTAGCTAATTAAAAATGATTGATTAACTGTACTGGGAGGAGAGACAAAAACTGTGGTCAGTAATTTCAAATGTTGTTACAGGGTAAAAAAAAAAAAACAGCTGAAGTTACAGAAATCATTATCAGAAATCAGAAATCATTTATCATTAGCATTATCATAGCCATAACTAAAGAAGTATGAAAATGACTGAACTACTCAGAAAAGCACAGGAACGTCTTAAAAGTTCAGAGTGAAGAACGTATTTAAGCTAGCGTTAACATGAGCATGCCGAATATGTAATCAGAGCATATGGATATATATGTAGTGTACATATATATGTATATATAGACATAATGTATATATATGAAATCAATTTAATTCATTTTAGCCTACGATACACGCCTTTCATAACCCAAAGCTCATGAACTGACGTAAGTGTGACATAACCCCAAAGATTCCATTATCTTTCTGCCACTGCAGAGCAGAGTAGCAGCACAGCTTCTTGGGTAGAAGTGCCTTGACGTACACATTATTTACAACAACAATTGAATTTCTTTTGCTCAGTATCATAAAAGCTACATAGTATACCTCGATATAAAATAGACACACTGCGTTAATGTATAGGAATTGTAATGATAATATTATTTGAATATATAATAATATAGTTAGAATAGATTGTTAGTTGTTATTATTAAAATGCAGGACAAGACAGCTGGCTAAATATTATTATTATTATTATTATTATTATTATTATTATTATTATTATTATTATTTGTTCTATTTATTATTTATTCTCATAAAATGACTAACATTATGGGTAATGAGAAGCTGGAACTTCTGTATCAATCAGTGAAATGATTGACAGCAGATCAGCTCGCATCTCTGAATGCAATGGATCAATCAGTAATTACAAAGAGCAATAAAAAAAAAACAAGCACTCAAATCAGTAGCTTTGTTATTACAATAAAAAAGATTTCTACGAAATCATTTTAGTTTCACTAAAACAATCTGTTTATCCGTAACAATGTCTAAGATCTATTACATTGATTTGTATACTTTTGTAATTGACTCAATAATTGACATGTTGTGTAATCAGTCATTTGGTATAACATTTACACAAACTGTTGTGGGTGTAGTTGCACGGATACAGGGGACGAGAAGCTTTGGCACTGCAGGTATTTATTGGAACAGCTGACGAGAGAGCCATGAGGCCACATGCCTTTTACCAGGTCCACCGCATCACTGGCAAAACTGTCACCACCAGCAGCCAAGAGAAAATGTTAAACGGAACCAAGGTTCTGGAGCTGCTGCTCGAACCCAAAGACAACATGCGAGCAATGTGAGAACTAAAGAAATTATGTTCAAACTTGCTTTTCAAATTTGTATGATATTTTTCTCAAATGCCAATGTTGAATCTTTTTGAAGAATAAGAAAAGGTTTCTTACAGATTAATTTTGAAACTTGAATGTCCGTTATTATTCGAGAGCCAGATCACTGGCACATCATTTCATATTTAATCTGCTAAACTGTTTATAATGAGCATTTTCAAATCTTATTCTAATTTGCAGTCAAAATAAAAATCATCTTTTTACAAATACTCTATCTCTCAGTATAGTATACATGCATGTGTATCTTGTGTTTCACTCTTAGTGTGGACTGTGCTGGCATACTAAAGCTGAAAAATGCTGATATTGAGCTGCGGAAAGGTGAGACAGACGTGGGACGGAAGAACACACGTGTACGTCTGGTCTTTCGTGTCCATGTGCCTCAGCCTGGAGGCCAGTGGATTTCTCTACAAGTGTCCTCAAATCCCATCGAGTGCTGTAAGTACTTAAATCCTAGTTGGAACTGCTGGAACAATAACAGGGCCTACTTTTTATTTTGACTTTGCTTTTGACTAAATTTGTCTTAAAAAATTTAAAGGAGCTGTTTGTAAATTCAGAGGTTTCTCCTGCTCAAGCAGTGAGTTAAAATTGCATTGTAAACCTTGACAGATATTTTCCCCTCTGAATGAACAAGTTACATATAAAGGAAAAGAGATAAAAAAACCAAAACAAAAAAAAAAAACAGCTGTGTTTTAGGACAAAGAAATAGAGATACTTGTATACTGTTTTTCTGTGTTATCACTGAAATTAAATGCTGATTACTGGACATTACAAACTGCTCCTTTAATAAGTGGAGATCCAACAAAATTGAGCAAACGTGGATTGACAAAATACTGTTCTTTCAGTAGCTTATCACATAAAATATATTAATTGATTTGATAAAACAATTGAAAATTAATTAGTAATCAGTTATTCAATTAAAACATTCTATTTATGCGTATTGTGGGTTTCATTTGTGAATTGATTCAATTCACTAGTTTAATAATATGTTTTCATGATTTGATTCACGGCACATTAAGGAATGACACGCGAGATTGTCTTTTTGATTGTTCATTAGTAAGAAAATGTGTTTTTATGCGTTTTAATAATATATTTTTCATTATGGAAACTAAACCAATGCATACGTCAATGTTGAAAAAACTAAATCATATTGTTTTACAATAGATAAGAATTAAGAGATTTGTTTTGATCCAGACAGATTATAGTGATTAAGCAGTGGACAGCCTGGCTGTTATGGTTAAAAGTGTTTTTTTTGTTTTCTATTTTGTTTACCATTTTAGCTCAAAGACCTAGCCGCGAAACTCCAGAGGTGAGGAGGCAAGATTTGGACCACTGCTCAGTGCTGGGGGGAATGCAGATGATCCTTACCGGTCAAAACTTCACCTCTGAGTCCAGGGTGCTCTTTAGTGAGACGACTCTAGGTATATATTTTGGATAACAAGACAGATCTTCATTACTCATAAGTCATTAGTCATAGCATGGTTGTTTAAATACTTCAGCCTCCAGGCCAGTGTTCTCTGCTGTCAGGTAACATTAGCATGTCATTTGTTTTTGGAGGTGTATTGTCTTGATTTGCATATGAGGAGCCAGTCTGTGAATTTGCATTGTATACTGTAATCTGGTCTGGTCAGCACAGTTCTGGTGCATCACAGTAAGAACGGGAAATAGATAACAAGCTTGCAAAGCAGCAAGATGCAGAAGCACACCACAAATCAACTTGTCATTGTTTATAGAGAAAGATCTTCCAAATGTAACCGTTTTAAATAGATTTTTATTCCTGTTAATGATTACACATTTTGTGAAAGTTTCTAGTTCTTCTCACACTGAATCTTTCCAAAACAGTCCTACACAGATCTTTACTGATGGTAAGTTTATGATGTTATTGATGTTAATTTCTCTCAAATTGATTGATCAAAACTATTAATTTTGTTGTATATTTCTCAAGAAATATATATATATATATATATATATATATATATATATATATATATATATATATATATATATATATATTATGTACTCTTTTTGTTAATATTATTAATAATAGTAAACACCACATTAGACAACAGACAACAGCTGGCCAGCTGTTATTTCAGACCACAAAGACTGTGTGAGGCAGTGTAAAGAAGTGTACTGAAATACTGCTAACACCCCATGAAGTTTTTACCTTATTGGTAAATGTAGAGATATTTTCCATTGAGATGTGCAGTGCGGAGCGAGCGGATGTGGTTAAGTTTGCAGCGATACCATCTACAAGCAGAGTCTTCTCTTTCCTTTCCTCTACTCTGAGTGCGTAGGCAGATCAACAGAGGTGTGAGGGGAGGGTGTGCTTCACATACTAAACTTGAAAGGGACTTGCTGCTTACTTGCCTGTGCACAAGAGTCATGGAAACGTTGCAGTGGGAGTTGAAAACAACAACCATTGAACAGGGTTCTTGGTGTGAACGATGTTCCAGAAAAGTGGTGTGGTTAATACTGGAGGAGAAGAAATGGAAAAATTACAATAAAGCGTTCAGTTTTGTTAGTCATGTGTAGAAAACGTGCTGTTGCTCTAAATCACAAAGCATTTTAAAAAAGATTATTTCTTCTTACAGAAGGCTTGGAGGTATGGGAGAAGGAAGCCATAGTCAACAGAGAAAAAAGTCAAGCAGTAAGTATTTAGTCAATATGTGGTGAATTGAGTAGCGTAGCCTGATTTTTTTTCTTATGACAGTACAATGATTCTTGAAGCTGAATTGACATTTTGTACGTCACAGAACATGCTGTATGTAGAAATTCCTCCATATCGAGACCCCAACATCTATCACCCAGTCAAAGTCAACTTCTGTGTGCTGAACGGGAAAAGGAAGCCTAGTCAGCCACAACACTTCACCTACATGCCACTCCCAGGTGACTGCTTTTCTCTGTGACCCAGTGTCCTCAAAACTCAACACAGAGCACATGATATCAACCAAAAAAAGCACTTCTCTAAGCTGCACTCAATCAGGCTGCCTACCGAATGCTGTCATTGCTGTCATTATAAAAAAAAGGGGTGGGCTTAGAACCAATGCATTACCAAAATTTGAGGCTATGCTTTTCCAATCAAGTCTGTATGCTCATGTACTATAACTCAACACAGCACCATTTTACTCATAATATCCAATCAGATTATAGTGGTAGAAATAACCATTTTTCTGAAACAAAAAATGGAATTTGCTTAGTGTGTAAAGCACTGATTTTACACACACGTACACCATGTTGTTTTTTTTCTTACAAATATACAAGGCAGACTTTCCAGAATAAAAATACACTAGTTCAATTAGCTGTAGCTAGTTTAACAAATAAACTAGTTTAGCTAGTTGCATTTAACTATTTGGGTGTAGTCTGTTGTTTATATTGATGTGGGGAGAATAGTGAGTAGAAAGTTTGTAAGAATGAGGACAAGGCTTTAGATGGCCCCAAGAAAATGGGTTTTTTCCCCCTCATGTCTGGCTAAGAGGCTGTTTTTAGAGCAGAAAGCTAGTAGCACTTTGTGGGAGATTTTGACGCCCCTTTTTTTTACCACTCAGCCAACGTCAGTATCCTGTTTGTGTTTTGATTCTTGTCATGAAATTGGCAACGGGATGAGCGTGTGTATATGGTTTTATCCCCAGTTAAATTAATAAGAGATTTTACACAAGCACCAATCATAGTCCCTGGAATAATATTTTTCTTTTCAAATGCAATTTTCTTTTCATTATGTGTATCATTTAAAGAGCATTAAATGAATATCAATACCACTCACTTATTAATACTGCTCTTGTTTTTGATTTTTTGATTTATTTATTTAAACCTAACAATAAACCCATCATTTCTTCCAGTTCCACCAATAAAGGCCGAGCCACTGGATGAGTATCAGTATGGAGAGCTTGCCTACAGTGTCCCCCAGGTCTTAGGCGTCTCTCCACAATTGTGCCATCACACTGCCCAGATCGCTACCAGCTGCTGCAGTATGCCAGGCCAGGTTTCCCAGAGGACCAACAGTCCTATTCTGTATCCACCGTCCTCGGAGTACCACAAGCTCCATCAGCCTTCAGCCTTCTATCAGAGCCAGCTAGAGGCCCTGAGCACCAGCCCTGGTCACTACCAGCCTCCCCTGGATCAACCTGCATCTGGAGTGCAACCCATCTGCTCAGGTCCGGCAACTGCCATAGGGCCAAATCCAGGCTCTCATCTCAAACCCAGCAGTTACCAGCACATCATAGCAGGGCACAACTACCAGGCTGGTGTCTCTATGTTTCCAAGCCTGGATGCAACCAATCAGAGAATCTTTGTGCAGAGAGCAGCTCCTCCACTGCAGAGCTACAACCAGCAGCAGCCTGTGGAGCATCAGAGAACCAGCAGCCCTGTAAGAGTCAAGCGGGAGAATCTGGACGAAACTTACCTGAATGATGGTGAGGAGGCTGAGTTCATCATTATGGTGGGTTTTGTGTAAAGGCAGGGGTCAAATCTAGAAATTTCTATTTCTATTCTAATAAGGTTATGGTTTTAACTCACAGAATGTTGCCATTGTCCTCAAATTGTATAACTATGAACTGAACTACCTACAAAAAATAAAATCTTGATTTATTATTAGATTTTTTTTAAAAATCTGCTGTACCCGTACACTAGAAAACAGGTACAATGATGAAAACATGTTAACTGCACAGTCACACAGCATTATTAGCATAGAGGTTGATGTCTTGTGTTATTGACCATTCTTTCTATAGTATGTGCTACAGCTTAATGTATATTCGAGTGTAAAATGTGGCCTCCTTCAGATCCTGCACAAAGTAGGTCAGTGCTTTAAATAGTCTCTGCTAAAGCTAGTTCAGTATCGAGTCCTTTCAGTGTAATGATTAGAGCAGACATGAAGGGACTATTGATTTTACCAGGGGGGGTATCAGCAAACCCCTAGTGAAAAAGACATTTTTTTCTTTGTTCTTTTGTCTAATGGTTTACTGTGATCCATTGTTACATATCTGATCCTATGTTTTGATGTATAGACATGGCAAATTTATAAAATTATCTGCTGATTTTGAAAAGGTTAAAAGCTATTAACCAGCATTAGTATGCTGAGTAATTATTGGTATTATATTTAGCATTTGGTTTAAAGCCAATGAACAGATTTGTGCTGGCTGTCGTGGGAGTGGAAGCATCAGTGTCAGCATTATATGCCTCTATTTAAGGATCGGTGGTACCTGTTACAGCCAGCCCTTGTTCTAAATTTAGACTGAAGAGGTAGAAAAGTTTCCAATTTTAGCTCACTATTATCTCTATTCAGCAATAGGACACAAGCCAAGCAAAGCCTCGGGTGGTTGCAGGGTGATAACCATGACTGTGACTCAGCGCTGCTACCATACAGTACAATTAGTTTCTGTTGTAATGCCTGTGTATGACAGTTAAACAAGAATTTTCTCTCCCATTAAGCAACAGCATGAACCCAGAATTACATCCAGATATTCATGTGTTGTTTTTCCCTCTCATGTTTTTCCCAGTGAATGAAGTGATCCGAAAAGATCTCATTAATCACCCCATTGATGACGACTAGATCCGAAAATCAGTCTTCCTCCAAGCGACCGCCATAACTTTTGGACAACTCCTCTGCCTTCACATCTGCACACATTCTTTGTCATATCATGTTTTTAAAGGTGTGGTGATAATTGTTAAGCATAATAATGATTGCTGATTGCACCTGCAACTGGAGTTAGCGTTAGAACTGATCTTGTCTATGTGATTTGCCGTCATTTTTCTCAGCCATATTAAATATTCTTATAGCTGCTAACATCTTTTTTGTAACATTCCTTTTCTAGACAGTTGTGTAAAACAGCACCTTTAGTTCTCAGGTATGCTTTAATCTGCTATTATTGAAATATGTAACAAACAGTATGAGGTACAAGCACTATAGAGTTCATTCTAGCTAACCGTCGAGATCAGATGCTCCCTGTTGAATGTCATGTAAAGCATCTGGAGTGTTGACGACAAATTGATGGACATAAAAAGAGGCATGATACAAAATTGAGGTGCAATACCATGCTACAGAACCTACTACAACCCTCAACAAATAATATATCAAAACCAGGTTTATGACAGAGTGCTTTTTTATTTGTTAGCAGTTATTTTCTATCATGATGTCATTCAGTTTTAATGGACTTTTTATTTGCAAGAGAAAGTACAATAAAATATTAGTCAGTTCAAATTTTACCCTGATATCTTATTTCACAGATGTAATTTCTCTATGCTTAGAATAAGTATCCATTTAATAAATATGTATTTATGACTGTACATTGAATACAAATAAAATTGTCTAAAATACAAATCGGATCATTAATGGATTAAATAATTTGCTTACAACAAGAGGAGTGTATGTCCAAATATTTGTGACCAAAATAGAATTTTGAAAGAAAAAATAAATTAATTAATAATAATAAAAAATAAAATTATTAAAGCATTTTTTTTTCACTTTACTATAAATCAGCACATAATTCCAGTGTACACCTTCCAGCTAAATGAATGAGATGTTCTGCTTCTTGCAAGATGTCTCAGTTGTTTATGAAGCTCAAAACACAAATAGTTCTCTCGGTTTTACTACGGAAGAGCTCATTTAAATATTTTAAACACACAGAACGAGAAGAATCTTCTTTCCAAGAAGGCAAATAGTCAGACATTAAATCCATGTGCAAGTCATATAACATTATGGCCAATTTTAGACTAGACAACACATTTTTATAAGTATAATGCACTTCCCTTTTATAAATAAGCAAAATCTAGTAAATAAATGCACATCTTTGCTAAAAGACAGCCTGTGGAGGACTGTGCAGTGAGTAAGTTATAATTACTACCAGCCATCGATGGGTTTGGTCCAGAACTTTCCAGTGACAGAACTCATTATATCCAAGATGTCATCATTTAAAGTCCTACTGTTTTTCTGACTTGATTAAAACCATTCAATTCAAGCAACCAGTCAAACCTTATTTGTGAATTTGGCCTGAGTAACACAGTAATGAATTCCCACCCCTCTGTAGAGGTCTACAATGATCAGACAATAGGAAGATACACTGTGTAGTCCAAAAGTCAGTTTTATTATACAGACTTACAAAAAAGTTTGAAATCTTCCAATATAAATGAACGTTTTAACCAACAGCTTTATGATAGTAACCTAATGAATGACTTAAGTGTCTATTGATCTGAGTTGTAGCTCTACTGCAGTAAATAAACTGTAGGCAGCTGCAGGATGGGTTTAGTCTTTAATTCCGATCGTCCATGATGAAAGATTCTAACTTTAGAGTGTTTTTACTTGTGGTTGTGTCATAAAATAGTACCAGACTTTTCATTTTGCTCACACACTTATTCAGTCTTATCTTTTCTTCTTGCTCTCCTTTTTTAGTTTTTGACGAATTTGCTGTGCGGGTGCTTTGGGTTTTCTGCTCGGCTCAGAGGTTTTGTGTTCAGAAGGCTCTGAAGTCTCTTCCTGTAATCAAAAGGAGACTATCTGATCAGTATTCAATAGTTTAGAAAAGGACACTAGTCTGTTTATATTTTGAGAATTCATTAAAACACAATTCATTAAAAATATATTGCGTGAACAACAGTACATTTCTTGTGTGTTATGAGACTGAGGAACTCTCAGAGCCAGAAGTCACAGGCACAACGCTGCCATGTCTCCCATGACTCTTCCCCAGAGCAACATTCTTAGGATTAATTTAAGTAAACAACAAAAAAATAAATAAATAAAATAATATATCATTTGTGCCTAGATTTACACAGCTTTTGTGATTGTACTTTTACTTAAGAGAGCCCAGCTACACGCAACTTTATGACCAGACGTCAGGAACAATCTAACGGTACCATTGTGTAAAGACTAAACTGATCTTTGCATCAACCAGTCACTGGTGAGCTTTCTTCCTGATGACCCATCATCTGAACTTTCATCATTTTTAACCTCCTTCTTGAAACTATGTACAGTCAGTAAAAGTTTCCTTTCTCTCTATAACACTTCTTCTATTTTAGTTCATTCAGGAAAACTTTCTTGTTCATGTGCCATCATTTATAATTTGATATGCAGCTGATTACGATGAATCAAAGAACATCAAATATGCACTGATCTAGCTGAGTTTCAGTCCAATCAATAATGAATCATTTATACTGTTAAAACTAAATCACTAGTATGTTGAATACCTTTTGTGTGTGTGTGTGTGGTGATATGGACAGATCCTTTACATTATCTCATGTAACTGCTGCTTTAATACTGTGTTCATTCTAGTATTTCTACACACGTAATATTGGTTGAACATACAGTATTTACACTGGTCAGTGCTGTTTCTGTGTATTGTCTTTTGTGTATTGTCTTGTAATTTTCAGTCCTGCGCTGTTTGCACCAGGTCGCACAGATGCACTTTATATATCTAGGACTAAATAAGTTCTTTATGGCGCTGTCTTTGTTCTATGTAGCACCAGGATCCTGGAGAAACGTTGTCTTATTTCACTGCGTACTGCAACAGCAATATATGGTTGTAATGACAATAAAAGCTTCTTGACTTGGATGCTGAGTATTTGCTGACCTCATTCAGTACGTTTAGCTTTTACTTTTCTCTGTAATCTGAACCCAGATATTTTGAGCAGTATACAGACAGAGACGGTGTCACTGCACTGGTCTGTATGTGTTACCTGTTCGTGGCTCTTGGAGGTGGGTATAATGATGGCTAAAATGCAGACCAGCTGGAAAATTGCTCCAAGAAAGAGACCATAACGTAAAACACTCTCAAAAAACGTGGGCTCAGGAACATCCGGTGGCGAGAGATCCAAATCCCCAGACATGGTGCTGATCTGTAGCTCAATAAAAAAACACCACATTTATACATTTAGCACAAAGTCCACAGACTGAACATTATACCACAACAACCTCCAAACAAGATGCCTGTTAGCACCAAACATACGACTCAGTGCTGTACACAGTGTAAACAAATGCGCATGCAAACAAACTACACTTATCACTTACTCTATAAACGGAATAATTCGACGCAAAACGCTCCTGTTATACCGTGTTTATGGTTCAACATCCGGTGTGACGAAAATAGTTGACGTTGTGAAAGGTTACTTCTACACAAACACGCATGCGCGGGAGTTTGAACATGCGCATTAATGACCCCGAACAGGCAACCTACAAGCAGCAGTGAAAATAACTATAATAGCCTTTCACACGCTACTTGCATGAAAACTCGCTACGTAAAATGCTTCATTTTGAAGCTAAATATCGTGATATATTTACGGTGAGAGAATTTCGCCTCAAAGGTTAACAGAGTAAATTTTTTTCATTACACGCTGAAGGATTTAGGTAATAAAAATGACACACCGCCCTCTGGTGTACAGGAGTGGAATCGCATCATGCATGAATACTGTATATTACGTTTGATTATTTATTAATAACTTTAAAGCTTTCTGTATTAAGGGTTGTATTTTAATTATAAAGATTTTTTTTAATTCTGCAGTAAACATAACAGCTTAACTTCAAATGGTTATAATTCTCCACAATGTGTAGACAAATGTGAAAACCAACTAAAATTCTTTCACGTTTTATGTCAGCATTCCTGTATTAGAAACAAACATTTTAATTCATTACTTTTTCCTTTCAGTAATCAACTTAAATGAAATTCTTAAAATGATCTTTTGTTGATGTTTAAAAAAAACTCCACACCGTCTCACATAGTAAACTTCAAATTTAGATGGGTTACATGTCCAAAATAACAGCAGTATTAGGCAGACTGCATCAAACCGAATGGAAAATGTACTGTAGTCACTTATTTGTTAAGCCATTAAGGGAAAGTGGTAACCTGCATTAAAATAAATCTCAGAAACTGAGATTTCCAAACTGTGCTCCAACCCTGAGTCTAATCATGTAGGTAAGGGAGGATGTGGGTGGTTGTGACTGCAATTATGTCTGTAACAATAATAAATATTTACTACATCATGCAGCACTGTGTAAAACTATATACTACTAATATTATAAGTTCACTTCATGTAGATGTTTACAACTCTATAGTTTGAGCTGTTACAGAAATCATCCTTGATTTAGCTTTCCTAGCTCGGCCATCCTGGTAACCAAAATAAATATGATTACTGGCTGCTCAGATAATCTTTATCCAGTTGTGTGGCATTATCTATTGCACAAGAGAGCTATCAATACACTGAGTTGTGTGTCACTCACCGAAGCCAAGACTGCAGGCATAAAAGCCCCTGAAACAGTTTACTTTACAGTCCTGACAGCACATCAGCAGTGTGTATCGATAATAGTTTGGAGGCTTAAAGTTGCTAAAATTGTGATTTTTTAAAATTTTTTTAGATTGAATATTGAGAATGATTTGCAGATAAATTTCGTCTCTGTTAAAATTGTTTATACTCGATTCTATTCGATTTGATTCACATTACAGTTACTCCATTGTTTACTTCATTTGATCTGTTTATTATTTTTCAGTATATTCTGTGATTATTATGTGTTTATGTCAGGCACTTTTGCTATTGGTTCTGTTAGTTATTGCAGAGTGGAACGAGGAGCAAAGAAAAACAAATTCACTCCATTACATCACTTGTATGTAATATACTGTATATATGTCAAATAAAGAACTGTGAACTTTGATTATATAATGATTAAGAATTAAGGCTAAGGATTATAAGACAAATGTAAGTAGTGAAGGTAATGACTACGTACACACTATATGTCCAGTTGTTTATTGAAACCTGATTATTACACCTACTTATAGGTCATGCTGAATGTCTTATTGCAGATATAATTTTTCTTAATAACCTTAATAACCTCCACTATTTGAAATTTTAAAAAGTTTCAACTAGATTTTAGAGCACGGATGTGAGGATTTGTGCTCATTCAGCCTCAAGAGCATTAGTGAGGTCAAGCAGTGATGTCAGATGAAGAGACCTGTCAGTGTGTTCCACTTCATCCCAAAGGTGTTCATTGCGGTTCAGGTCATGGCTCTAGTGCAGGACACTCAAGTTCTTTCACTGTATCTTTCATTTTTAGTTTCAGTGAAGAGACATTTTATCCTCACCACCCACATTTGATGTTTTGTGCATGTGCTGAGATGCTTTTCTGCTCAACATGGTTGTAAAGTATGATTCAATGAGTCTGTGTAGAGTCCGTGTCAGCTCGATCCAATCTGTCCGTTTTCTTCTGAAATCTCTTCCCACAGAACTGTCATTCACTCAGTGTTTTTTGCATCATTCTCTACAGACCGTTGTGTGTGATCCCAAGACATCAGCGGTTTCTGAAATACTCAAACCTGCCCGTCTGCTACCGATATCCATGCCATGGTTGAAATCACAGAGACTTGATGTAAACTTTGATGCTTTTATATGATTTTATTGCATTGTGTTGCTGCCACATGATAAATAAATGACATGATAAGTGAATGAAAAATAGTTTGTATTTAAAATTAAATAGTGCTCTCAAAGATAGAGGAGAAGCATCAAGTAAAGCCTTCTGTGTGAAGTTCAGAAGATGTCTTGAACTCTCAGCATGTCTAATATTCTCTCTCTCTCTCTCTCTCTCTCTCTCTCTCTCTCTCTCTCTCTCTCTCTCTCTCTCTCTCTCTCTCTCTCTCTCTCTCTCTCTCTCTCTCTCTCTCTTCAAAATTTGATGGAACAGGCCGGAAGGAATGTGTGTTAAATCTATAATGAAATCAGAAATCATGCTGACGCTCATACTTATAGGTTGTTCAGAAGCTCCTGGTTACACAAATCCCACTGACCATATACAGAAAAGAAATAATTTTATCACAAATAAATAGAATTGCTAATGAGAATTTAAAAAATGTAATGCTAAAAAGGGGGGCACGGTGGCTTAGTGGTTAGCACGTTCGCCTCACACCTCCAGGGTCAGGGTTCGATTCCTGCCTCTGCCTTGTGTGTGTGGAGTTAGCATCTTCTCCCCGTGCCTCGGGGGTTTCCTCCTGGTACTCCGGTTTCCTCCCCCGGTCCAAAGACATGCATGGTAGGTTGATTGGCATCTCTGGAAAATTGTCCATAGTGTGTGATTGTGTGAGTGAATGAGAGAGAGAGAGAGTGTGTGTGTGTGTGTGTGTGTGTGTGTGTGTGTGTGTGTGTGTGTGTGTGTGTGTGTGTGTGTGTGTGTGTGTGTGTGTGCCCTGCGATGGGTTGGCACTCCGTCCAGGGTGTATCCTGCCTTGATGCCCGATGACGCCTGAGATAGGCACAGGCTCCCCGTGACCCGAGAAGTTCGGATAAGCGGTAGAAAATGAGTGAGTGAGTAATGATAAAAAAATTAAATTATCACTTTTCTTTGGACAATTTTCATTAATCAATAGTGTTTTCATTATTTAAACAAAGGAAAGAAAATCCTTCTATGAACAGTTGTGTCCAAACTTTATATTCACATTTACACATTTGCTCATTTGACTGCTATTTTGTCCAGTAGTTAAACAGAGGATTTAAGATTGGTAAATGTTTCTATACATATTTTGTGTGATTTATTGATTTTTAATAAGTAGTCTTTTGTTTTATTGATTTAACTCAGGGGTGTCAAACTCAAATTCACAGTGGGCCAAAATATAAAACTGAGAAAGTCACGGGCCAAACTGAATATTTATTGAAAAATGAACTGCAACTGATTTGTAATGTTCAACCTTTTTCATATGGAAACAAACTTTATTTTTGCTTAAACACAGGATTTGGAAAAAAACAGAGCTTGATATTACAAACACATAAGAAATTAAATTTGAAATAAAACACACATCAGTGGGGTTCATTTCGCAAACTTTGACCATACACTTTTTGACAAACTCCCCCTCATTAAAGGGCTGGGCAGATTTTGCCATCTCTGCTGCCACAATAAAGCTTTACAGCCTTTACAGCAGCTTCACTTTTTGATTTAGCTTTCATGAACATAGTCTGCCGGGAAACCAGACTTTTTTTTCATCTCCTCCTTATACTTCTCATAATGTTTCGTTTCATAGTGTCTTCTCATGTTATATTCTTTCGTTACAGACACGTTAGCTCCGTTAGCACACAAGACAAACAGGTCTGTCCTTTATATTCGTGAACAGATAATCTGCCTCCCACCTGTCTTGAAAGCTCCTATTGTACATCGTTTGTTTGGCCGTTTTTGTGGAGGGTGGAATTAACTATTTATTACACCGCAGGCCAGAGTTTGACAGCCCTGATTTAACTGATCTGGCCATGTTTTCTGCTATTACAGAACAGCATAAGGGCATACATTGGAGAGGAGTGGAGGAAAATCAGGAGAGGAAATCATATGAGAGGGATTATTTTTTCAAATTATTTTTGTTGTTGCCTGAAACAAGGCCAACTGTCTCCATTCCCTCTTTGGTGGAATCTGCCGTATTGTACCCCAATAAAATGAGTTTTATTAACTAATTAAAAATGATCAGACTGTTTTTGAGAACAATCTAATGGCATCATGAAAGCTGCAAATTAAGGTAATTTATAGTGTATAGCCATCATGGCTCATATGGACAAAAGCAGGGTATTTAGGACAACATAAACATATGCATTTAGAAGACAAAAATATTTCATTTCAATCTGCTTTTCTGTGCAGATAACACACACACACACACACACACACACACACACACACACACACACACACACACACACACACACACACACACACACACACACACACACACACACACACACACACACACACACACACTTTAATGAACATTAATGGCATTCCATTCCATTCGACCCATAGCAGCTATAACAGCTTCAACTCTTCTATGAAGTTTAGGAGTGTGTTCACCGGAATAGTTGTCCATTCCACTAGAAGGGCATTTGTGAGGTCAGGCACTGATTTTGGACAAGAAGTCCTTGCTTACAGTCTTCACAATCCATCCCAAAGGTGAATTTCAAGGTTTATCAGGTTGAGGTCAGGACTCTGTGCAGGCCAGTTAAGTTCCTTTACATTCCACTTGTTGATGTAAGGCTGCTCGGCCATAAAAAGTCCATTCCACGAAGCTCTTTCACTGTCATTGAGCTAATCTGAAGGCCACACAGAGTTTGGATTTCTTGGCACTGTATGCATCAGCCCTACCCCACTCTGTGATTTTTACGTGGCCTAACACTTCATGGTTGAGTTGCTGTTGTTCCCAATTCCTTCCACGTTGTTATAATACCACTAACAGTTGACCGTGTAATATTTAGTAGTGAGGACATTTCATGAATGGACTTATTGCACAGGTGCAATAAGACACTAAATTCACTCCTGAACTTCTGAGAGAGACTCATTCTTTGATAAATGTTTGTAGAAGCAGTCTGCATGCCTAGATGCTTGATTTTACAGTATACACCTGTGGCCATGGAAGTGACTGGAACAACTGAATTTAATGATTTGGAGGGGCGTCTTAAAACCTTGGCAATATAGTGTATGTATGCTTTTTTCACTGAGGTGTAAAATTGTCATTGCTTACATCTACATTCACAGTGATCCAGTGATACAGTGGTTAAAATACACCTTACAGTTCTAAAAACTTTTCTTTTTTTTTTTTTATGTAAAATTAGTCATTTGTGATTTTTCCCAAATCAGATGTTCAGATTCATAAATTTAGTCAGTGGTCACAGTTTTAAAAGTGTAGAAACCTCAAATCATTTCTAGGGTCAGGGTCAGGCCTCAAATCATCAATATCATATCTGAACTGAAAATTAGACTTCAAATTTTGTCATTACCTACACGTTGATTTTGTGAGGGAAAAAATGGCTTATTTAAATCTTTGTATTCATTTTTCCAGTGGTTCTGAGATGGGAATTTATATTTCACCCACACAGCAAATTATATTCAGGAATCCTGAAATAGTTGTGTTCCTCTTTGACACTAACATATTTGTCCTTGGAAGAAAATGAAATTGTGCATGAAAAATGATTCAGAGCACGTGGCGTACTGTAGAGTGTCCAGTATTTTCCGCATCGGTGAAGCTGTACAGAAAAGTGCTACTGCCAAAAAAAAATAAAAAATCTTGACGGTGCAGAAAATGAAATTGTTCTTGTGGCCAGGTGAAGGGGAGTCGATGAGCAAAAAATAACCACAGGGTTTTTTTCTCTTTATGTGTCTGCCTCTGGAAAAGATAACCAGCACTCTGTTCAAGGTTTAATTCATTACTTGCACAATGTTCAGAGAATTATTCAGATTCTTCATTTGAAAAGGATGTTCAGTGAACGGACCTAATGTTTCCGACACAGATTAAAAGTGTGAATTAATTCTCTGCTTCTTAAATCCCATAGTGTGGCTGGATTTAACTCTTTACCTGTTCAACCCTAGGCCTATTTTTCAGCCTCTTGTTTGAAAACGACATTTAAAATGAGTATGTCTCAAAAACTACAAGGTGTATTTGAGTAATTCTGGTACTTAGAATAAGTATATACTACCAGTTCAGAGTAAGAAAAGATGGAACACAGCAAAATAAAATGAAAAATAAATAAATAAATAAATAAATAAATACATAAATAAATAAATAAATAAATAAATAAATAAATAAATAAATAAAATAATAATAATAATAATAATAATAATAATAATTACTCCGGTTTCCTCCCCCGGTCCAAAGACATGCATGGTAGGTTGATTGGCATCTTTGGAAAATTGTCCATAGTGTGTGATTGTGTGAGTGAATGAGAGTGTGTGTGTGTGTGTGTGTGTGTGTGTGTGTGTGTGCCCTGCGATGGGTTAGCACTCCGTCCAGGGTGTATCCTGCCTTGATGCCCGATGACGCCTGAGATAGGCACAGGCTCCCCATGACCCGAGAAGTTCGGATAAGTGGTAAAGAATGAAATGAAAAATGAAATAATAATAATAATAATAATAATAATAATAATAATAATAATAATAATAATAATAATAATAATAATTGAATCTGGTTGTGTTTGTATCGTCTAGTGTCTGATTGCTTGAGTCAGTTTTTCTGTCTGTTCATTTAGCCACTTTGTGTTGGAGTTGTGTTTTGTTTAGGTGGAAATGCTCATTGTAGTCTTATAGCTGAGCTTCTTCACATACTTCTGCTATGCTGCATGTGTAAATACATTCAGGCTTTGTATGCTTAAGAAAGGATTCATCATTTCTGTCCCGGCTCGCACCCAGCTTATACGGTGGGAGGGAAACAATCAGTACTGTTTGGGTCATAAGCTTATACATTCTTCTTGCTGAAAATGCTAATTATTTAAAAGTAGATGGATATAAGGCGGAAAAGATGGATATAGACAGAAATATGACAGATCTAATACATTACTGTTTTTTATTTAGTTCTGCCATGAATAAACTATTCCACATAACAGATGTTTACATACTGTAAAGTGCATAAGACGAAATAACACACAAATGAACCAGTTCATTTTACCAGATTTATACCTTGATGATAAACTGTTTTTATGTTTTGTGATAGTCCTTCATAAGTCCCTTGTTGGTCCTAATTCTTTTAAATTATGAATTTATTACAATTATTTTAAACGATTAACTTATGACATCGACTGGCTGTAAGTTGTAAAGATGATAATAAATGGGAGGACAAAAATATTCTACTGCCTATAATGAAACCAGTGTTGCAGTTATGATGCCATTATGGTTGAACATTATCAGTCTTATTAAAATAAATAAATAGATAGATAGATAGATAGATAGATAGATAGATAGATAGATAGATAGATAGATAGATAGATAGATAGATAGATAGATAGATAGATAAATAGATAAATAAATAAATAACGTTATATAAACACAATCACTTACAGACAGACAGCCTCATGAGTGATTGTCTTTTTTTTTAACAGGTTTGTAATTATCTCATATCTCATCTGTATAGCAGGCACGTTAAACAGAAAAGCTTTAGCTCAAACCAAAAACACAATTTTATGCTTCAGTCGTTTTGTATCTTGAATGTGCACTTTGATTAGACAACGTTTGCTCAGTCTGTTTGTTTCCAGTGTCGTCTCCATTGACTAGAAACAGTGAAGTGAGAAAGTAATCTACTGTGTTCATGTTCATTACACCCACTGTTGTATTATAAGTGTCTTCTCTGTCACTTCTGATGTCATGGATGTTTCAGTAAAGTGGGACTAAATAAATAAGCCCAAATTCATACCCTAACCGTGTCACTGTGTGGAATCACTGCATGGATCTACAGTCTGAGTCACAAAAAAATCAGGCAGTGCAGATTGTACAGCTATTCCTAATAAAGTGGACGGTGAGTATCTTAACGATTAATATTCTTAATAAGATTTTGACTGAAACACTATGAAATTCTAACCAAACCTTTTCGATCTTCTGTGTTATTTTAATTAATTAAATGAATTTATTTTTTGAATAATGTTGGATCTTTTGAACATTGACTGACCTTTGTATGTTTTTGAAATACAATTTTGCCTTAAATTTTGGATTTGTGTTTGTCATCATTTGTCACCTGTGTGTGTGTGTGTGTGTGTGTGTGTGTGTGTGTGTGTGTGTGTGTGTGTGTGTGTGTGTGTGTGTGTGTGTGTGTGAGAGAGAGAGAGAGAGAGAGAGAGAGAGAGAGAGAGAGAGAGAACTACTGAACAAAAGATTAATTGGATAAGAGCATCCGCCAGACACTAATGTTAATATCTTGTGATTTGTTAACTATGTACATGACAGAGTTCTTGTGTCTTACTGTTCTTGAGTTCTTCTGCGGAGGCCGTGTTTTTAGGAGTTTACTGTGGATGTGAAAGTCAAAGTGACAAATACCCTAAAGAGTAACAGAAACAATTCTGACATATGCAAGACAATCCATTTCCGAACTGTAACGCTAATCTTTGTATTTAAAATCCGATTTTCATGAATCCTAAATGAAACAGTCTGGTTAATTCAGTAGTTCTGTTCTCTGTCATGCATCACTTTTTAAACATAGAATACTTTCTTAAAATTTAAAAAAAAGGTTTTTTTTTTAAAAGACTTGAATGTCTACCAATAATGAAATCCTAACTATTAAGACTAAAACTATGCTATTAAATCAATGTAGTGGAAATTATAATATGCTAGCATTCACTTTTGGGGTTTATATATGATAAAGATGATTCAGCTCCAATAAAAAGAATATATTCTACTGTAATGCAATAACTCAATGTTATTTCTCATTTTGCAGACATTACATAAGACCATATCCCATGTCCCTTTAGTTTATACAGTAGGAATGTAGTTAAAAACTGACATACTACTCCACGCAAAGATATTTAAAAGGCTTTATTTCATATGATTAGCTAGTTGATAACCAATGAATGAATCTGCATGTAGACCTTTTTTTAAGTGGCTGGTATCTCTTCAAGTACTGACATTATTGGTTTACAGAATGACAATAACCTACAGGAGTAGCAAAGGCTTATCTTCTGGTAGTAAATGGGATCCTCTGTAAGAGATAAAAGCATGCCAAAGCATCCACAAAAGGAATCACTGACACGGGTACCTCTACACGAGACACAATGGACGAGGACGAGCAGGTCTTTGGAAACGTCTTTACATGGGTCCACCATGAAATGAATACAGAGAACAAGGGTGTTAGATCATGTTAGTAAGCATGTGTAGACATTACGGTGTAAGCAACGTGTCTGCTGTCAATATGGGCCGGACAGGTGGTGAAATTAAATGTCTCAGCATGGGCAAGGGGCCAGTCATCTGGCATCCAGTGTCCCAGGGAAGACTGGGATTTTGTTGTCTGCTTGGCAGGGGTGTAATGATCCCCTGTAGCTTTTCAATCATGGTCACACACACAAAAACAAACAAAAAAAAGATGATGAAGACATTTTTTCTTCATTGGTCCTATTGCAACGTCCTAAGCAGCAGCACAGACGTCCATGGCAGCTGGACAAGACTTAAAGAGCAAATGTTCCAGACACAAAACAAACGTTTGATGGAACTTCAGAAAACAAGACTTTCAAGATGAAAAAAGAAATAAATAAACCAATAAATAAAATCCATTTTCTAGACTTTCCATGATGCAAAGCATGAAACCAAAGACAAGGCCTGTTAGGGGTTTTTGGACTCACTCCATACACACAAGTTGAAAATAAAAGAAATTGCTTTTTCACAGTAGGCTAGTCACAGATTTTCCACCCCAAAGACAGACATGAAACTGTCCTCATTTTAATCTTGTAAAAAGGCCCACACATAATGGCGTCATTCCTACATAAAGTAATGCGTAGGCTCGTTCAAAGAAATCATCGGATGTCAGGAAGAAAACAAAGGATCACATGTTACATTAAATAACAGGTTTTTACAACAACATTTATGTATTAATAATCTATAGTGAAAGGTTTTCTTCTCATCGGTTTTAAGACACTCATAAATGTCTGTCAGCCATCTGGCAAACCTTCAAACCTTGATTAATGTAAATACTTTTGACACACACACACTCACACGCAGGCATACACTAACATAGACACACATTGCATAAGAAAATCATGCCACTGTTACATGTGGATCACTAGAACTGTACTTGTTCTACTAATCATATCTTTTTGCAAGCATTTGTGTACTGATTAATGTAAAACACCAAATCAATTTGTTTTGGATTACACAGATGTAGGGATAGCTACTACTAACATACGAACACTCTATGACTAACAACATGTGCGCATGAAGCATGGCTTTAGCGTGAATTGAATCCTGTGATCTGCTGATTAAAATAAAAGAAACCATTATACTGCCTTTCAACAGACAGCTACTTATATATGTATATATATTTTAAATCTCACATTTCACATCTTTTAAATCAACAGGATGTACAAAGAGTGTGTGATCTTTTTTTTTTCCTTTTTTTTTGTCACTGAGGTACATGTTCTCATTCTACGATTATTAGGTTTTGTGGAAAAGGGACCACACATATGGCTTCTGACTTAGCTTTCCTTACTGTAAATGCACAC
Source organism: Tachysurus fulvidraco (assembly GCF_022655615.1). Classification (NCBI taxonomy): domain Eukaryota; kingdom Metazoa; phylum Chordata; class Actinopteri; order Siluriformes; family Bagridae; genus Tachysurus; species Tachysurus fulvidraco. The sequence continues at coordinate 21,212,539 of NC_062522.1, forward strand.
AGGTTTCTTTAACCAGAAAAACACTGAAAAATAAAATTTAGCATTGTATTCACAAACATAACATAACAGAACATAACATAACGTAACGTATCGGACAGAAAAACAGAAAAGAAATAACAAAGAAATGTTGATTGGACATCAAATGACCATAAAGAAAGCATGACAAAGCTCACAAATCAACAATCAAATCACAAAACACAACCACAATAAATATGGCACATTTGAATAAAACAAAATTTGCACACAGCTCTGAGTAACACTCCGAGAAAAATAAAGTAACCTGAAAGGCTTTAAATCTCCAGCTAAAGATTTACAGTAATTCCTATACCCGCTTTGGGGAATTTAATAAAATGTGCAGTCGTTGTATTTTTCCTCTACGTTTTATTATCAAAATGACAAATGCCACACATACACAATATATGCTCTATCTTCAAAACATGCTTCTATGTACATCAAGGTATAGACACATGCTGTATTAACAAAGTTTTATCAACGCATATGTACAGCACAATTAGGGGAGGGCAGAGGGAAAGAAGTGGCCGTTAATGGATTGAACTAAGTGTTGCCTATCACCTCGATTTCTAACATAAAAGAACGGAGATAAGACAATGTTTGTCGAATCTCAGGTGAACTGCGTCCCTTCATATTAAACCTGCTTTATTACTTTGGCATTTCGAATGGCAAATGTTTTCTGACTGAATGGCGTTGAATGGGTTTGTCTGGGATTGTAGGCAAATTTCCTTCAAACAAACAAGGCAGTGAACTAATCAGAGGCTCAAATTGTGTCATTATATATATTACACCAATCAAGAAAATGGAAAATGGATTTGAAGCTTCTGTAAATTAATGGCCGTACTCGGCGATGGCAATCGATTTGTTCTTATAAAGCGTTCTTGGTCAGTTCAAGTGGATTGTAAATGGTATGTTAATATAAGTAAATTTAGTCCTTATTGAATAAGGCAATATCACCAGGATAATCTCTGGTAAAATCCTTACAAAAATCTCTACTATCTAATCCTTTCTAAATCAGATTTAAAGGGTATAGGTTTAGTGTATACTACTATTATTAATTTTGTGTTATTAGACTGTTTTTCAACAGGTAGCACACCATGTTAGCTGTAATGCTTTCAAAAATAAATAAATAAATAACTAAATAAATAACTAAATAAATAACTAAATAACTAAATAAATAAATAAATAAATAGATAGATAGATAAAAACAGTAGCCCTGGTTCTTCCTTCGTCTCAAAAGTACATTTAACCTTTAGATTTTCTAAAAGCTAAAGTCGAGTCTAGCAGCCGTAAGAATTTACATACACCATGTAAACAATTTCATTGGACGTACCTTACTTCTCATGAGCAATATAAAGCTAGCAGTGTATCGTTAAATTGTGTAACTTGTATATATTGCCTTAAATCCCAGCACAGAGAACCAGTTAAAAGCCTTGTAGTGTCAAGGCTAGCCATCATTTACTGAAACCTATAAATATTGATACATAAGGTGTGAAAATATAGAATATAATATAATTGTTTATATATGTTATTACTGTATTATTTCATTATATTTTATCAGGTAGTCAGATTTTTTAAGCAATTTCTTGCTCTTATATACACGCAATGATATTATTTCATTGAATCAATTTGCTTTGTTGATGGTAACTGACCAGAGAAGATGAAGATTGCATGTCTATGTAATGAAAGCATATGTGCAAATATCCCTCTGCTTTGGAATGACAAAACTTGTCTCCTTCAACCACGCTTCCACTCAGTACACAGTACACTACAGGATGAACCGTTTTTTTGGGGAGACATGGCGTTTTCACATTCAGCAATGTTAACTTTTTCAAGTACATTATTCTGAACATTATTCGGAGTAGGTATGGGCAGTGGTTGGTCCGTGTTCATGCAGTGGTGGCTGGGTTTGGATGGGTTGAGGAGGGAGGTTAGTTGATTAGTTGAATTAGTAGAGCGGTGAAGTTACTTCTTGGCATGGAGACCAGCCAGTGTGGCGTCTATGTCCTCTTCCTCTTTCAGGGTGTGCCACTGAGCGATAGGGCGACGTGGATTGGCCAGCATGTCAGACCAATGCTTCAGCTCTGTGCCCGAGGCCTTGCTGCCAATGAAGAGCTTTCCAATGGCATCATTCTTACCGATTTTGTCGTAGTCAAAGACGGTGACCACCACGAGGATTTTCTAGGTAGCAAGAAAAAGACAGCATTAAAATTCATTTAAAAAAATACTTTTTTTTCAAACATTTAAAATTGGGACTGGGCTAACAAACCATTCGCCCTATCATTACAAGTTCACAAGTGGCCAGTCTGCGAGCTAGTTTATGCGGAAAAAGATGAGTAACACTTTCCTCAAAGTGTGTGATGAAGTTTAAAAATATGGAGCTGGCTGGCTTCATCTGTCTCAGAGGAAGTACCTGTTTGCCTTCACCCTTCTCAGTTGGCAGCTTTCATATAATATAAAGGTCTGGATGGTGGGTGGAAATTGCAGGTGACCAAATTAGGTAGAAAAAAGGTAGAAAAGGGTAGAAAAAGGGTAGAAAATAGGTAGAGACCTACATGGAATATCACAGTATTAAAAAAAAATCATTTCCTATGCATAAAATATAGAAGTCTTAAACACACTAAATACTGGGATACATGGCTACCAGTCTGTGCAATAGGAAAACTTTCGCCCTGTTGTCAGGAGATCATGGGATTGAAATAGAGAAGATAGCACAGCCATCTGCGGCCAGGGTCCAAGGGAATAATATTGGTTGTTTTGTCTGGGTGGGAGGGACGGCATTACTCTCTCAATCAGAGTGACACTAACCAAGAATCAGGTGTCTGTCTGCCGAAGCCGATGGCTAGAGCTTTCTTCAAAGTGTGTGATGCAATTAAAAATGATGCCGCTGACTGGCTTCACGTGTCTCAGAGGAGCATATGTTAGACTTCACCCTTCTCAGCTGGCAGTTTTCTTATGATTGGGAGAGCTGACTGGTCTGTGAAATTACAGGCAACCGAATTGTGGAGAAAATGATACCTAGAGGGAGTGGGATAGAAAATCAGGTGTATTCACTGCTCAAATGCAGTCACACCTACAATTAACAATATATTTTGTGTAGGCTTTGATTAAAATGTAATGTTAAAAGGGATGTTTTGCTAAGTGCAATGCAGAAACAGACAGAATTTGACCAAGAGATGATTATTATAAGATAATAAGATGTGCTGGTTAATATTTCCTTGTTTGTAATTTAAAATCAATCAGTGATTGTATATACATGACACATCTTAGGATACTTCTGCCCCACAATCATCTGATTGTGGGAAAGCCAGAAATTGCATGGAAGTTGCTTCACATGTGCTATACTTCAGTGTAGGGGAAATATATAAAGAATAAGCCAAGAAAAATGGCGGCATCCATCACTCATTGATGGTTGTGATGTATCTGATATATCCAAAGCGTCACATTTAAAGTGTCTGTAGACAAAAATCATTTAGCTGAAAGGATCCTCACAGGAATTGAAACTGTACACATTGTTTCCCTCTCCAGGTCATGCCCCAGCTGATAGCACAAATTTATCAGTATTAGTTTCTGGAATCGACTGCTGCTGATAAGCCATTTGGAGATTTCAGGAAAAAAAAAAGTACTGACCCTGAAAAATTCCCTCTGAATCGCACAATGAGCAACAACCTTCAGCAAAGTGAGATAAGCCATGCTGCAGACTTGTTTTATTAACACTAATAACTTCCAAAAGTTATTCAATGTCATAGCAGGACATGCTCAGGATCTAAGCTATATAAAGAGTTCCAGATCAAAGATAATACAATTGCACCATTTTATTTTTACTTTTGTGTGCTAGTAAAAATAATTAAAAACTAAACACTCGTTCTATTTGATAAATTCTTATTTAACGGTTTATATAAAATTCACACACAGAACTTTGCATAAGCATTGTTAATAAATTAAAGTTTTAACCAGCATATAAACATGTCTGCAGTGGGTGGTGAAGCCAAGCAAACTTTTTTCAAACTTTTGCAAAGACACTTAGTTGTCACCTTCCGTCAGAGAAAGCAGCATGCTTCAATCAAATCTTTAGAACAGAAAACCATGTGGGTTTGTTTTTCACTGACGCATGGATATCTATAGACATCTCAATGCCTTGACACCCTGTCCAGATTCCCCAAGCAGGATTCAGGTTGAAGAGAAGTAAACTCACTTATTTCTAATAATAATAATACTGTGTGTATTATTCGAATAACTGCATTAAACATTGTTCTTCTGATCCCTGCTACTGCTGTAATGATTCTTGCTGAATTTCTTTCATGCTATAAGGATTTAACATTCATGCTGGTACCTGTTAACTGAAAATAATGTCCATTTGTGTTTCAATGTGATGTTGTTTTCTTTAATCACAATCACACACTTAACTTAATATGCTTCACTGCTTTGTGTCTGTGGATCTGTAATTAAGGTTTCTAATCACAGTCATTTTTTTTTCCTATATAGTTTTGTTTACACCTGAGCACTGCATGCTAAATTTTGACTGTGTAATCAGTGAAACTGGCCACACTCCCAAACACCCATTTGCTGTTATTAAAAAAAACTCCTGTGACACAAATCTCAGCTTCCGTAATGAATGAACAAAATGAGTAAAATTCATCACTGTCACCACATAGTCTCCTTTTCATCCAAAAACAACGATATGCTGCTTAAAACCCCAGATAAACTTTTTTTTTACTGACTCAAGCACCATCTCTGATCTTATCGCTAAACCTAATGTATCTTCCTGCCTGCTTGATCTTGCTGTTGCTCTGTTCCTTAAAAAGTGTCTCTGTCATCTCCATACCCACCTGTCATCTCATTAAGATGCGACTTCAGTCAGGATGTGTCACTACTGCTCTTAAAACCGCAATTGCCTAAAACCATTTTTACGAGATCACATCTTGTACCTGTCTTACTTGAAAGCTGACCTTCCCTGGCTAAATTGCGGGGATGATTTATACCCTCACAGACACAAACATTCCTAAATGATAATCATCTTTCTGAAAAGCTTCTCTCTGGTCTCGTCTCTGACTCTGAGGTCATCACTATTCTATATCTTTATGACCACTTTGCTGTCTTCAATACAATACATCACAACAACATAATTTACCTTTTCTCAGCTGCTGGTGTTAAATCTTAAATCCTATCTTATAAACACACATCTTTTTTGTTACAATCAGGAAACAAAACTCTGTCACTGCTACAATAGCCTGTGGTGATCCCCAGGGATCAGTTCTTGGCTCTCTCCTTTTCATTATTTTCTTGTTTACTTGAATAACATTATGCAGGATCACAATTTGCTTTCATGGTTTTGCTGATGATACCCAGATACCTTCCTTTATGAGCTATAGTCGCTATAATAGCTTTAGGTTTGCCATGTACAGATTTGCACTCAAGTATCCATCACTGAACAAGTGGTAACTTCATGTTAAACCTAAAATACATTTCCTGGTTATGCAATAGCAATTTTTGAGTACACAGTCATAAAAGTCATGTTTTATACCAATCAGGTTTCCTTCTTCATACCATCTCAGTGAGATTTTCCTTGTCACTCTGGCCTCTGGCAGCATGCTCATTAGAGATACATTTAAATTTTACATTTATATGCTGTAGTAGGAGTCAAGTAAGCCATCTATGCCATTGGGATTTTTCATAACACAAAGATTTTTCCTTGTTGCCTTGCTCATTGGGGATAAATTGATATTTAAAATGTATATCAATTCATTCAAATTCTTTTGTGACCATGTATATTGCTAAAAGCGCTATACTGTACAAATAACATTTAAATGATCTGAATATCATACCCCAGGTATATATGGATAAAGTGCAATCTTAAGTGTTAAAACTGAACACTGATAAAAGTGAAGTTTTCATTTTTAGTTGAAAGCTTTAAAATCCAAATATCACACCATTAGCATTAACATGCTAACATTAGATTGGATTGGACATTAGGACATCTTAAACTAATTTAGGACATTTGAGCGCTCACTAACAATGAAAAACATGATACAAATATGGTCCATGCATTCATTACCACTTGCTTGTTATTCCTGTATGTATCCTGTCTGAAACATACAGCAGGTCACTCACTGCGAAATCTGCTTATATCTCTCCTATAATCTATAAATTACACTGGTTCCTGGTTTCAGTCAGCATCCATTACAAATCCTTGCTCTAGTAATGGTCCATATTACCTCCTGAACTCCTCCATCATTACCCCTCTACGCATGCTTTCAGGTCTCCTGATACCAGCGTCTTATCATATAAACTTCGAACACAAGACCTCGATCTCTCCAGAAGTGTAAACTAATCGAATTTATTTAGATTTTATTAAGTTCTGAATAATAAGTGTGTAAGCTATTTTCTTCAGTACCAAATCTGTACTTTAGTAATCATTACAGTTAGGTTAAAGTTACAGTTATGGTCATTACAGTTAGGGTCGTATTTCATCATATTAGGGTTTTTTAATTTTCCATTTTAAAACTGTCTCTTGCATTTATAGCACATTGCTACTACTTTTGACAGCAAAAACAAAACACAAGCATAAACAAAACTCAGGCATAAAGGCAAGGTATTGTACTCCAGACAGTCCTCTGTTTTTTTTTAACTGTACTCTCACTACACTTAAATATTTAACCTATGAACTTTTTATTTATTTTATTTTATTTCAAAGATTATTTTGACTCCATAAATGTGAATAAATGTAAATAATCATAATAATAAATATAATTTTTTTTAATTCTTTTTTTTCTGTTTGTTGTTGTTATAAAGCAACTCTTAGGTTTATACTTCTAATAAAAAAAATAATAAACACATTTATAATAATAATAATTATTAGAAGTAGTATTACTAGTAGAAGTAGTATGTATGTATGTATTTATTTGTTTATTTATTTATTTATTTATCTATCTATCTATCTATTATAACTTCACATATCTCAAGAGGAGCAGTACATAATTTTGGGTAAGATTTATCGAAAATTAGATGCGGAATTCTGTCAGTGCACCCTAACAATATTTCATTCGACAGAGATGATTATACTCTGTGTTTTTACAAAGTTTGTTGTAAGATCATACCTGCATCTGCTCCAGTGGGATCTCAAAGCTGAAAGACTCATTATAATACGGGTTCAGCGTATTCTTCTTCACTGTGGTCTTCTTCTTCTTTAGACGCTTGCCATTCTGTAGCAGTTGGATCTTCACATATGGATCTGCCCAGAGATTCATCCCAAACAGCTATTAACTAAACATATTTTTTGAATTTCTAGAACTCAAAACAAAGTAGTCATGTTTCATTCAGTTTAGTAAGAAAAATTGCAAACAAATCTTGAAGAAATTCAGAAATGTGTTTCTACCTATTGCCTTATCTTTAAATGGAAAGTAATTATAAAGTAATAAACTGTGATTAGAAAAGTTTAATTGACTTCCTAAACCTATTCAAGGGTTCATTCCTGATTCCATTTTCACCAGTCAATCAGTATTCCTTAACAGAAGGACGATTTTGAAATAATCTTCTCAACTGTGATTACAAACTCCTCATACAACAACCTGATTAGGCCATTTCTCTCACCGGATAATCCACCCACATCCATTTTCTTCAGGTTTTTGGCCTCCAGAATGCAGACAGTCAGCTTACCGGCAGTGGGGACATACCTCAGTGAAATGCAGATATCACCAAGCTTCTCTGGCTATAGAGCAAAAAAGAAAGGAAAATAGAATATTGCTCGCACAACCACTAAAGAAAGGAGATTTTTGAATGCCTCCTAATCTTATTCTGGGCTGTCAGATAATGATAATCACTAACTTTGTCAAAGGTGGTGGATGTAAAGAAGATTGAATGAACAAAAATAGTAATATCTAGGCTTCATTTCAATTTCATTGTATGAATTTCAGATTAAGTCAAAAGAAGGACATCAGACAGTTCACCTCTTCCTTCTCAGCACTATCCAGGTCTTTCCATTCCTCAATGGGTTGTCCCAAATCCACTGTGTTCATGGGCAGTTTGACTTCACCAATGATGTCGTGCTTGGAGAAACGATCGTAATCATAAACAGACATAACCAGAGTTTTTCCTCCCAGCTCCTGATAGGGCACCTAAAGAGAAAAAAATATATTTTTGTCTTATAGAATCAAGGTCAAATGTCTCCAAACTGAACAAAAATCTGTACCAAATTATCAAACCCTAACACCGAACAAAACTGAACAGTTAGTTCATAATTGGGGGCAGAGTGGCGTAATGGTTTAGTAGTTAACACATTTGCCTCATACTTCAGCATCTGTGTGTGTGTGTAGTTTGCATATTCTTCTTATACCTCAGTGGTTTCCATCTAATACATTGAGGGACCCCCCCCCCCCCCCCGTCTAAAGACATGTGTTGTAGGTTGATTGACATCTTTAAATCGGCCGTAGCGTGTGACTGTGTGTAAATGTGCCCTTCATTAGACTGGCATCCTGTCCAGGGTGTACCCTTCATTGTGCCTTAATCAGTCTCCCAGAATAGGCAACAGTGTGTATGAAATTATACATGAGATAAATTAGGTTAATATATAAAAAAATTGAAAAACCTATATTGCTACACTTACACTAGACCTCTCAGTTATGCTTTAATTAATTTTCTGTTTGAAGGATAATGCCTTACCTCAGCTGACAGATTTCACCTTGTTGGTTAAATCAGCATGTCAGGGAATTGTGTCTTTATGTTTTTGTGTCTTTTCATGTTTATTCCTATTGTGCACAATTATTTCCTTAGAAAATTCATAAGCACATAAATCTGTAAATGGCTCAGGATGCACATGGACTTTCACAAGGCCATACTTTCACTTTTGCATTCAGAGTTATTAATGCCACATTCAGTACAGAACACATATAAATTTAGTATTTTTTTTTTTTTTAAAAAGAGAGTAAGTTAAAAAAAAAACTAGCCTCATTTCAGCCTAATCTTTACTGAACATCATTATCTAGTTTGGCTTCACAAAATATTAAGTATGCTGTCAGGACTGCAGATTCTGACTTAACACATTAGTATTAGTGGACAATGTTTTACATGAATTTATTTTCTTCTCTGGCACGCTTGCTGTCTTTTATCTATAAACACAAGGCTGGAATGTAGTTATTTTAATACGTACAGTCAGCTTTTCTCTCAGTCCAACAATGCTTAGAAGATGAAGGCATCGTTTCTGTCCCAGATCGTTTCTCTCAAAGCCAGTCAGTGAGTTTGAGCTGTACAGCCAACCACCGGAGACCCTTCTGTTCCCTGTGTAGCTAATTAGTGACTGCATGCAGCTATAGCTCATTTCTGCAGCTACAGATCACAAATGCCAGCAGTGCTGAAGAACTCAGAGAACTGTATCGGCACAATGGTATTTTTGGATTGTTTACTGCCATGATATTTTTTTTAAAAAGGAAAACATTAACAATATGCACATACTCAGAATAGCTTAGTTTTAGAATAGCTTAGTTTTAGAATAGTATAATATAGTTATGGTGGCTGCTGATTCATCAATCTATAGACAAATGGGTTTTGACCAAAACTGAGGCTTTTTGTCCGTAATAAACTTTGACATCTTCTTTATGAAAACAGAATTTCTATCCTTGTCATAAAAGTCTGGCTGCAAAGATTACAACGTCTAACACTTTCACTAACAACTGAATTAAGACACAATAATGAGGTTTATGTTTAGTGACTCATGTAATGAGATAGACATTGTTGTGGATTTGGTGTGTGACCTAATATATATTCATTACTTGATTTAAAAAAAGAGAGAGAGAAAGAAACCATTTTTTACAGGGCATCTGTTTTTTTTTTTTGTTTTTTGTTTTTTTACAATGTTCCAAGTGCCAGTGAGTTTGTGGGTTCACAGAAAAAAAAACATGTTCATTAATGCATTCAGTGATGCATTTACAACACTTAGATTATCCTAAATATTTGCCTGGTCCTGATTTGAAAAAAAAAAACAAAAACTATTAAATCTCTATTATCTCTAATGTGAGTGAATAAAAGGGATAAGCTCTAAACTGAAAAACAGTTTCAACATTTCACGTTAATGTTACTTTCCATAAGTATATTGGGTTACAAATGTAGATGTCAAAATGTACAACATTTTTACCATGTGAAGGTTTTCCATGGCTGCCACACATATATCTGTGGAACGTTCTGAGGGTGCTTTGGGAAATTCACATCTAATTTAAGCTCTCTACACTATACATAGTAAGTATAAAGGCTTCTTTTCTCCTCTACTGTAGGACATACAGGAGCATGGGAAGCTCCCCTGGTGGTAAATTCATTACATTAGCACAGTTCAACAATAGACATAAAGTCATGCAAATCAACACTTACTCTTACTCTCAAATCTTTTATGATTCGTATATATGACTCACATTCCTAACATCTCTGTCTCTCTCTCTCTTTCTTTCTTTCTTTCTTTCTTTCTTTCTTTCTTTCTCTCTATCTCTCTATCTCTCTCACTCTCTCTCTCTCACTCTCTGGAAATTCATAGAAATAATGTTTACTTTCACAATCAGAAAAAAAGAAGAACATACCTTGAAAACAAAAGTCTCGTTGAATACAGGATTCAGTGTCTTTTTGTGCACCTTGGTGTCAAATTTCTTCTTTTTGTCAGGGAGGAGAAAGACTTTAACGTAAGGGTCAGAGGTTCCTCCAGAGTCCATTGAAATCAGGTCAGCACACTGTAAGATCCCCACTGTCAGCTGGCAAATGAATCAGTTGAAGAGAAGGAGAGAAAGACTTTAGAAGGACAGTCCCAAATGAATTTGCTACATTTTCAGAATGTGTAAAATTAGTCAAATGTATAGATATATAGACAGACTTTATTGGGAACATATGCAGATGTCTAAACAGCCAATCCTGTGGTACGATGTATACAATCATGCAGATACAGGACGAGAGCTTAAGTTAATGTTCGCATCAAACATCAGAATGAAAAATCTCTGTGAATTTGGCAAAAGCACGGTTGGTTGAGGTATTTCACATACTCAATTTTTATTTATAACAGACTCTAGCATTTACACACAAATGAACATCCGATACACAGCAGTTCTGTGGCACCTCATTGATGAGAGAGGTCAGAGGAAACTGGTTCAAGCTCACTGGGAGGAGAAGGTACTCATATAATTACTCTCTACAACCATGGTTAGCAGAAAATCATCTCACAATACACAAGCTAAATCTTAAGGCAGATAAGATTTAAGAACGGCAGCATGAGGCAACATCAGGGACCTCTCTCATAGCAAAGAACACGATTCAGAGGTTACAGTGGGCACAGAAACTGGAAATTGAAACTGGACTGTTGAAGATGGAAAAAATGTTTGTAAAGATTTCTGTGAAGATGTTTTTCCTTTACTGATGTTTGAACAGTGAAACTCTAGCTCTTGCTCTTTGTATCATCTTATGCATGTGCATCTTACGCTGAATGGATAACTACGTGAATGTGCAGGTGATCCTTTTAAATCGGACAGTATTTACATGGTTTGACATGACACTTCCTACTTGATGTCAATAAAATGGAATGCCTTTAAGACCTTTAGACAAGTCAGAGATAAATTTTTATGAACCTTATTGTCCTGGAAGTCGTAATCCAAAGAATATTGCAGCTTGCCCAGTTTCTCCTGCTCCTTTTCCTCTTCTTCTTTCTCTTCCTCAGTTAAACCGGTCTCTCCGTCCTCGTCGTCGTCGTCCTGTTGTTTCTGGAAGAGGAAACATTTGGATATGGAGTTAGAAAAGGATTTTGAATGGAAATTTTTATGCTTCCTGTCTGCAGCATGCCACAAGCTCAGGGTTCCTGTTAGCCTCTCGGTGCAGTAGGGTGTAAGTGTGCTCCTACCGGCCTCCCCTAACCATACACCTGTCACAGCAGCCTCGTACCAATGCAGTCATTCAGGGCTGGGTGTTGCAAAGGACTTAAGCTCACAATTTCTTTTGGTGACACTTTTTTCATGGATGTTCAGTAGAAATATCGCACATACAGTATATCGATGTTTCTATCTTCAGGGTTTAATGGAAAACCCAGAATGCTAACTAACCATGAATGGAAGCTAGCAGTATTGAGCATTTTTGAATTATAAACACAGATGATTTATGGATTTTATCTAACACTTTTGAAACATGTACTTAATCTGTTTAATGATATTTTATATTCTTTTACATCATCAGCAAAACCATCCAATCCTACTTACCATGCTTTAAGATGTTTGCTGTTGTTGTTGTTCATATTCATGTTCATGTTCATGTTCATCATTAAACATCATGTTTTCAAGACCAAATTAAAGGTATAAGTCCATAAATTGCTGTTCAACATTGCTGTGTATAATTTAGTCCTGCCTGGCCCATTTTCTCATGAGCATGATCTAATTCACTGATATGCAGTAATACTCAGAGGAATAACCAGTGAGGAAAAATGCTTTATAGTGAAATAGATATTTCTGGATGATAAAGTGCTGACCTGTAATTTTTCTTTCTTTTTTCTCTATATTTTTTATTTTCATTTTTTTCAACAATGACCATATGCAGAATTAAAGAACATGAATAATTTCTTTTGGAACTTTGTATATGTATATAATAAATTAGCCATTACATTTATTAATGGCTAGATAAAAAGAGCTATTTAACTTTTCAACATTTATTTAACTTATATCAGATTTATATGTATATAACAATTTTTTAATTCCATGTGAGTGTAAACTAAAAATTGAAGATATAACTAGAAATATTAGCTGAGTGGGTCTCTTGTAGAACATAAGTTAAATGGACAGCCATCAGAAATCATTTATCCTTTAGGATTTTAGGTGTAAAATAATAGGAACCCATTATGATTGGGTTAGTGGGAATATGAGTGCTTTGTGGATTTAGAAGATGAGGCTGATGTGTGCATTGTTGTTGTTTATGTGTGCTCCTAGCAGAGTGCCACCAAAAAAATTGTCAGTCTCAAGCCCATTCCTAATGATCTTCCTATAGCAGAAAATTAAAGGGCACAGCACAGTGCTACAATTCCTCAAATACTGCAATGTTCATTTGCATGTTGTCTACCCACCCATTTAACCTGACTTTAAAATAAGCATCGTCAGCCTGTTATTTACTTTTTCAAATTTTCCCATAAAATAGCTATGCCCTTTAACACATGCATCCACTGTTATGGGTCTTATGGGTTGCCTTTAACTCAAGAATCCATAACCTGTCAGTATTAGTGAGTTATTTCATTCGCATGTCATCAAGTTTACTCTGCTCGTTATTGTACAATTCATGTCATCATTTGCATTGTAACTTTCCTGTGTTTTTTTTTCTTTGTGTTTTGCTTTCTTGTCAAGCAATGACAGCAAAAGACTTTAAAAAAAAAAAAAAAAAAAAAAACAAGGAAGTTACAATGGCCATTCTGCCAAACCCTGACCAAATCCCATATGGCTCCTTATTAGAAATAAAGTACACTACATAGGTTCTAGAAAATTTTTGCTATGTCCAAAACCATGTAGTATGAAGTTTTGTACACAGCCAGGAATTTGCACCTTATGTAGTGCACTAAATGCTCAACAGGGAGCCATTTGGTATTCAGCCGCTGCCCCGCACGGCATATGCTAGCACTCGGCGGCCAAAGAGCTGAGCCGTTCGTCCGTTCACCTACCGTAGTGCCGCCAGCCATGAGCGCCACGCAAAGTGGCACGCACACACAAGACACAAAGCGGGAGGGAAGGGAGCAGAGAGAGAGAGGGAGAGGATGAACTCAAGAGACACACCAGGAGAATGAGAGACAGCAGAGAGAGCCACATCAACACCAAGAACACCAGTCTGAGAAAAGACACACAACATAAAAGGAACTCTGTTTATGTTCCTAAGGATGAGCGCAAGACTGGAGGACTTGTCATTCAAAGTTTGAGAAATGCTTGGATGTGTTTATTGTACTTTTCTCATCACACCACTTGGCGCTCATTTACTGCTTTGTCAGCGTGTCTTTTCTCATCAGAGAACACAATGAGATACAACACCCACGTTACTCACAACACAGGAAATGAAGTCGCAAAAAAATATGACTGGATGGACTTTTTCTTTCACACACATCTGTTCTTATTTCCTGTCAACTCAGCAGAATCTGTAAATCATTTTCATTGACATCAGGCTTTCATGTGGAGAAAACCACTGAGCTAGATCGGTCCACTTCTGTACAATTAACTCTAAAGCACTGAGAATAGATCAATGCAGTACAGAAACAGGATTTAAGCATAAGCAGTTTCTCCTGTCCAGCAAATTATGGTGAAATCTCATCTTTATTGTGGTCTGTTTGGTGGTTGGATCCTTTTGGCCCCGTTCATTTTACATACATCTGCACCCTGCATATTCTTCATGTTGAAGCCATCCTTGCCCTTCTTTCCTTTCTTGTTCTTCTTTTTCTTGCAGCAACATTTCTTGATGATGCAAAAGCAGCAGGTGACGATGAGAAGAGCCGCCACTACGGCAATCGCGATCAGTGCCCAGGGAGGCACTGTAATACAGAGAGAGAGAGAGAGAGAGAGAGAGAGAGAGAGAGAGAGAGAGAGAGAGAGATAGAGATGTGGTATAGATGAATACAAAAAAAAATAAGGTAACACTACAATAATAATACAGAAATAATCTTACACTAACACTTAAACAGGATCTAATGATAAATTAAGGCATGCACTAATCACAAATTAATGAAGCGCTAACCGTATCCACGATGTGTGTCTTATGAATTTATGCATGAATAACGATCTCTTCTTAAGTCGTTAAGGGTTAAATCTTAACGACTAAATCAAACATCCTCTATAAGAAGAAATAGGCATTAAAGAGGAATTATTTCAAATCCGTTATAAAAATTTTTTTGCTGTATGCAGCTGCAAACACAAACAGCACTGGATAGAGCTGGATTACTTTAGTAAGACGCACTAATAAACAACACCAATCATTTCATCTCAATCTATTGCATCACTCTCCAAATAATTCTTTTCAAATCGCACTGTAGTTCTAGTACATGACATTAATAACATGTATTCATTTAGAAGCTATTATTATCTATTATTTAAATATCAGATTTTTGCTTGATTTACTTTACCACTATGTGTTAATTCATTAACTAACCGACATGTACTAAAAGGTCTTAAAGTGGTTGTTATTCATGCATCATAGTTAAAGCTACTGTAGCTCTTCTTATCTTCAGTGTTACAGAATATAATTGCAATTCAATTTAATTCTATTTTTCTAATTGGTAAATATAAAAATATAAAGACCTATGTTTTCACCAAGCAAAACATATGCACTAATTTCAAAACAAAAACGTAACTTGTACTGTTTTTTTTGTTGCTGTACTCATCCTAACTACTCTGTAACAGCGTTTTTGTGTTTAATTCTATTCTTAGATCCTGACCTATTTGTTCTAGCATGAGGATGTGTATTTGAAGAAGACCACTGAACACTTCTGTAAGTTGCTCTGAACCGTGGAGTCTCCTAAATGCTGCAAATGTATGTATAAATATCATTAAAATATTGGACCGAAACTAATCGTTCAATTACTAGCAAAGAATAGCGATTCAGGATAAATGAACAATGATGATGTATCATTTATCAGCTATTTACAATGCCATTTCAACCCTGCCACTTTTCCTTTCCTATCCTGTTTTGGTCGAGTCAATGTTCAGCACTGAATTTATAGGTTTTTTTTACAAGTATTTCTGTTTATATCTAGCCTACAAGAGGTATTATTTTCATAGAAGCACACGTTTATATTTTAAAGTAAATGGTGATATCAAGCCCATATCTGCTCTCTGAAATGCCCTAAAGACCTCTTCATAAGCATCTAAAATTTGAATGCTTCAACCATTCTGTGTAAGGTTATTCACACAAAGGTAAAAACATCTCCCACAGTGTCATGTATCAACTTGCACAGATAAAAAAAACGTATTTGTTAATACTTTTTGAAAATGTCCAATTAGACAATTTCTGAAAAAGTATACTGGTAAATAGGGTTAAAAAATACTGGCCAAATTTCCTATCAACTAACAAAGACCAAAAGATTGCACTGTATGTCCAGTTGCCATAATTTATCATGCAAAGACATGTTTCTGTTCTTTTATCCTATAAAACGATGATGATTTAATCTCATATGATTTCTGTTCTTTTTTTTTTCTTTTTTTTTTGTGGAATAGAGACAGTTTGGTCAGCACATTGTATCCAGTTATCAGCTTCCAGTAATTGAAAGATAAGATGGTGCATATGTCAGCAAAAATACATCATGATAAACCTACATGGGATTGTCTCAATCTCATTAAGGAATTTGTTCCTGATCTTCTCAAAGATGTCATCCATGGAAGAGCCTCCAGACTCTGTAGCGTTGTCTGCTGCAGTGGAGAGAGCAGGGCCAGGGGCCATCGTCATGGTGCTTGGTGGGTGTGTTCCCCCCAAACCTGTGGGCTCAGGACCCACCATGGCTTCTGGTTTCTTTTTAAAGAGGTTCCACTTCATGATCTCCAGCTAGGCACTCAGTGTTCCTGTAAGAGAACACATACAGTACACACAACTCACTCTTTAAGGACCGAAAAATGACTAGAAACCGATGTGATAGAAAACGCTGGGAGAGAAATAGCCGCCTTGGAGGAATCTTGTAGCATGGTACACTGACACTTCTAACAATGTACAGATGGGGGACACACATATAAATTAGTTACATAATATTACAAACCTACAGTCAGACTCTTCAATCAATAACAGTAGGAATGCAGAAAAAAATATATGTTGTATATACGTCAGTCATGTAACAGCAGTGCATTCTGTCAAAGGCTCTTTTTTAATAACCAAATGTGGAGCCTGTATATAAACAACATGCAGCAGCAATAAACAGGTGTAGTTACACAGCTCCGTGCTATGTGTATCAAAGCAGCCACACAAAACCAACGACAGGGACGCAGCACTGCGGAAAACCACAGACAGACATAAGAGCATGAGGCTTTCCAACCACAACTGCCAAGAGACATTTGTCTTAAAAGGGCTTGTCTTGTTTAGTAGCTGTGCATTATTAATTTAACATTTTGAGATTGAATATTTTTCTTCAATAACCTAATCTGAAGAGATCCTTTTGACAATACCAAGAGGATAAATCAGGTTATGATTTCCATTTGTCATCTTTCCTGTACCCATAAAATAATCCTTTATAATACAGGATATGTCCAAGCAGGATGTTATAAAGATTAGTCAATGAAATTGTCAAAAAGTGGATCAGGCAAAAAATTGTTCAAAAATAAGCTCTCTCTATAAATGTTTGTTTTTTTAAATGCAATCATCCATAGTTACTATTATGACAAACAGAACTAATGAAATTATGTCCAGCAGAGTCTGCTACCATGACCTTGACTTCCAATCATGTCTTGTGTGTAAAAGCACACGTCAATAACGCAAACCCGAAATATATGTCTGTATTTTCATTTGTAGCACTTGATAAAACATGGAAGCTCATTTCACTTACCTTAATGAAACTGTTTGCAACAAATAAAGAAAGTATGATGAGATCCAAAGCAGCAGAACAGAAGCATTCTTTATTGAACCTAAACTAATAATACACAGAGCTCGTAATAAGGACTTTAATATGCAAAGTTTATCACCCTCCTTCCAAGACTGGATACACTTCACCATCACAACTTCATATGATCACAAATAGGACACACAAAACCTAAATTAAACCAGGTTTAATTTCAGGGAACTTTCCGGATGCAAAAGATCATAAATTAACTAATTTAATCAGCTAGTAGAAACCCAAGGTCCTTTAGAGTAAGCCCATAATGTACTGCTCTCATAAGAGGTTGTGCTTTACAGTCATTTTTTTCATGAGTGAATTTAAAAGTGTATTCAACAAATGACAAGATTAATATTTGATAATATTCAAAATAAACTCTGCGATGAAATGCAGTACAATGTATTCTGTTAACATTAAGCTTTCGTCACAGAATTGTTTTTTCAGTTGTGACTAATCGTACCCTGTGTTATAAATGTCCTTAAACTGTATATTGCAACAAAAACACTTCAGTAGGTCACCAATCTGGAAAGGACTCAATAAACCAGAGTGTTCCATTAACTAGATTGAATGCGCATCTTGAGCAACATTTTCCCTGACCCCCATATATTACCATCTGACAATCCTTTGTCTCCTTCCTAAAACCACCTCAAGCAGATTCTTCTATAGATATACAGTATATATGTTAACATAATAATTAAAGCAAGAAAAGAGAAAAAAAAAGCAAAGTTACAGCAACCCTGCAATGCTGACATAATTGAAAAATGTGTTATTACTACAATGCCAATGGCTAAATCTAATGAATCACTCTTTCTTGTTAGACATAATGTAGATAGCTTTAATAAGCTCAGTTTATTTCTGTATGAATTTTAAGTGAGGCAGGAACATATTAAGCAGTGCCATTCAGGTCTGTGTATATTAAACAATGCCAGTAACAAAAAATACAAAAAAAAAAAATTACAGGAAGATTAAAATCAATAATTAGGAAAGTGAGAGTGAGTGAGAAAGAGAGAGAGAGAGAGAGAGAGAGAGAGAGAGAGAGAGAGAGAGAGAGAGAGAGAGAGGTATATTGTTCTGTTGAGTCTCACATTTAGTCATTGCTCTTTTCTACATTTTATTTGCTTTTGCACTACACTATTTCTCGACGTCCTGCTATGCCAGGTAGTAACTGAGAAAATAAACAGTGCTGAGTTGAATAAAGCTGACACTTGCTTGATAGTAACCAGTGCTCTATGAGATCGTATTTATTTCCTTGCATTTGAAACGACTGCAACTGATTGATCCAGCATGATTATGATCAATGTTGTATTGTTTACAAGAGGAAGAACATGAGATTCTTATTCGGTACGAGCCTCCATTTTACAATTTTACTCCCTTTACTCCACTGTTCCAGAGCATTCGTTCCATGTTAGACTGACATTTGCTCTCTAGCTGAGGTATTGATTGACAACATCCTGTTTTTTTAACCATTCTGCCTGCACAGGGAATATGATGAGTCTGGCCTTTTCACTGTCACATTGTCACAACCGGGAGGAGGGAGACAGACCCATACGCAGGATAGCTTCAAATAAGTAGGTATAATAACTTAAAATACAAAGAACAGGAACAAAGACGAAAACTACACAGGACAAAGGACGAGGAAGAACGACATACACTGACGATGATACGGTTAAATAGACATGACAATGAACACATAGGGAACAGGTGTGTAGAGACGGGAAGAAGTAAACAAAGGCGGGGCAGATACGTGATATACTGTACAAGTAGAACATAAGCAAAAGCAGATGGCCAAACGTCCAGCCTGAGCCGTAACACACATCCTATCAGACAGTACAGAGTCTTAATAGAATGCTTCTCACTACACTGGATTTGTCATATGTATATTAAAGAGCTTCTGACAGAGCAGGGGTTTGGCTTTTATCTGTTGGCCAATGGAACTCTATAGTAGACATATATGCTTATGCAGGATTCAACTGGCTCACACATTAGAACTCAATACATAACAGTATGTATAAAGCACCATTTCTTTTACACTTGTCACCAGTGATACTGAAAAGCTGAGCTCTGATCTGTACTGTATACAGCATATGTGGCGTTCGCTTGGTTTCTCAATCTCCCTCAGAGAGACAGGGAGATGAAGAAGTGATTTGTCTGAGTTTAGGAGACAGGCAATTTCGCAGCTCCGGGTAAATGATCAAGCTAGACAATTGGAAAGAACCAATCCATGTGGCTGCCAAACTCACTGGCATTAACCCTGACATCTTTAGACAGGAAATACACATTCACTGCCTCATATTTGTCTGCATCATGACTGACAAGGTGTACCAGTAATCTGAATTAAAAAGATATTTGTGTATTTAATTGTTCTCTTTTTTTTGCTATTTGGTGATTTAATTACTTTATGCTCTGTTAGAACACTTTCTCAAACCAATTTCCATCAAGCCTTTGGGCAGTCACAGTGATTGAGGAAAGTGGCCAACAAAACAAAAATGCTCCACAAGGGGTAGATGATCATTTGTGAAAAGTATATAAGAAAACAAGCTGGACTCAGCAATACAGAGAGTCGTCTGAGCCTCGACACTACCTACTAGATCACATCTTGAGCTCAAACCTACAATGTTATTGCATACACACTTCTAAAAGTTGTTAAATGAAATGGGACGAATAAATCTTGTTAAGGAATCTTGTTATTTGCTTGAGAAAACCAAGGCTTTGAAACATCCCCTTCTCAGTCTTGGGTACTTCATATAATGCACGTTGTTATTTTGGTCTCTGTTCTATGCACACATAACAATTGGAAGGATTCATAATTACTCAACTGAATTAGTTAAATCAGTATGTGAAAATGAAGGTAGAACAAATGTGCAGTATGTGAGTCCTTGGCATTCTGAATGAGAAACATTGTCCTATCCAATGTAAAAAAAAATGTACCAGACACAAATGAGCTGGCGTCCTTTTCTCCTCTGAAGAAAACAGTAGAGGATACACAGCCAAAGTTGGCAGCAACATAAAATAAGGATAGCTTTCGAGACAGAATACTTAAACGCAAGGCCACCGCAAACCAAGTGGAGAGAGGACATGCTGTACCTAATTACCTTTCCTGCTTGGAGCACCGCTACGGTCTTTCAAAGTCAAATGTGTTTAATCTTGTTCGAACCTGTTCTTCTGAAAATAAAAAACCTTGACGACTGTTACACTTTTATGTCCATACAAACTTATATTAAACAATAATTTAGACTTGTTATACAAAATGTAACATACTGAAAAACAAATAGTAAGCTGTGTAATATATTTATGTTCTCACTACTCTGTGATAAAGAAACCATCTGGATGAGAGAAGATTTCCACGTAAGCTGCTTCTCTGATCAGCTGACCAAAAATAATCTAGACCATATACTATAAGGCCAAATGTTTATGGACACCTGACATGACCCACCATGACTCAAATGTGGGTCTTCTCCAGACGGCAGCCACCAAGCTGGAAGCACACAATCGCACAGGCTGTTTTTGCATGTTGTCACTTTACAACGTCTTTCACTGGAGCAAATAAATTCAAAACTGGTCCAGCATTACAATACTATGTAAGTGCCATGAAGATATCATTTACCAAGGAACAATAAGTCAACACTTTTGGGATGAACTGGAACGCCAAATTATGTTCTTGTGACTAAATGACTAAAACTCAACAGAGCCATGTTCCAAAATCTAGTGCAAATCCTTATTAGAACACCAAAGGGGGATTAAATCTGGAATTGGATGTTAAAACACCACCATACTGCACTGTGGGTATTGGGTATTTTTTTAATGTACTTTTTTCCTTTTGGAACTGTGAAATCATTCCACCTTTTGAAATTGGTCTCATCAGACCATAGGACTTTTTTCCAGTTGATTTAGTTGAGATTGGACGATTAATTTATTTTTTTTGAGAATGGGATTTTGAGCGACTTCTGACAATTGCTACTGTACACAATGAGCTTTTCAGAACAAGATATAGTCACTGAACAAAAAAGTTTCAATCTAAGAATTTTGTTTGTGCCATTTAATCTGTTTCCCAGTAGGATTTGGGAAATGCTTTGTGGTTGGTCAATTGCTTCTTTCTGTGAAAGTATGCTGTTGTTGACCATGGTCATTGACAAAAGGTAACACTCTCTAATGAAGGATCAAAATCCATTTTTTAGGGAAGCGGTGCATGGAGATTTGGGGAAAATAAATAATCTGATTTTAGCTATTTGATCTGTGTTCCTTTGGATGCTATTTAAGTCAGCAGGTTCTTGATATTTTTACACATCATGGACGTACTGTAAGAAGAATATTAAAGCACAAGAAGAAACATAAAGCAATAGGGCATGCATGTAGTAATATTTGAATGAGTAAGCCAAGATAACATCTTAATAAAAAGGTTTTTGATTGGCTCAGATAAGCTTCTGTCTGATTGTTGGGAGATTGCAGGTCCAAATCCGGATGACATTACAGCCAGCTATGGCCTGGAGTGCAAGAGAGCATAATTGGTCCAACTCTCTGGGCGAGAAGGATGTGTTTCCGCTCTTCCTGTTACACGAGAAGCAGCTGAAAAAGACACATCTGCTGACATTATATGTGTTGGAGAAACCACTTTCTAGCCTTCACCTTCCATGTTTGCTTGCTGTTATGATCCATTGGGTAGCAAGTGTCTTTGTGTTAATTGGGAGAAAAAAAAGATGTCCAGTGTTCTCCCTTATCTAAAAAAATAATACATTTTATGAAGAAGCACAGTTTCAAATGTGCAAATCAAAAGAATAAAACATACAAAACATAAAAAAAAACTGTGAACAAAGCTATGGACATGGAGCAACAAATAAGATAAGAGGATAACAGACGACTGAAAAAGACACACTGAAACATAGGAGCCTGATAGGATTGCTGATTAAAGCAAATGCAAAAGAGTGCACTGTGAGTGTGTGAAATGCAGGGTTATGTGACATGCAGGGGCTGATGGTTATTGTAGTCACTGGCAAAGAATGCAGAGCCTGAGCTGGTTTGTTACAGTGTGGTTACATCATGGCTCATAAAGCTTTATGGAAACCATTTTGTTATATTAAATGTGCACTATATAAGTAATCTATTTTTCATAGCTACAAAGAAGTGGAGAAAATGGAGATGAGGAATAATGAGTGGAAAATTCTGCAGGACTCTCAATTCAGCCAGCATGGAACCCATTCGGTGGAAAATAGTGTTTAGGTTTTGCACCAGTGTAAGTGACACCTACATGCTATGTGAGAGTGATATGGTCAATGGAAAAGTAAATGGAAAGTGGAAAAGTATAAATAATATGTTACATGTTAAAATAGTAGACCCGTTAAACGGATGATGCTTCTGCACTATTCATAAATATACTGCAAAAAAGTTCACAGTGCTTTACTAACAAGTACACCATCCATAAGGTAAATAAGAAATTATCCGATACATATACGATAGGATATTCTATCTCTAAACAATTATTAGCTCTTTCAACAAAAGTCTGGTGTTTTGATGGCATCATGAATCGCGATAATTTATTCCTAAATGCTGAAATGATTATTCATGATGCAACGGCAGTTGTTTTTTTGAAACTATTACTCATATGCTGTACATACTAACACTAGAGTTACTTTCAGAAAATTGAAAATTGGCTTACAGTATGTAGTAGGTGTCAACTTGAGAATCAAAGTCAGGTGACTTTTGGAGTGAAGGCTGTGTGAAATGCTTGTCCTGGTCTGACCCCAGATGCAGTCAATAAAAATCAACACCTCAACCCAGAGCAAAAACTCCTCCTCTGAATGTTCATGTTCTCAGAGAAAAGCAGATATAGTACAGTATGTGTAACCTATATTGCATTGTACAGTACTGATCTAAGAAGACAGGGAATCTATTAGGATAAAGCGTTCATCGAATTAATCTTATGGGGTTAAACTGAGGCTCTGAGACCTTTTACTGTCTGTAATGCAGAGCTCTGATGCTTCCGTATGAGAAATGTGGACAACAAATATTCATAAGCTACGTGCAGACCCTATAGCCCAGTAATTAGAGTTATGGCACTGCGGCTATGTTAGTGAATTGCTTAATTAATTAGTCACTGTCAGCGTTACTGCATCAGCTATGACAGCTTTATCTCTTCGATTGAACTTGGGCTTTAAATAGTCAATGATTTCATTCACAAGTTTAAAAATAGTGAATGTTGTATTGGCCCAATATGAAATAATCTTATGCATATTATAAAGCAAATCTTGTAGAAGTATGCAAAAGGAACTGTAGCATAGAAGCTTGGAGTTTGGAAAGAGAGAGCATGCAGGAGAGATAGAAGAAAAGAAAAAGAAAAAAGGGAAATCCCTTACCAGTAAATGGTTCTATCCTTCCAGTTTGAGCCACCCATCCAAAATGAGTGGTGGACTTAATGCTTCAGTGGTGAGGTAACATCCCCCAATGACTCTTCCATCAGAGCAAACTGCAGCGCCCCTCACTTCCCTCTACTGCAGTAGAGCTCGCCGACACACACACACACACATACACACACTCATACACACACACAGTAACCCCCATCTTACACACACACAAGAGCTCTCTCAATGTTGTCACACCACCCATACCCTTTATCACACAAATCTCTCTCTCTCTCTCTCTCTCTCTCTCTCTCTCTCTCCCTCTCTCTCTCTCTCTCTCTGTCTTTCTTTCTTTCTTCGTCTCATTACCTCTGCTCAATTCTCTCTCTCACACTGACATATACACATGCTCTCCCTTGATTCCTTTCTAATACTCATTTACTTCCTGTGCCTCTGCCTCTTTCTCTCTCTCCTCATTTAGGATGCTGCTCACACACTGCTGCATGCAGAAAGCTACGCCCAAACGGGTACTGGAGGACAATCTTAAATGATAAATATGTAAAATCCTCCTCCCGTTGGGAACTGTACTGTTTTAGACAGTGGAATGAGGCAGCAGGGAACAGATGTGTGCTCACAACAAAACTGGTGAGGGTAGATATTGTTTCTGAACAAACTATTCACTCAGCCACTTGTTCAAAATGTGTCAGTTATGAGGAAATGCAGTGTATACATTGACTGACAACTTTATGTAGTAATGACAGTAATATACACTCACCTGTACACCTAAATGTTCATGCAGTTATCCAGTCAGCCAATCATGTGGCAATGCAGATAACCATGCAGATATAGGTCCTTCAGTTAATGTTCAAATTAACTGAACACGTTTGCCTCACACCTCCAGGGTTGGCGGTTCGATTCCTGCCTCTGCCTTGTGTGTGTGGAGTTTGCATGTTCTCCCTGTGCCTCGGGGGTTTCCTTCAGGTACTCCGGTTTCCTCCCCCGGTCCAAAGACATGCATGGTAGGTTGATTGGCATCTCTGGAAAATTGCCTGTAGTGTTTGTGTGTGAGTGAATGAGAGTGTGTGTGTGCCCTGTGATGGGTTGGCACTCCGTCCAGGGTGTATCCTGCCTTGATGCCCGATGACGCATGAGATAGGCACAGGCTGTGGCCCGAGTAGTTCAGATAAGCGGTAGAAAATGAATGAATGAATGAATGAATGAATGAATGAACTAGAAAATAATGTAATCTCAGTGACTTTGACCATAGCATTGGTGTCAGATGGGTTAGTTTCAGTATTTCAGGAAATCTCCTGGTATTTTCAATTCAATTTTATTCCTATAGTTCTTTTAACAAAGAACATTGTCATACAGCATCTCATGAGAAATCTGTATAGATTTCTATATTTATATCTATATTAAATATACAGCATTTATATTGGTTTTCATACCATCTCAGAGTTTGAACGGAATGTTGTGCAAAACAAAACTATCCTTTCTTCCATCCTTGTGATGAGAGCGATCAGAATGGAATTGTTAAATGCGCTGAAACAGGATGCTATGGCAACTCATCTAACCACTCATTACAAATGTGGTGAGCAGAAAAGCATCTCACCTCGAGCTATAACAGCACAAGGCCATACTGAGGTCCACTTCTGTCAGCCAAAAACAGGAATATGATTCTGAAGTAAGCTCACCGAATGTGGAGAAGATTGCAATAACATCGCTTGTAGTTTCAGTGAGCTTGTGTAGACAAATATTCCTGACAGAAGTGGAAACCAGTGTGACTTATAACTGAATCACTGAAATAATTTATTATCTTTTAATTTGTTATTTATTATTATTAACTGAAGCACTTGACCATGTTTGCCTTATTGGATAATGCGCATGTGTTCAGTTGTTCCTAATACAGTGGCTAGGGAGTGAATATATTAATTCAATAAGAACAGCCAGTCGACTGGTGCTACAGTGTAATAGAAAATGTTGTGAATAACAAAAATGAACATTGAACATTCTGTACCAAAACGCTCACACACCAAAAAATAGGAACAGCAAAAAAGTAACAAAGGGGAACTGAACTGTTTCCAGTTGCACACTAGGTTGAAGAAACAAGAACATTGCAGGCTGCAGGTGTATGGAAATATCAGAGACTAAAGGAGTGACTTTTGCACTGTTTGTGCCACGACAAGATTAGAGGAAGTCATGCACAGTGGAAGACACACACACATAGCTCCATGCATAAAAGGAGAACTGCCGTAAATCCAAGTAACTCACTCTGTTCAGACTTAGATCGGGACAGACTGACTTCACACTTGCAAGTGTATTGAATAAAGAAGTTTGATATTCCACAGGACTTTGTTGTGTTCTTCTCTGCAACTTAGTGAAAAGTTCACTTGAACTATTATCTTTGATTAATAGAATAGAATTTCCACCACAACAGTAAAACCATATCGATAATTACATTACAGTAACGTATTTAAATCCGATTAGTTTCCTTTATGATTAAAATGAGACATAAACGCCTTCTGCAATATTTAGAAATGCTATATTTGAGAGATATATAGATATGAGATGAGCGACAAGTGAAAAGTGTTTCGTTTTTAAGCTAAGGATGACAAGCATATGTTCCTGCTGAAGTGTATATTTTTTTCTTATGGAGCACATTAGAAAGTTTGGGACAGGTGTTGAAAAAATGTCCAGGTGGTGCAGTTTACCTGCATCTTCTTGTCAAATAAATTGGGTTTCAGCCAGGCCTCAAGCACACAAACAGAGGTAGAAAATATCTTCTTCAGTTTCCGTGGAAAACAGCAGTTACAATTCATCACACCCCCACATCATTAGGAATTGAAACTACACAGCAGAGCACATTTGTCTCGCTGCCACAGTCATTCGTGTGAGACAACAAGATTTATGCATGTCATAAAATCCCCAACATTTAATTAGTTTAGGACAACCACACTGCAATTTAGATTTTTCCCTTCATGTGTTACAGAAAATATTCTTAATAGTGACCAAAAGAGACATTTCAGGATATGGAGCTGTTAATAATGTAAGAGTAAGAGGCAGGCCTGGCAGTCACTACAGCAGCCCAGCTTGTCAGAGCAGTGATTTGGCTTTTATCGAAATGAATGCTTTAGAAGAAGATTTAAATTAATGAGCAAATTATGTCAGCTCAGATACATATTCTATCATGGCTAAGACGTTTGTAGTAAAACATTTTGGATATTTTGCCTTTTTTAAAGTGAGTAATGAGTGTAAAGATAACATTCGTACTCTAATGTAGGTTCAAGATCTAAGCCTTCAAGTAAATATATATTATTTTGTGTATGGAAATAATTACTGAAAGTGAGTTTTGAGGTTGTGGAGAATGCAGCATGAGGACATGAGTGAGAAAGAGAGAAAGAGTGAGAAAGAGATGAAATCCAGATGAATATGAATGAATATAGTCCATGGAAAACATCATAGTTGCAAAATAAAGATAATATTTTACTAATTAGATTATGCACTGGCTTTTTTCTGAAGTAACAGCCTTAAATGTCTCTAGTGATAAAGGGATACCTCTGTGTGTGACTTTGTGTGTGTATGTGTGAGGGTGAAAAGAAGCAGTGTTATGCTGGCACTTTGCCATATGGTGCTAACTCGGCTGGATCACTTTTCACCATATGGAGCTTGCCACTCCCAGTACAATTAGCCAATCCTCACACAAGTCAAAATTAGTAACAAAAATGGCAATGTGGCAATGCTAATCATCAGCTTATACTCCACAATGATTTCTGTATTGTTTCAGACAAGTACTGAAACTTCGAATTTGCACAAGACGACACTCAGGAACCGCGAACTGATTGGTCAGTGAGATAAAAGCAAACAATGTTCAGAAAGTCGGGAACAGTGATCGAGTATCGTTTTATTATACTCGATAGGTGACATCAAGCTCTGAGTCACTACTAAAAGGACGATAATATAACCCACATCCACATTTGCCCTATATAGAGTACAATGCATAAATGTGTGTGCTCACTTCCATCTAATTAACCCAAAACTCTGTGAAAAGGTCTAATTTTGGAACAGGATTAACGTGAGTAGTCTGGTAGTAAGACATCTTTATGAATAAATAATTGTCAGAAATTATGAGGCATGACCACATTATCTCTGACTAAAAGAAGTATGTATTAATTAACGGTGGGTGTACAGACATCTGATGCATTCTTTCATGTTCTAATTACTTCTATACATCTGTCTGTCTGACTTTCTGTCTGTATCTTTATAGGAAATTGTATTATGATATCTTGAATCTTGAGCTATATGTACAGACAGATTCCATCCTCACAATGAGAAGTCATTTGACTCTGCGCTATGAAGCGTTTATACAATCACATTTACGTTCATGAGCAAGCCCAAATCCCTCAGCACAAAAACTCCTTCATTGACTGTCATATGATTTGTTTTAGAGAAAACAGGGTTCTTCTTTGTTTATCCAGATGTACTGTACACCTATGCTTTTTGTGTGGTGGCTCTGTATGCACATACACTGTAGCTAGTAGTCTGCTAAACAGCTAACGAGGAAATAGATGGCTGTCATGCATTATATTCATCTGGGTGAGAATATAAATGATCTGCTCCTATAGGAATCATTGTGGAACCGAGTAAGGCAGCTGCTAATTATGTCGATCATTCATTCTGTACATGTTCTGTAGCCATTTTATCCTGGTCAGGCTTGTGGAGGAAAACTGGAGTTAGGAATACCTCCTGGATTGGATGCTAGTCACTACGGCTCTGAGGTAACAATTTAACAAATTGAATCAAACCATTGATTTTAAAGGCAATGATGCAAATGAATTGAGGCAACAGATTCGATCCCAGAAACAAGGTATAAATAAGACTGATTAGAAATTGATTATATTGATAAATTCATCATTTTTAACAGATGAGTAAAAAGGTTCGCAAATTCATTTACATCTAAATAGGATTTAAAATAGTCCTTCCCTACGTCAGCAAAGTTAATAAACCCACAGTTGTCACATATAAGTCAGTCAAATCATAATATTGTGAGGTTTACACCCCACACACAGGGAACCATGCAAAGACATTCACACACTTATTTACTCATTCCTACAGGCTGTTAAGTATAACCAACCCAGCAACTGGCACATTTGTAGGAGGTTACTGAAGAACCCGAAAGAACACACTGGAGAACGTGAGAAACTCCACACAGACAGTAGTATGTTAGAACAAGCAATATATTAAGAATTATATATACAAACAGGGAAAAAAGAAAAGAAAGAAAGAAATTCTTCATCATGCTCACAATGGGATGTGGTAGCCTAGTGGTTAAGGTGGTTAAGGCTCTTAACCCTCAATGGCATAAAAATGAGATAATATGTACTGTAAGTTGCTCTGTATAAGGGCGTCTGCTTATGTCTGGTGAGTCTCCTGACTGGTGTCATACTTTATGGATGTGTGTGGTATTGTTGTTTATTCTGCTTGTGCACCTGATATTTGATCTTCAATCCACACATCAGGACAATGACGATCGTGTTTTAGCATCAGGATAAAACGTTCAGAAATGTAATGCACCCACAACTGGATCATGCTCTGCGACAATGTGCCTGCAAACACTGAGTCCTCAAGAATGGACTTTTTAACCAGAAAACCATATGGTTATTACTTCACATCCACCGTATTCACTCCTTGTGTCATGCTTTCTATCAGACACCTAAGCACTTTATGGTAAAATTGCTTTTTCATTAACAGATAAACAAACTCACTATAAAAAATTCTCTAAATGTCAAAAAACGTGATCATCATATTCTGCTGATGTGCGATTTCCTGCACCAGAATGCAGTGGTCTTGAAAAGCTTGCTCCAGCTTAATCACAAATTTCACACTAATTCATTGTTCTTTAACATCTGGATTGAATAATAATATTGGGATTTTAGGTGGAAAAAAACAGATCCAAATACCACAGGCATCGATCGATAAGATATGATGTCACTCGGGAGATTCACCAGCGTGTAAACGTATACCACTACCTAGCAGTCAAAATTGATACTATTTGTTTCAAGCAGGAATCTTCAGGGAATGTGTTTTCTGCTGCAGGCATATTGTCTCTCTGTGGAAACTGAGTCTAGACCCAGTTTGCAGCAGCTTTCACAGACATTTTTACTGTTATAAGAAAGTGAGATGATAGCAAAAGCGGAACAAACAGAATGTATCCATTTTGTGTATATGTATAAGTTATATGTAACAATTTGTTTTGCCTATTATACGTGTAGTACACAGTGTCACACCTTAATATATTTGCTTGTATATTTTAAAGCTCTGTTGACATTTTCCTTTGAAACTAAGCCTGTTTTCCTGCCTCTGGCTAATGGCAAAACCAAACCGTAACGTAGTGGAGATGAAATACGGCATATGTGTATGTGATTTTCTTGCCTAGATATTCCAAATAAACTCTAAAATCACATGCCAACCATTTTCAGTTCTGTAGTGGGAATGAATTAGGGGCTCGGATAATGTCTAGGATTTCATCAGTTTCTCTTTGAGTACGTTGCACCCTTTAATGATATCAAATTTTCAGAGGTCAAAATGCTAATAACTGTTAGGCTACACCGTGCATTATCTCCACCAGTCATATCATATTGATTGAAGGTGATGTGGGCCATAAGCGAGTGTGGAAAAAAATCTTTAAAAGGCTACAGTGTTTGGTCATATGGAATGGGTCTGAATCAGAAAGGTGACTAAATTATTAATAATTCTCTCTCTTTCCCTCTCTGACACACACACACAAACACACACACACAGGGTCTCTGACATCCAAATTTGTAGGAGCAAATTTTTTGCCATAGCTTTGTAATTTAACATGAGAACGAGGTGAGTCCACAAAATCCTACTGTTGTTTGACTGAGTGTAAAACAGCCACAGAACAAACATGGAGGTTAAAGGGATATACAGAAATTTGGCATGGTGAAGGCCATTTGTGTCCTGAGCTTCTCATGGATGTTATTTGTGCCACACTTCATTTTCTCTCCGAGTGTGGGAAGAAGAGATAAAAGCTCTCTCTCTCTCTCTGTCTCTCTGTCTCTCTCTCTCTCTCTCTCTCTCTCTCTCTCTCTCTCTCTCTCTCTCTCCCTCTCTCTCTCTCTCTCTCCTTCTGCAACTACTGCTGCAATGCAGGGGTTTAACAAGGAAATGTGAAGCTAGAGGGCGCAGGCAGCACTTTCTCTTTTGTGCTCGCTCACGGACTCACAAACAGAGGACAAGCTTGATGCATTCTTCCTTATAGCACGGGGAGTTTAATGTGATAATGCATAGGTGAAGCGTGACAGTTTCAGTCAACCGAATCCCTACATTTTACTGAAAGGAAAAGCATTACTAATATAAGCAGTAAACGTCTTCAATCTCCTTTTATCATTTAAACAGGCAAAGTTCATAACCGAAGACATTTGGTGTGATATTTTTTAATCCTTCAATTCAATCATTCAAATGTAGCTAACAGTTCAAGGAAGCTTATAACCACTTAAGCATCATAAATAAGAGCTGAAGTAAATCATTTTAACCATATTTTCTCTCTGGGTTTCTAACCACTTAAAGGGTGAGGAAAGAACATTACAAAGCGGTACTGGCAGCCATTTTGAAACCAGAATTATACCAAACTCTAATTTAGATGTCTGTTTAGTTTCCCTACCTGAAAATAAACCCAAAATAAACGGTAAGTGAAACACCAAAATAATAGTAATTGTGATTCAGGCAGCAGATGACTTTAAAACAAACTTCTCATTCATTCATTTGTTTCCATTAACTGGTTTCTCTGTGTCTGGGTTACGATGAATCCAGAGCTTATCCAAGAATCACTGTGTGAAGCAGAAATACATCCTGAATGGAATGCCCATCTATTACTATTACATGGCACCACATTACATATGTGTGTGTGTGTGTGTGTGTATATATATATATATATATATATATATATATATATATATATATATATATATATATATATATATATATATACTGTATATATATAGCAGATGCCACAAATTATGTGCAAGACACAATTATGCACAAATATACACACCAGTTAAGAGTAAATATTTTTGAAGGAGGAAGGAAACCTGAAAATCAAAAGAAAACTACAAGAACATGGATAGAACATTCACAATTTTGCATAGGAGGTAACCTGAGGACCAAATCAGGGTGCTCTGAGACAACACTTCACGCTGCTTCACAGCCACTGCCAATATGTATTCAGCATAGTTCTAATATTCAATTATGAGTCAGCATCAGTGATGATGGATTTAAAGATTAAAACAAAAAAGTAATTGAATTCATATGAAAAAAGGAAACAGAACGCAGCTTCTTATTGCAGAAGTGCACTATTTTTTTCCAGAGCAACTGTGAGCTGCAAATGGATTAGCCAATATCATACTGTAGTATTTCCTTTTAGCCTCTTACTCAGAATTACAGTCGTAAATCATTTACAATGTACAAAAATCTCCTTACATCACATTAGATCTGTAATTTTTACGGTAACTATTTAAGACGTAATCATTTTTCTTCAACTGCTATTATGAAAATGGAATGAAGCACACTTACAAATCATTGGCCATTTATTTCTCTCGCTTCACAGATTCATTGTCAATTCACACACATTTTTAGTTGTGATTTAGTTTTTAATATAATTTGAAGCTACTGTATTCGATTTAATTCTGGTTTGGAATGAATTTTGTTCGGATTCTGTGGTAAATACAGCACAATTTAAACCTCCTTCTGTTAATACCAAACAGTTTTTGTATGGTGTGTAGATTTTGAAGGTGTACACATGTGGGGAATCTGTGACTATGCTTACACATACATCCTCCAATGTGAAAAAAAATGATGAATTAATGAATAATGTAATGTTTGTACATCTTCTGCAAAAGCATTAAGCAGCCATAGGATGGATGTGAATCAAAGTGAACTATAGAAAAGTAAACAATGCTATGTTTGAGATGTCTAGCACCCTAAAATGTAAATGGTATGATTATACTCTCTCTGAGCACTTTATTAGGAGCACCAGTGCACTAAACTACAATCATCTAATCAACGAATCATGTGGCAGCAGTTCAATGCAAAACAACATGCAGATATGACCCGGCAATTTCATGTACCCTTTAAACACAATAGTCTCTAGAGTTTATTTATAATGTTGCAATAAAAAGTGAGCAACAGTTCTGTTGATCATAATAACTTGCTGATGAGAAAGGTGATTGCTGAGAACGGTCAGACTGGTAAGAGCTGCTAGAAAGGTTATAGTACCTCAGATAATATGTACTGTTGTGGTAAGCAGAAAAAACATCTCAGAACACCATGAACCTTGTGCTAGATGGATTACAACAGCAGAAAAACTGTCAGCCGAGATGAGAAATCTGAGGCCGAGGTGGGTACAGGATCAACAACACTAGACAGTAGCTTGGAATTTGAATCTCTGTTTGTTGGTAACACGCACAGTTGGTTGGGACAAAATTTGTGCATGAATACATGATCTTGACCTGCCTTGTGGTGCTGACTTGTGTTAAATGTACATCACTTCAAGTCCATAATTCACCCATTTTTCCTGAACATGACAATGAGTTCTGTGTTCAAGATATCTGAATCCAATAGCAAACCTTTGGGATTTGGTAGAACTAGGGATTTGCAGCATGAAACAATAGCAGGAATTAAAACAACAGCATGAATTGCCTCATTCAATCATGTCAACCTGGACCAGAATCTCAAAGGAATGTTTCCAACATTTGTGAAATCCATCCAAGAACTGAGGCTGTTTTGAGAATACAAAGGGAAGCCAGTAGCTAGTATTGTTATAGTGTTCCTAATCAAGTGCTCAGTGACTGCAATGGTAAGCAGTTGGTTAGATAGATAATCATGGATTTTTTTAAATTAATAAGACATTATAGAACGTGGATCTTAAGAATTTGTATGGACAAACAGAATACTAACATTTTTCATCTAAAAGGTTATGTGTTGTTTGCAATGCTGGACTGAAGAAGGCACTGCAGCAATGGTGCCAAAATGTAAGATGAAACAGATTGCAGTATAGATGAGATAGTGGGTAGGAGGTAACCCAGTGTAGAATTTTTGTTGAAAGGGGAACAATATGTCCAAGGTAATGTAGAGATAATGAGGACGTGGTCAGAGTTCCCTTTAGAGAATAAGCTCTTTTTTAGAAAAGCAGTTGTTTGGTTGTTTAAAGAAACATTATGTAGAAGCAGATGTCTGGAGGACAGTACTGAAACACAGATACCTGCATTTCTGATACTTCTGTTTCACAGTTAAATGTCACTAAATCTAGCACAAGAACATAAAAAGACCTAAGTCTTTGTCTATAACCCAACAAGGCTTCTCATTGTCATCTTCACTAAAGAGGCTTTAAGATTTTCTGACCCGATTCTATTGAGTATACATCATCTAAAATCTCAGTAATTGAATAAACATAAATCTCTTGATTTTGTCAGATGCTATGACCTTCTTTCCAAACTGCCAATATTTGCCTACTAAAAGAATATACTTGCCTTCTATGGCAAAATACTTCAACACAGTCCAAATAAACATATTCAGTTACCATAGCTCAGAGGAAACGGCCTACAGGTTTCATTCTAAGCAATAAAGCTGGCTTTTATTAATTTGCTTTGAAACATTTTTTTCCCCTGAGGAACATAGACCAAAGCAGATTCCCTGTCCCTCCTGTGATTATACATTTTAATTAAAGTCATATTAAAATATGATATGGCATAAGACATTTATTATAATTCAAAAAACCAACACTGGTTAACGTGTTAACGTCACACAACACACATCGGTTAATAAATGGCAAGGTCTAATCACCACAATAAAGGCACTTAGAGTCAATTTATACAGATTTTTTTATTATTTTTTAAAGAAATAATAAATTATTTTAGAAATACGAATGAATATGATCACTCTACTGTACAGTAATTTCCAGCAATTATCGTTTGCACTTTGGTTGTCCTTTTCCACTGCCTTTTGGGTGTCATTCACTGCTACAGTGCCTAATAGCCTAATAATTATAATAGTTAGTTTCTTTTAAACATACACATAGATAAACATTGTTTATGTGGGATGTATTTAATCTTAAGCAAATGTGGTATGTTCCATAGAAAATACTTGATTTATAAACCAGGTTGTATTTCCAGATGACTATCGCAATCATGAACATTTAGTTAAGAAAACAAGTCTTGTCATGTCTTATCTCTCTCTCTCTCTCTCTCTCTCTCTCTCTCTCTCTCTCTCTCTCTCTCTCTCCCTTTGTATATATATGTATATAGATATTTATAGATATATTTCTACATTTATATATGAGACTTAGGCATAAGTTGACTTCTTGTCTTCTTTCAGTGTCATGCAGCATACAGGAGCTTGCAGAGGTAGATGGATAGAGAAGTGTTTCCATTTTTATCGCCGAGCTCCCGCAGTAATGCGGCATGTCAGGATGGTGAAGATGACTACAACAACATGCGCACGTGAATGAGAGTTATTTGAATGCGATTCAAACTTCAGAATAGTAACACTTCATCTTTACAGCCACATTTAATTAATTTGTACAACAATTCACACATTCTCTCACGACCCCTAGTCTGGGAACTAGTGGGTTAGGTAATGTGGTTAAAAGCTTATTTTAGAGGGAAAACAGTGAAATTGCTTGATTTACTTAAGCCTTGATTTTAATAAGGCTTCTGATTAAACAAAGGAAGGAAATATGAATGATCCCTTCCCCAAGGTTGCGTTATTTTTCTGTGTATGACGTCTATGACAATTGAAATGAAATAATTAAGATCAGTCACTTGACCTGAATCAAAATGAGCTTGTACTGTATATCATTTGCTGAAGGCTAAATGCCCCCATGAACAAGCAGAAGGTGTAGAAAGCTGCAGTAAAGGCAAGTCATGGTGTCACAAGACATTTATAGGTTCCAGATTTCAGACAATCATTAACTATACAGGATTTCATCGTTTATTAATTTGTATACATACCAATGTGCAGTGGTAGACAACTAAAATAACAATAACTTTGTCATTATCCAATTATCAGTGGATCTGTATAGTATGAATGTATATTTCCGTATGATCTGACAGTGCCTCACACCTCTGGGGTTAGGGGTTAGATCCGGTGTGAGAGGAATTTGTATGTTCTCCTCATGCTTTAGGGGTTTTCTCCATGTACTCTGGTTTCCTCCTTCAGTTCAAATACATGCAACGTAGGCTGATTGGCATCTCTAAATTGTCTGATGTGTGCAAATGTGTGGCACTTGGGCCCTGTGATGGGTCCCCTAGGATAAACTGTGAAGGATAAGCAGCACAGAAAATGGATAGATGGATCTGACATGATGATACCTCACATCTCCAGTGTCCATGTTGGAGTGTCCACTGATCTCAGGCTACTGTTTTCCCCGTGTCTATGTGGGTGTCCTCCATGTTCTCCCCTTTCCTCCCACCTCCCTAAATCACAAGTAGGTGGTTTAAATGACAGTGTGTATGTGTATTTTTAAGATAACATTCAACTTGTGCCTGACCAAAAAAATGAATAAATTAAGTAATTGCTCTAATGCAAAAGAGCTTACACAACAGCAGTAAGGCCTTAACAGTAAGCTTGTGTGAAAAAGATAATTATATAAATATAAAGTTAATATGGTCCTAATTTACTGATGGAAATACTCTCGATTAACATTATGTTTATTGCAACAGAATGCATTTCTTTATCTTGCAAAATGCATTCAGCAAAATGACTAATCCTGAGACATCACTGTTTATTGAAAGCACTCGTCATCCTCTGCCAGGAAAAGTGTCTCAAACCCACTACTACAGTTAAAAGTAACACTAATCAATATCGGCACTGCAGTAAGGGTGTGATAGAGTTGTTATTTCACGAGTAGCTGAGCAGATCAGCTTGGCTGCTGCTGATTGGAGAGGCCAGTGAGTTGTTAGGATTGTTCTGGAAGAGTTGTGGCCTCTTAGTGGCAGATGGGTATATCACAAATTAGGCTGCGCTCTCCTCTTCTCTGCAGTGCGTTTTTTTTTCCCTTCTTTTTCACACGAAGGTCGAACAAATTAGGCCAGTCAGGCACCCTGGCCCACATGTACTCCTTCTAACACTCTACATGGCTCTGTGACACACACTCGCATGCACCATCACACACACTTTGTTACCCTTTAAGATGCCCAAAATAGTATATTCAGGTGGTCTGGGGATACTGTAGGTAGAAAGGTACGAGATACTTTATCAACCCCGGAGTCAGAGCGTCTAGAGTATCTAGATCTGGGTCAGTTTGACTGAACACCCTGAAAAAGGCTTAGCCCAAAGAAAGACTAGCTCATACCTATTTAACTGGAACTTTTTGTGTGTATTAAGAAACACACACAAACACACAAGCATGATTTTAATATACAAAGAAATGCAACTTAATCTCTTCTGTAATTGTACATTCAGAGCATTATTTATGAATAATATGATAATAATATAACTATAATAACTTATAATAGCTATTCATGGATGTGGAAGTCACATGTGATCGGCTATTAAGCTGACATAACTTCTCTTCCTTTCTCTAATAGCAGAATACCAGAAGAGGGCAGCAAGATTGTACATCTGATCATGCAGCACCTTATAGGCACCTGCAGCTGGTCTCCTGACTTTATTGGCTCATGGTTTGATCTGGTAATTTGATCGTGGTGATTTCACGCATCATCAATCACACGTTAATGAGCCTACAACAGAAGCAAAAGGTTGAATCAGAATGCAGAGCAGTGCTTCTCTGCAGAGGCATGGGGGCTGGCGTGCACTCTGACGGGAAGCTTATAGAGTATGTTATACATTATTTAGTACAGTCCTGATATATATTTGAATTTATTGTTGGCATATTGAGCCTGTCTTGTGTTCAGTGCTCAGGAGATGAACAAATTAATTATTTAATAAGAAAAAGAATTGTGTGTTAAAAAAAGAAAACCTACACTGTATTTTTCATCACCCAGCGGTTATAAATAAGGACAAATATGCTAATGAGCTGCATAAACAGTAACACAAATTGTAGTGGTGTATTTATGGATATGGCTTCCAGGCTGCCATTCAAGGCAAAAACAAAATCATCATAAAAATGATTATTGCTGAATAATGCATTGGCTCAAAACTCGAAAATGAGAATTTATAGACTTATGGACTATGTTTGTTTTTTGTCCTGAAATCATCAATCTTAAAGTAACTTAAAGTTAAATTTAGTTCAAACTTAAATTGTGTGTTAATTCACTATACATTCACTCACTCACTCTCTCACTCATTTTCTACCGCATATCCGA